>NC_039366.1:82698544-83022830 GCF_003573695.1 Papaver somniferum
AGGACTCAGCAAGAGTTGAAGAGTGAGCACCATATCTGCATACAGGGAAAAATGCATTTGCCCATTTCTCCTTTGGAATAGTCCTGATATAGTTAGCAACATGCCCACATCCAATTGCATGCATGCCCCGCAAAGCTTCTTCAAAGTTTGATGGTGTGTAAGAGTACGCATCTTTGTAAAACAAATCAAGAACGGGTTTCGAATTCGCATCACCTGATCCAATGGGGATATTTCATTTGATGTGGTAAAAGCAATAGCTGTGATGTGAATTAGGAAAATATTTTGGAATGCCCTGTAAAAGTCCTTCTCCACGATCACTAAGGAAAACAATCGGACGACCATCGACAAGTTTTTGAAGATTCTCCAGAAACCAAAACCAATTATCTTTGTTTTCAGAAGAAACAATAGAAAAAGCAAATGGGTAAAACTCATTGTTTCCGTTGATACATCTTGCAGCCATCAGAGTACCCCTGTATCTACCAGTAAGGAAAGTAGCGTCCAAGTAAATCATGGGCCTGAGATACCTATAGCTATGCTTGCAAGCACCGTAATAAACGAATATCCTCTGAAATCTATTGGTTCTTCAATTGCTTTGACATACCAAGTAAAATCACTATACGACTTCTCATCATCGCCATATTGTTCTTCAAATACAGCTTCTTTCCCTCTACGAGCATGGTGATACTTAATATTGGACCCATAAGTTTTCTTGAATAGTGAAATGATCTGTCTGGGTTTTAAGCTAGGATCACCCTGTATATTGTCAGCGATCAAATGCTTGACTAACTTGGTTGTCACCGCATGACTCTTCAACCTCAAACCAACACCACAAAAAAAAAAAAAAAAAAAAAAAAAAAAAAAAAAAAAAAAAAAAAAAAAAAAAAAAAAAAAAAAAAAAAAAAAAAAACTGGAATAAGTAATGTGCACCACAATTTACACCTAATAAAGATCTCAAAACCAACACTATGAACATACACACAAACCAAGCAAGAACATGTATTTTAAGAGTACAACAAGTACAGTGCACCCCAATGTACACCTAAAACAAATTTACATATATGAGATGCACAACTATGTCCACCACTATGGACATAAAACAAAAAGCCTAAACATAAGTAATGTGGACTAGTATGAAAACCACTAACCTGTGAGCGTTAGAATCTTTCAGCACGAACCGAGAAGTATCACCATTCACAGGCCCAAAGTGAATCCTCCAAGCACAACCATCTTCTTCGCATTTTTCAGTAAAACGAGTTGTGTCATTTTTAAGAATACCAATCTTGTGACCAGTAGCCATCTTGTACTTATCGAGAGCAATCCTAACAGCTTTAAAACCACCCATGAATTCGCTACCAATCTCGTCAAATACATAATTCCATTCATCGATAATAAGAGGCTTCCCCTTGTCTGCATCATGATCTAACACCCTTACCATCTTAGGACTTTCAGTTTCACAAGCAGACTTAGAACAAGAACCAGAACTACTGTTGCAACCAGACTTAGAACCAGAACTTCTGCTACAACCAGACTTAGAACGAGAAGTATGATTCGGAATCATACCCACACGCAAATACACATCTTCATTATCAATAAGAATCATGAGACCAATTAAGCTTTGTAGTTGTATATCACCTGTCACAAAAACTACTTGAGCATTGTCCATATAGTTGAAACATATACTCCCAGGGGACAAAGACCTCCACTGCTTGCATGCTAAATGCTTCAATTCTTCTACGGTTATTTTAGTATTAACACGAAAAACCGCATAATGCTCACCATGATTCAAAACAACATTAATAAACTTGTCAGGACTCTTTGGTATCCCTACATATTACAAAAGAAATGATTAAAATCATCTGAAGCTTCAATTTCATACAACCTAAAAAGTAAACAGTGTACATGAAAGTACACATTCAATCAAAGCCAAAAACATCAAGTAACAGTAAACCTAGATAAAAATACTCCATCAATTAAGTTCCAGAATCTTACTGGAACACATAATTGAATAAAATAGAAGACTAGAATCTAGTATCAGTTCGATTTCATATCATGCATCATAAAACTAAAAAATCAACATCAAACAACAGTAAACAAAAATCGAATTTATCTAGTATTAACAGTAAATCATCATCATCACGAGAATCAAAAGCTAGTGTATAACAAAATATCAACTCGCGATCATACGAATTGATATCATCAACTCATAAAATCAGAAAAACTGAAAACTAGATTAAATTACAACCAAAAGAAAACTAACCTGAGGCTGAACTCTGCTCCATTAGCAATCAAATCCAATCTAAGCTCCTAGAATCTGTTAAATCACCTCCGAATTAAAACCTGGAACGATCTATCTCTCACTATGTGGTTTCTTCAAATCTGAGATTAAGAATTTTCGACTCTAGAACACACTCGAACGTAACCTGAGTTGAGATATGATGAAGAAACGACCAAATCCTCTCCGAAACTGTTAAATCACCTCCCAAATCATCTCAGAGCTGCATCCCGTTTTGAATTCAAGTTTCATATCCAAAAATTTCGATTTCAAAATCAGGCTTTATATAACAGGAATCGTTTAAGGGTAATTATGGTATATGGGAAACTCGCAAAACCGGGACTCGTCCGTGATTTTGGACTAACTCGTCCATGTTTGGACTAATCTGTTTTGGACGGATTTTTTTGGACTAAACTGTACTGGGCTTCAGATGGATGGACTAAAGCGTCCTAAGCCCAGTAACTTTGGGACCAAACGTCAATTTCTACAAGTTGAACCCGATGAAAGGCAAATTGTTAGTGCTTAGTTGTCACCAGTGGCCTTAAAATAACCAACTGTTTCATCATTATAGGCCTTAAAACCAAATATTTCATCGTTGTAGACATCCTACATGCGAAACCAATCATAAATAGAACCTTAAATTATGGGGACTGACAGACCCTGCATCACCACCTCATGCCAAGGCCGTACTCTGCAGCGGGAAGTTTGCGCCCGGCCGAGGAGCGAGCCCCACCATGGGAACCATACACACGGCCACGTCAGGAAAAGGGAGGAAACCCTAGAAGCTAGGTTTTCACGGGAAGGGAATAACGGTTACTAGCTCATGCATGCCTACTTTGCACAGCAATTGAGGCGGCCAACGTTACTACGGTATTCACGTCTGAATGTTACTACAAGTTCATGCAAAACATATCTACGGCTAGGATTCATACCAACACAGAAGATCAATATTTCTACAAGTTCATGAAAAGGTACGCCTACAGCTAGGGTTTGCACTAACACAAGAAAACAATAAAAACAAGTTAAAGAGGAAGTGCTGGAAGACATACCTGGGATTCGCTCGTCCGCTTTACTACTACCACACGGCCAGAATACAAAAAAAAAAAAAGGTGTGAAATAAAAGGAGAGGCCAGCCCCTTTTATAGGCGTAACACTTGGGAGTTTGAATAAGGAAAGGACTTCCTATTTGAGTCAAGTAAGGAAAAGAGGCAATCGGTCCCGCAAAGACAAATCACCACCGTGCCAAGCCGTCCGCGCATGCCTTGCCTCGCCAGAACAGCGCTATTTCCTTGGGCCCACCATGCCGAGCCGTCCGCGCCATGATTGCCTCGCCAGATTCGCGCCTTGCCTTGGCCCCACCATGCCAAACTGTCCGCGCCATGCCTTGGCCCCACCATGCCAAGCCGTTCGCGCATGCTTTGCCCCACCGTCCACGCCATGCCTTGGCCCCACCATGCCAATCCGTCCATGCAATGCTTGCCTCGCCAGAACCGCTCCATGCCTTGGCCCCACCATGCCAAGCCGTACGCGCATGCTTTTACCCACCGTCCACGCCATGCTTGCCACGCCAAGCCATCAACCAAGCCTATTCCCATATTCGCGTCGTACCAAGTCCAAGCCAACGCAATGCCTGCGGCTCCCCTTCCAAGATGCACCAACACCAAGAACTCGTCAGGACAGCGTCCCAGTATTCCCTAACTCAGCCAAGATGAGGCATGGCCAGACTAAGCCAACGATTTTCATCTCACCACTTCACGGTCTACACCGCAAATAGAATCTATGCAAGGCTTCCAAACACGAGGATCATGAACTCTCCTTACCTCTCGAAAAAGGTTAGTCGGACCTTCCTGACCATCTTTCCACGACTTGTCGTTTCGATTTTTGTCCTTGCCCGTCACCATCTTATGCTTACCTCGCAACAATGCTCCTGTTCCGAGCTAAGCAGGGGACTTAATGTTGATGAAACATTAAACTTTGAATCTAAACGATAAAAATTGACGAAAATTTATACTCAGAAAGGTAAGCAATTGTGGTTTTCAATTTGATGAAAATTGCCAACTTTACTGAGCATGTTTGCAATATGTATAGCTAAAATAAGGTGATTAAAAAACCCATGGAAAAGTTGTTAAATTTACCAATTAACCTTGAGCTGAGAAACAACACCATCGGGTTTCTCTGATCCCAACAGAAGACTAAATGTTTACCCACCAATATCAAATTGAAAGGTGAAAGTCCACTTAACTGTAGTATAAGAAACCAAAATCTACTGCTGGTGCATTTCCCTTTCCATATCTCATAAAAACCTATAAAATAAAATGGAAACATGTGCAGAAAATTTTGTTCGAGAAAGCTAGCATAAGGAATACAATTCATAATAATAAAGTTAATTCACCTTTTGTGCGTGTGTGTATACTAATGATGCAGTTAAACAAACCGTAAGATGTCGCGTCGATCTTGTCTAAAATACATTTTGGTGATCAGGTAAAGTCTTAGTCACTAAGTTCACAATGTTTGTATGTTGTGTGTCTGCATCATCAGTTTCTGGAAACCAAAAGGACTATGAGATGTTACTGAAAGAGAAGGCTAGCTTAAGTTTTTACACGCCATCATATCATGTTGACTATCGTCAATATAGTGAGAAGAGGTACACCAATATCTGCAGATCAAAAATCACCATTAACTGATATGTTCTCTATACAAAAACTAAGAAATAGAAAGAAAAACCCTAGAAAAAAAACACAAAAACACAAAAACGATGAGACCTTAACTTATTATTATGTGATCTTATTTGTTGAAATATGCATATACCTGCATCCGTATTTTCGAGCAATCAAGATGTATTTTCTTGTTTCTTCTCTCTAACATCACGCCCTTACGCTTCATAAGATTTATCCTTGCTGCACGTAAGGGTAAAAAATAACGATTATGTTTATAAACCCAAAAATACCAAATCATATGATAAAACACATTCAACCACATAAAGTCCACACCCAAATACCTGTATTTTTGCCCTTGCACGCTCCAATCCCAACGTGAGCGCTCCCATCCGTTATCAAGTCTAAGGAACACTCCGTGTATGCAAAAAATCATATTGTTTCAATATTGTGAAATCGCACTCTAAATAAATTGACACTATCAAGCAGATCTAGCAGATCTGCCGATATATGATTCATATGCAGAACTCAAGCCACTGTTGTTCATCATATTCTCATAAAAAATCGTTTTAAATATTTATTTTCAAAAGTGGTTTCCACTTCATGGAATAAAAAGGATCTTCACTGTGCGATTTATTATTGAACATCGAAAAAAAACATTTGATACATATACATGATCACTATTATTGAACATCGAAAATAACATGGTATTATCAATAGTAGATCAAGAGAGATGAATTTCTCACCGTGATGTAGCTTGGAAATAGAAAGTGAGGAAGAAGAAAAGAACGCTGCGAGAACGATCCAAAAAAATCAACCTGTTTTTAAAAACCAAAGAAAAAAACAGTGGCAATTTTGCATCTGCCCAAGGGCCTTATATAGAGAGATATTGGCTCCAAAAAAATCTCCAGAAAAAGAACTTATGATACGGAAATAATATATGTATCATAAAATTTTGATATTCACATTTATTTCTATTAAGAAATATTAAATATCTCCTAACATATATAAGGAGATATATCCTAATATATGCATATATCCTAATAATTTCGATATCATATTCCAATATTTCCTTTCCTGTTATTTTGATATCCACATTTATTTTGATATCTTGAGAAATCATATTCCCATTTTTTTCCTTTTGTTGCTCATAATGATTTTTTTCTTTGGAAACCATATTCTTAATGATTTTTTTTTTCTTTTGTTGTTGATAACGATTTTTTTTTCTTTGCAAATCATAATCTTGATGACTTTTTTTTTTGTTGCTGACACCGTTTTTTTCCCCCTCTGGAAATCAAAATCCTAATGATTTTCTATTATTTTTATTTGTACAGGATTATCAAACCTTTCACTGGATTTATTCGGGCCATTAACATATCAGGTATTTTCTTTTAATCAGTGATTTAAATTTGTTCTTTGAATCAGGTATATCCTCATGAATTGTTTTTAGGTATTTAATACCAATTGAAGTGTAATTGCAAGTATTTTCTTTTATCCGTAGTTTGGGGCTGTAATCAGGTGATTTTATTACAAAAACTGTAAATGGACATTAGACATTGGATTATTTTTTTATTCATATGATTGATTTAATTTTACGATGAAATCATGATGAACATTGCATATTTTATTTTATCATGATGAAATTGTTTTATGGTAATATTGAGGTCGTGTATAATTGTTTTGATATGTTTCTAAGATTAAATAAGACTTAATAATTTTAGGAAACTATTTTCTAAAATGTGATTGGCCAAATAATATTTCGTGGGACCAAAAGATTCTCTTGAAATTTTATTGGCTGATATTTAGAATGGTGGGGCTATAATCAACCAGAAGCTCCGATTAACCACGTCGCTCGAAAAAACTCTGTTTTTATATAGAGAATTAGGGTATGTATGTTAAAGTAAACAAAATTATGTTTAGAATATTTGTTGGTAAAATATTGAATGCGATTCATAATAATTTTCTTTTTTTTATGCATTCCAAAAACAATAAATTTGTCCATCATATATTGTTTAAAACATTCCCGAAATATGCATAATGTAATAAATCATCACTAGTACAAAACAAAGCTAGGCTAAGTTTGCTTGTGTTAGTGGTGGTCAGGATTTGTCCAGACAAAAATAAATCAAGGGTTGTGGTTCTCCTGACCACCCCCTACAACTCGCACGCATGACATTAATTCCAATATTATGAATGAAAAATGATTAATCAAGTCAAGATATGGATTTTCAAAAATTATAACGGAAAGGCTCGAACTCATGACTCATTGTGTCATAAGAGTGGCCTCTAATCAGTGTTCCACCTTGGTTGGAATTAATAGAAAAGATAAATCAACGTTGGTGGTTTGTTCAACTTAAATATCATAATTGCTTTATTAATTAGTGTTTCACTAATTGCACATAATAAATAATCTATTCATTATAAAGTGTTCTTTAATTAGTGTTTCACTAATTGCTCATAATAAATGACTAATTATTTTTTAATAATAAATGTTTTCTTAATTAATTATAATATTTATTTCTATTAATAAGTAATTTTGATAAATAATATCAATAGACATTTTTGGCGACAATAAGTAGTAGAAGAGGTGGAGGCCGAAAGATTAGTGGTGGTTAAGGGCGGAGCTAAGCACAATTATATTTATTTTTGTTCTTTTATCGTAAAATGGGATAAAAATTCCATTTTTCACATGTATCCAACTTGCCAAGAATTTTTTCTCCCTCTTTCCTCAAAATCCTGGCTCCGCCCCTGATTTGTGGTGGAAGAAGTAGTGCTGGTGAGTAGTGATGGACAATATTAATTTTATGTTGTCGTTACAACATCGATAACATCGTAGTGTTGGAAGGTGTGGTTGGTTGTTTTTAACACTTTTGATAAATGAAGGTACCATATATTTCAGGGATGATATCATACAAGACAATATTTCCATGATCGTAGTTGGATCACCCAAATGGTACCCCTATTATCTTTGGTACTATATCGTATAAATCATGATTTTTTTAATGTTAAAATAAAATTGATTTCAATATAAAAAAGAATATATACACGGAAAAAAAATAATAAAACTAATCAATTGACGACATTTTGTTCAATCTAAACCTCATACATGGCATTTGTGATTGAAAATTAGAATTGCATCCAACAACCTACATGGGGTGGGCTGCAGTGATGGTGGCAGTGGTGGAGTCAAAAATTGACATTGAGGAGGCCTACTTTTTTTTTAAAAAGAAACATGTAAACTTTGGTGGACTAAACCATAAATATATATGGACAAAGTACAATTCTTTTTTTTTAAAAGAAACATGTAAACTTTGGTGGACTAAACCATAAATATATATGGACAAAGTACTATTTATAAAATAAACTAAAAAATTTATGTAGTTATTAAAAATTTAAGGGGTTAGAGCCAGGTTAGTCAACCCTTGGCTCTGCACTAGGTGGTGGTGGATAAAAAAATGGATTCATATGGTTTTATGGTGGTGGTGGGTATTGGTGAACAAAAACATATTATGCTAATTTCGTAACTCCAATATGTAACGTTATATTATAAAGTATAACACGCGGTTGATCATTCTAATGTTAAAATAAACTTGATAAAACACATGTCCATTTTAAAAAAATGGTGCAGTCAATTGCCATGTTATGTAATAACTAAACGAACGACACGAATCAAGATCAGAACATATGAAATTATTTATTATCGATTTGTCTATGTAAAGAGTGGTCAGGATTTGTATTTGGCAAAGATAAATTTACCGCTGGGGTTTGTTCAACTTAACCATTTTTGAATGTTTTATTAATTAGTGTCTCATTGATTGTTCATAATGATTAATTAAATTTCTTTTATAAATGTCCCTTTAATAATCTAACATAAATACATAATTTTATTAATTAATAATTTTACTAAAAACTATAGTAATTCTAATGGTGGCAGGTGTTTGTGAATGGTGGAGGCGGTAACATTACTATTGGTGGAAGAAATAGTGGCGGCGGATGGTTTTTATGGTGGTGGGTGTTGGTAATAGTAGTGGATAATAATAGTTTTTGCTTTTTAGTGAGTTTTATTGACCGGGTAAAAAAAAACTTCACAAAAATGCAACATTGTACTGTAAAAGATGTAATTGGTTGTTTTTAGCCCGATTGATAAGGACAAAAACCAAATATTTCGAGGATGATACCGGAACGTGTAAGACAATATGATCATGACTGTTGGATCACCGAAACAGTATCCGTATTATATAAAGGAAATTGGTGTACCCGCGTAAGAAAACATTATCGCTCTCTCAAGTACTATTACATTCTTTTTCCTGAAAGACCATAATGTCGAGTTGTTTCGCGACAACTACCTACAAAGACAACAATGTACTTTCACTCAATTCCCGATATAAAACCTTATTGACCGGGAAAATGTATTTACATTCAAAAATATTTGTTTGAAAATTATGTTTATTCATCAAAATCATCATAAAAAACTCTAAATCATAAATCTAAAATTTTCCTCCGATGTTTATAGAATATTTTTTATATTTTACATTCTCAAATCATGCGACCTCTTGATTACAAATCAACAATATCAAATTACGGATCAATATGTATAGGTTTCATTCACTGAGTTAAAAGGTATAATAGATACATATGGGTAGATCACATAAAGCAGAACATGACTGAGAATAGTTCAATAATTTGGTCAAGAAATAAGGTCAAAATTTTAAGATTAACTTTCTACAGGACTAATTAGATCGGCTTCGATAGGAGACGATTAAAATATGGATTAATATTATTTTCCACGTAAGACAATTGCAGAACATAGTTTGGCTAACTCTGCCTATGTAAAGAGTGGTCAAGATTTGTCCTTCCTCAATTGTTATGTTATGTGAGAAGAAGGTGATATCTAAGATTGAGGTACAATTCAAATCTATTAGATTCATACCATTTACAACTGGACGCCTTGAAAAAAACTGACGTGTTGTTATTATTATTACAGTTAAGGGATACATTGACCACACTTGCGCAAATAACTCACTTCGCAAATGATTGGTGTTGCATGTACCATCAAATTAATTAACACATTTCTCGTATTCTATTACAACTTTAAAATCCTTATCATCTAAAACACCACAAGAAACAAAATTTTTGCAGATGTCCGGAACATGAAAAGCTTCATTCAAAGTGAGAGTCTTGCCAGAAGTGAGTTTGAGCCCAACTTTACTTTTTCCTACCCGAAGCTGCAAATGAGTTACCCATATAGAGATTCTCGCCTTCCCCTACCTTATTATGAAAGGTGAACATATCTCTGTTTCCACAGACATGTTTGGTAGCACCAGAGTCTACCCACCAGTCTCTCACATTTGTTACCAAATTTACTTCAGACACCGTGCCAGAAAATTCATCTTTGTTGTTTTCAACCAAATTAACATTATTTTTCTTTTTAAGGTCCTTATGGTTTCTACAGTGAACCGCCATATGTCCAGGATTTCCGCAAGCATAGAAATCACCCTTAAGGACAGAAGCAGTGTCCGGAGTATTTTGGATATAGTAACTTAGACGCGATGTAAGACTTATGTTCTTTTTTTTTTTTAGTTTTTCCACAATCTATTCATTTAAGAAAAATGAACATTGCAAATACATAACATCAACAAAAATTGGACAGATTGCGTTTGACAATAATGGCTACTGATGGTCCGGAAACGACAAAAGAAAGGAATTGTTGTAGAAGAATTGTTGGGATATACAACGGATTACTTGATACGAAAGAAAGAGGTATAACTATTTCGATTCTAAAATCAGATAAAGTTCACAGTAGAAGATGACATCAAGTTTAAAGTTAGTAACAAACATAATATGGCTATTAAAATGTTAAAAACAAACATGATATATAAACTTAGAAAGCCTTGGGACTTAAAGAGGCCAATTTTGAAAACTACAATCTTAGAAAGCAACGATCCACAATACCATAATTTTTTTTATAAGTATTCAACGTAGAAGATGTCAACTTTTAGTAAAGGATCTATTGACAACTTATTAATTTGAAATAGGATCAGGGAGTACAATATGTGTTCAAGGTTCTTTATGAGGTAATGTGTCGCCAGATTGTATTCCAAGTGAAGGTAGGAACATATAGAAGTAACAAAATGTCCAAGACTTTTGAAGTTACCAAAGCCTTCGTTAAGACGAACTGTTGAGCACAATACTTTGTTGAAGGTTTAATGGCAGAGGTTCGCATATATACAATCCCTTCGAAAAGGTAATGCGTACACATTTTAAACATTGTCATCTAATGGATGTTGAAAAATTACAGGAAAATCATGTCACATTGGAGATTTTGTATCATCCGTTCGATGCAAAAAAATACTATTCTTTGCCTATTTGGAGGATCGACAACATGACCATGATAGATGAGTCAGCTGGAGCGAAATAGGAGCATGGGGAGACTTTTATGGACGATATTAATTTGTTGATTTCACTGAGATGAGCGCTGCTGACGACATATTTCCAAAAAAAAATATAAACTTCCATGTTCATGTAGAGCGTTATCTCATTATAAGCAATGAACCTAAATAAAAAAGTGTCTGTAAGTTAAGATTATATTTCTTTCGTTTGATCAAATCTCCGGCAGTAAAATATTAAAGGAAAAAAAACAAGAAAAAAAGAGAGGAAAATCCCAACTATTTTTATGACAAACCCATGTTAAATCATAAGGAGTTGATAAGTATTCGGGACACAAATTATACAATATATTAGAAATGAACCAACATCATAGCCCGTGCCGTTACAACACGGGTTAAGGGCTAGTATGATCATATAACGAACCAAAAATGATAAAATCTTAAATATTTATTCTTAAATAGGATATATATAAACGGTCCGCGAGTTATAACCCCAAAGGAGTCACTATCCATCCACAAAAAACCCGCCAAAACAAAAGTAACACAAAAACCCCAAAAAACAAAATTTTGATGAAACCTCATATAATTTGACGAAACCAATTTTTGGTTTCATCATAAAATTTGATGAAACCAATTTTGAAATTGAGGTTTTTGTATCAATTTTTTAAAATTTTGGGTTTTTATTATTTAGTTTAAGATGGAGTTTTAATGAATCCCAACATTTGAGTGGGGTTTTTGTACCAAAAGTTTGGTCACCTTGGGTTTTTATGACTAGTTTTGATATATAAAAGTAAACATAATTATTTTGTAGAGTTTTTTTATAGAAAATATCACGTTAATTCCAAATACCTCATATAATTTCCTATCTTATTACAAAAGATACTCTTTTCGGCTCGGCGTCTCCCTATAAAACGGCCAACCCAAATAAATCTCACTGTTTTGACACGCTTCTCCGTCAAAAACATTTGAGAGTTTTTTTAGGTTTTTTACTAGGATTTTATTGTCTGCATGCTGATATTATTAAATTTTTATTCATTTTTTTTGTTTCATCTGTTTATGTTTACAGATGATCACAAAAAGTGCATATGATCTATCGTGTCTCTGATCACCTTAGAGGAACAACATGGGTAAAGTTCTCTATCCTTTTTGTTTGTGTTATCAAATTAATGTTTTCAAGTAACTATCAGAATTTAAAACAAATTTTCTTGATTTTATTTTCGTTTCTGTAGGCACGTTTGTTCGGGAGAGGTATTTGCAAGATGATCTTTCCAGAATATTTTCGATATCAGATACCAAAATCACAGAATAAGGTATACTTTATTTTCTACATCCATCTCTTTTTGAGTTTTGAGCAGTCGGGGTATGAATTTTGCTATACCGTTATTTTTTTCATCAACCATGACCATGTACAACAAAGACATTTTAAATCTAATAAGAAGTATGAAAATTTTCGAATGAAAATCTTCCTCTTTGGCCAACACCAGCAACAGAACTTGACTACTACTTTTCTCACAAAACCTCCACAAAGGTATTACTATCTCTCTCACTCTCTTTCTCTTCTTAACTAATTATTTCTATGATTTTGAGATTGGGTTTCGTTTATTGGATTGAATTTCTCTTATTGTTGTTGAAGATGGTGTGGTACAGGACAAAGTCCTGGTTTACAGAAATTGATGGAAAAAAGCTCATTCGAACATGAATCGTATAGGTCCCGGTTTATAGACATCGGTGGGAAAACACAAATTCAAATATGAATAATACGACCTCAAATATATAACGTATTGATGGCTGCAGGGATAATTTTTTTAATAATCATGGGATATAGTTCGTATACCATATGAACCATGTTGTGCATCCATTTTGTATTTTTCAACCATACGAATCATGTGGTAGCTCATCAATAATTTCATGCGTCTATATTCTCAACTGACATACTTCCAAGATTTGTCATTTTTCATTTTCCATTTACCAAATTTGGCAGGAGTCAAGACGTCTTTGTTAACAGTATAAATGTAGGGTTTTTTTTAATGTGTTTTGTGCGTATGATAGAGTTTTCTTATTTTATTCCCTAGACATAAATGAGATATGTGCAGATTGTGGAGGAAAAATTTCATTTCCAACTCAGTTGTCTGCATTTGACTTGACTCAATTATCGGCAGATTTTCCCAATGTTAGATACAACGCCACTAATATTTTGGTATCTCCATGTCCTTCCTAATTCGTTAAAGAAATGGTTAGCGTTGGTACTATACATGATCGTTGTCGTATGCGTCAAAAATAATTTCACTTTCCTAAAGTATATGATAAGAAAGAGTTCGTTTCCACAGAGAGGCAATTGTAGTTATTATGTATTCAATTTCCTAAAGTAACCAATTGGGGGGATTTCTGATTTTGTAAAGCAATATGAATTAAATTAAAAGCAAAGTAAATAGTAGAATGTAATCAATGAGAGAAAGATATTGGTCAAGGAGTTCATCTTCTATCTTAAACGAGTGCTTGCATACATGATTAGAATTACAATTTAGTCTCTTTTATTATCAAAAGCCTAGAGAATCAAGAGAGCAAGATAATCTATTAATTTCCCAAGTTCAGCAACACACACATTAGAGCTGCGTATGTGAATTCTACCTAAATAATGACCTAACGCCTTGCGCTAATTAAGTTCAATTCCCAGGAGCATTAAGTTTTGGAAATAGGCTAATCAATGCAATTGTCATACATTGCGCATGACAATTCGGACAAAGGTCAAACTCTACATATGATTACAAGAGTGTATCACTACAAACCATAATCATATCATGCTCTTGTATTCGGGGTTATCGCTCGATGAAAACCCCTAAAATAGCTATGGACAAGGATGCAAGTCCAATTAATTGGCCATTTAACTAAAAAAACATTTAAATTCTATCATAATACATCATTCATGTGATTATTAAAAACAATAGAGATTTGAACGATAATCAAGAGAAAAAACTAATGCATTAATCAAGCACAAGTTGTAGATATAGGACTACATCCTTAACCAATAATATAAGATTTATCTACTCATAGCTATGGAGTTCATCATAATCAATAATCAAATAAAGAAGATGAAAGCAAAGCAAACCCTAGTATCGTAAACAAAAGCGGCTCTCCCCTTAGCTCCAAGAATAATACGTGATCCTCTTCAAAATTGTAGAAGTCTTTCCTTTTGTAACTCCTCTTGTTCCAAAATTAGGTCCAAGTCTTCAAAGTCCATCAGATAAAAATCCACCAAGCCCATATGTGAGAAAAACCCATGTAGAAATCGTCCCAAAAATATATCGCCGGAAAACTGGGTCCGCCGCGGGAAGTTGGCCGGAAAAGTGGCCAGAGAAGTATCCCAGGTGACCGGCAAAGTCCACCCGGTCACCGGTCAAATCTCAGGTCAACTGAGTTAACTCGGGTCAAGCACCGAGTCGAACCGAGACAGCTGAATCAAGTCAGAGTCAGCTATTCAAGTAAGCTAACTAGGCTCACTTAACTGACTTGCCATGGCTTAAGCCATTTTGCACAGGCAATACTCAATGTCACCCCATCATTGCACTTCACTACTTCAAAGTCAACTATGATGGCTGCTCATTACTAAGCTGCAGCCATTCCATTACCACCTGACCATGTAGCAACTCAAACAAAACAAGTTCCATTCATTTGCATCCCTGTAATCTCAGCTGCATACACCATCAGTCTCTTAACTCCAGCTGCTGCTTGTACTCATATTCAGTACATGAAGCACACCTGCGACCGCTCATACATTCAGCTTCATTGTCTTTCCCAGCCATTGCATCACTGCATTCTTGAACCGCTTCTGTCACTCATCACCATTACCAGCTGGTCCACTGCAAATCTCAGTATCACCTTATGCTACACCATCTCAGTTGCCTCACTTTATCCACATACAAGCTGCAGCATTTCAGTCACCACCAAATCCATCCTCTTGACAGAACCTTGCCTGCAATTTCAACTTGGGCACAACATCAAATCCAATTGCATAACAGAATCACCACCTGCAATCTCTTGTCACAAACAAGACCATCTGCATTCCAGCCTTGCCTCATTACAGTTCCATTCCAAGACCTAAGCCATCCATCTAACACAGCTGCACTTCACCAGCACTACCCGTACTGCAGCTGCAATACCAACCAGTCCATCTAAAACTATCACATCCAACGCCCCTAGTTCAGCTGCATCTTCATTTTTTGTCTGCAACAACTGCAAGACCACCAACTGCAAAACCCATTATTTTTGTTGCACCTCAAATGGCTACCAGCACCTGCTCTAGCTTCATTGCAGCTTCAGATTCATCCCTGTATCGAATAAGCCAGCACCATTTGAACCACTTTGTACCTGGAACCTAGACATACATCTATAAAAGTCATGCCATCTGAATTCCATAGCAATTCCTTCATGTTCTTCTCTTGTAACTCAGTTCCATTTGAACACCAGAAACACACATCATCAACACTGTACTGCATCAGTTAGTACCATCATTTCATTACTACCGGAACCAAACACTATGCAGCTTCATTTTGAACTCCACACTGCACATTGCTCTGTGAATTTATCAGCATCAGCACATCACCCTGTAATAGTTCTTGTCATCATTCTTCTCAAGAACAACAGCTCAATCCCATCTGTAGCTCCAGCTGCAACTCGACCATTCCATCGATCTCTTCTCATCACTGCCATAACAACACAAGCAATTCCTCATTGCAGCTGCATCTTATACCCATTTCAGTCTTCAAACTAGCATCAACAACAACTCATAATCCTGGCAATTGTGTTGCTCAAACCCTTCAGCTTTGCCTTTTTACTCCCAGACATCCACCAACAACAGTGCAGACCTCCACCAGTGAACCATGTTCTCAACCACCTGAGCTGCAAGCTCTAGCATTTCCACTTCAGTGCATCACCACCATATTCATCTTCAAAACCAGATCCAACACAAACCCATCAGCTCAGATTCAGCTGTGTAACTTTCTTGGCATCATAAAATGAATATGAGCTTCTCTGATTTCTAAAATTAACACAAACCCAAATCTCAGAGAAAGACCACCATCTCAGCATCTCATCAATCGATCCTCATCCACCAACATCAACAAATTACGACGAACTCTATTACCAGCAGCACCTCTTCTCTGCAAACCCTAACTCCAAAGATTCTTCTGCATCTGAACTTGAGACCCTTGAATTCGACAAACCCATTTTGAATTTCTTCATCAATCTCTTCTGGTTCTTCTTGATTTTTCTTTCCCTGCTTCATTCCCAACTGCAGTTTACCTTTTCTCGATTCAAAATCCTAAGTCAAACCACCACAGATCAATTCAAGCCGATGTTTCCTCCTGAATCTTCCCTAATTGCCGTATTCTCTAATTCTTCAACTGAGTTCTCGATCTGTTCTCGAAATTCATCAACTCTAGCTCTCAGGCGCCTCTATCTCTTGGTTTCAGACAGAAGAAGAGGAATAAAGACTGATGATAAGAAGAAATAATTTCTTCTCTGATTTTTGGTATATGTGTAGGAATAGAAATTGATATAGGCACCCAGTTCGGATGAGGGCCACACAATGATATTTGGCTTGTCAGTTTCAGCAAACTGACTGCCTTTTTGCTTCTTTGCTCAACTGTCAGCTTATTCTTTGCCTGCAACTCGATCTTTTTGCTCCTTTTCGCTCCAAATGAACGCCTTCTTCTTCCTCGAATTCTTCCACCATCAACATTCGTCTCTTACTTCTCGGATTCACTTCTTCTCTTCAATGTCTCTTCATCACTAAAGCTGTCGTACTTTTCAGACAAAATTCGCATCACTAAAGCCGACATGCTTTTCAGACAGAGATGAAGAAATAAAAGCAAATAATGAGAAATAATTTCGCCTCAAACACCATTTGCACCTTTTAAGCGACGTTTCTTCTTCTTTTGTTCCAAATGACTCCAAAGTACCTAAATACTCAAAAACAAACATAAGATACATAATTTATAAGAAAACTTAGCAAAGAAAGCATAAACAATAGATAAATATTAAGGTGTTTTAGACACCTATCAATACACTATAGCGACTATTTAGTTTTTTTTTTTAAAGGAAAATAAACGACTATTTAGTTAAGATCGAAGCCTCTCACTCATTTGATCATATAATACTACATTAACTAAGTTTTTTTTTTGTCAAATAAAGCATGCACATAGCATAGTTAAGATCGTAACGAACATGTACAAATGTTTCTGAATTGTGAAGCCTGATGGTATTCACATATTCAACATAGAAGCCTTCATTCTTGAACATTCCAAAACTCTGGCTTATAACCCACGAAATGGAGGAGGATGAGAAGACACAATGTTTGTGTTCATCTATAATCTCTATCTTCTGTGATATTTTATCTTCTTATTTGTTTGATCTTTTTTTTCCTGCCTCACTTCTCATAAGTGGAAGCTGATGGCATGGGTATGATATAACAGGAGTTACATGAATGTATTCTGGAAACAAGTGCGTTTGATTTAGGTACTACTATGATGCATCCTCAAATTCACAAAGAGGATTGTATAATGTATGCCAACAATGAGGATTGTATAATGTATGCCAACATTTCCACATTGTGATATAGAGTTTATAGGCGTTTTTTTGTAGCACACTTAAACCTTGAGCCCATTTGTAGAATCATGATTGAATTCTATATGCACCCTTTAAGATTAAGAAAGCAACATCAACATAAATTTGAAAATAAAAGTTAATGAAATATAGTAGGTGTCAAACTCCTTATTTTATTTTTTATTATCTCTCCCGTGCAATTACGATGTTATTAACCAATAGAAATTTTAATACAACCTTTTAGAGGAGACCCTATCTTATACCAGCATCTCTTTTGGTTCTTTGGGCATGGTAGATGTCGTGAAGTAGGTACGCGTATCAACGTCTAAGCCCACAATAAACATATGATGAGCCCAAACAACAAATTCAAGAACACCTTTCTAAAAAAACCAGTGAGCCATCTTTTCCAAGTCTTTGGAACTAGCACACCTATACTATACCAAACAGATTTCGCCTAAGCATTGTTACCATAACCATCATTTACAAGAAGATAGCCTTATGTTATATCAAAAATTCTCACTACACTACATAACCAATCTAACTTGATATAAGAGGGGCTCAGATATGTATACTTAAAGAATTAACCACCGATGTCATTGTTGAATAATTGGGAAGGTAAACAATTAGGAAACACCCATTATTACAATTCGTTTTGCATATTCTCACCCATTTACACACTAAATTAATAAAACTGCGGGACGACATCAGATTTTCCAAGTCATTCTTATAATGCATGCTGCCTGTTGATACAATGGACTTATCTATTTTGGCTCCGTCTTCTTTAAACTACACTTATAGTCGGTCAATCTGATACAGGTATGTGGGGCTAAACACCACGCGAAAGGGGCTGGCGAGAAGGCAGAAACCAAGTTTTTTGTTTATGTAATGTATTAATCAAACTGCAAATATCAAATAATCATTTTTTAATGTACTAGAAAAGATAGTATTTTATTTCCATGAAATAGAAATTGACAAAAGAGTTTCGTCTGAAGCTAGAGCCTCAGTTAACCAGGAGGGAATTTGTTGTTGCCATTCCTATTTTTCTGAAAAAGAAATTGCTTTTTTCGCAATAGGACAAGATGCATAACGACACAAAGCTACTTTGGCACTCGGTGAAAACGATAATTCTGTTTTTGTAATCTCAAGTTTCAATTTGTAAGTCATACTAATAAGAAAGCGGGACAGGAAACCCGATAATGAGTGAACATACGAGAACAAAATGAAGTTTTTTTAAACACATGAAAACTCTTTCTATTCAACGGGTTCAATATGATATAATCTGATTAAAGATTATTTGCTTCCTGCACACACAACTACTCGCTCCGTTCCACATATACAACTTTGTTCTCCACTCCGAATACATGGATTATCGAGGTACATAAAGAAACCACAAGTGTGAGGAATACATCTTGAGTGGTTTTATAGTTGGGAACATGGTTTGCGAATTTGCAGGAATAGGACAGTTAAGGCCAGGTGAAATATGCCACCCAATAAAACCCGATAAATGAGATCATATAGTGTATCTAATTACCTAAAAATTCTTCAGGTGGTTCATAGGAAATTAGTACTAAATCGATTCCACAAATGCGACAAGGCTGGACAAAATAAAGTATATGAAAAAAAAATGAATATCCGGATGTCGATCTCCAAGGAGAAAGTTAAGCTTGCCGGAGTAGGCATCTGGAGTCTAAAATATGAACATTTGTTTGAGAAATAGTCTGAACTGGCCTATGGTTGTTAAGGGAATGTATATTTTTCTTTCAGAAGGTATATGATATGTATTCATTGTTCTAAATTACTTTATCAACGTATATTAATTTGTGTTGTTTCTCAATTTTGGAAATAATCAAAACTATTATAAGGGTATTTACTTTCTCCCTTAAGCATTGGGCTCAAATGTACCGAAATTTCCCCAAATTTCCCAAAATATAAACAAAAAACAATTACAAACAGAACAGACGAACATAGCTGACTACCAAGTGGTACTCTTGCTACTGTCACATCAATAGGCTTCATTCAAATAGTATAAACACAAAATCATGCTACATATTACCTTCCATATGTATGGTTAGTTAATATATAAGATTTAAACGTGGGACTAAATTTAATTGTTCACTGCTACTATGAAAGTGAAAATGATTTCGAAAAAGAAAATACATTTGAATATTTGTTCGGCACCAGATGACAAACATAAACTCTACATAATTCAGATAAAAATTAACTGACCTCATCGATATATTGAGCATTCTATAACTATTCACATGCGTGCAATATAAACGTAATCCCTCCATAATTGAAATACCGTGGTGGAAAAAAAGAGAAATTGTTTATCAAGGAAAAAACAACCATGTGAAAGTGAAAAAAAATAATTTTCTGAGAATGCACATTAAAAAGTTGTATGGTTGTGTATTGCATATTCTAATTTTCTTATAATATCTTTATTTTTAGATAATAATTGTGATAATTTAAGTTATTCTTAATTACAAAAATACGATTGGCGTATAATATATAATACATACTTACATGCAAAAGTTTACCCTCAACGGACATGACAAAAAGAGCAGCAACTATAGCTTTTACAATAGTGATAGTACTAAGAATGTGGGAAATTTCTGAAACAAAACGATTGAACAAAGAAGAGTATTTCCAGTTCCATGTAACTTTTCATCAAAAAAAACAAACTAAATGACTCACTACTATGTTTTATTAATTTTTTTGGTTTGTTTAAAGATATCTAACCAATAAACAATTAACATGGAAAATATACATGTAGTTATCTCAAACAATCACAAAGAAAATTACAAAGAATAAACTTAAGAAGAAATATAATAGTCATGACAGACTTTGAGGTTTTTATATCCAATGAAATAGGCCATATACCATAATCTAAGATCGCACTATAATAACCAAAGATGTGTGGTAGTGGTTATTGCAGAAAACGTAAATATTTCATTGAGCTCAATTATACATAACTAGAGGATATTATAGTGCACTATATAGGTAATCTCTCATAATTATTCATATAATTTGTTCCTGCTTTGTGTTTGATTTTATTTTTTCTATACTCTTTTAAGTCTGAGTTACTCAATGTTTGATGATTTCCTTGTGCAATATTTTTGGGTTTTCGAAGATAAAAGGAAGTAAAAAATATCATTATGCAACAAAAGAAAATCATGGTCGACACTCATTTTACCTAAATAATATACCAACACAATCGCATGACATAATTGAGATGGAAAAATTTATAAAAATAAATATCAAGCGAGCACTTGATGATATGCTTCCGCTAATGAAGCAAATGCACGGATGAAAGAAGCAAGAGTACATAAAAAAGAAGAAGCATAAGCCCCAAAAGTTTAAAGAATATCAAAATTTGGAAAAAGATCGGAGTAATCTCAATTATGTGTTTAAAGTATAAGTATTATAGAATTTCAAAACGTTACGCCACACACTCATGATTATTTTTTCCAATTTTATTTATATTAGTTTATTGAATGTTGTGCAATTTTAGGATTATAAACTTATTAAAATTCTATACCTGTATACTATTTGGTGTTAACGATGTTATAATTACAAAATTCGAGAATCCACATTTCATAAGCCAAAAATAAACCCGTGCGTAGCACGGGTGATAAATTAGTGGGCCTAGGACCAAACAAGAAATTTTCCTTTCAATAAGCAGCCTTTTGGCACAAAAAAAAAAAAAGAAAAAAAAAAAGACTAGTCAGTTATCCCGTCACTGGACTCGTAACTCGTTGGGTTGAGGTTCTGAGTTAACTCGTCCTAGTTGGGGTATCTGGAACTGGAAACCAAAAACCTAATTTGTTTGTGCACCTATTAATCACTTCACTACCCCCATCTTCTTTCTCTCTCGGTACCTCTAGTCACTTCTTATGTGAAAATGGCGATTTCAAAGGGAAAGAAGAAAGTAAAAGAGACTCAAGATATGGAAGCTATCAAGTCTGATGTAGCTTCTTTTGCTTCTTCTATTGGTCTTGCTTCCTCTGCTACTGCTTCAAACCCAAGTTCAGGTTTTGACGACTCTGATTTCCGCAAAACTGGAACCATAAAAAATCCTCAAAATCCAGATAGCAACAAGAAGAAGAAGATACAAAACCCTAAATCTTCCAATGAAGAAACTAAGAAACCTCAGAAAGAAAATTTTGAGAAAGGGAAAAAACAACTAAACCCTAAGAAAGGGTTTAGTGAAGAAAATAAGAAACCTCAGAATGGAAAGTTTGAGAAGAAGAAATATGAAAATAATAATAAGAATGATCGAATAGTTAAAGAGAAAGTTACTCCTGTTTCAATTGATAATAGTAAACCACTTAATAATAAGTGGAAAAATCTTCCCAAGCTTCCTTGTATTAGGGCAACATCTTTACGTGTTTGGTATGAGGATGCAGCAGAACTGGAATCTAAAATTATCGGTAATGAAGCGAAGAAGATTGAAGCGAAAAATGAAGTGGAATGGAAGAATTTGGTTGCCAAGAAGAGGGAGGTTGGAGAGAGGTTGATGGCACAATTTACTGAGGATTTTGAAACTTCCAAAGGAAATAGTGGAGATATAAAGATGCTTTTGGCCACACAGCGATCGGGAACTGCAGTAGATAAGGTCTCTGCGTTTTCAGTTTTGGTGGGGGAAAATCCAATTGCGAATATCAGGTCACTTGATGCACTTCTGGGTGAGTTTCGCTTTTAAATTCTGTTAGTTAGGTTGTATATTGTTTAGTTGAGCATTTTGGACTTCATAACTGAAGATTATTATCATGTTTAAACTTAAGTGTATAAGTTGATTGGAACTGTCTCTAGGACCTGACTGTCCATCCGGAATATGAGAGGGTACTGAATGCCTTTCTTCAGTAGCATTTTGAATACGTGTTTACAGTACTGTGCATGTGGCAACAGATGTATCTATTCTCTACTGAATTCGGATTACATCCAAGTGTTTTTCTTTTTAATATCTATTTTCATTAGGGTTGAATTGCAATCGATTCGTGCTG
This sequence comes from Papaver somniferum, assembly GCF_003573695.1. Taxonomy (NCBI): domain Eukaryota; kingdom Viridiplantae; phylum Streptophyta; class Magnoliopsida; order Ranunculales; family Papaveraceae; genus Papaver; species Papaver somniferum. The sequence goes on from NC_039366.1 coordinate 82,721,460, forward strand.
AAGTTGATTTTAATCTGGGTGTTTCAAGAGTAGGGTAAGGTGTGTTCTCCGTTGCACTGCCATCTCTCAGAGAGAATTAAGCAGGCAATGCAGCACACACCAGCACATAGGAAGGTCAAATTAGCATCATTTTTTTCTCCCACTTTTCATGTAACTCCCCATCTGCTGATTCATTAAGACTGTCAGACGTTGATCAGTGTAGTACTTATAATATATCCCTGAAGCTGTTTGGTTCTCGGTTGTTGATTGAATTTTGTCCTGACAGCAATGGTAACGTCAAAGGTTGGAAAACGCCATGCATTGACTGGTTTTGAAGCGTTGAAGGAACTGTTTTTGTCGAGGTTAGTGCTCATTTTTCATTTTTAAAGTGAAATAATTTGTTCTTTTCCTTTTCTGTTTTGCTATTCTTTTCCCGTCCTTCACAAATGTGTTATTTGACTGCTCTCTTTGTTTCTTCTCAGTCTACTACCAGATCGGAAACTGAAAATCCTCCCTCAACATCCATTGAACCATCTTACAGAAACAAAAGATGGTTACTCTCTTCTGCTCTTCTGGTATTGGGAAGAATGTTTAAAGCAGAGGTATGTTTTAGTCTGTGTTGTTACTGAATTCATCATGCTCAACGCCCTAAACCCTGATTAGAATCTTAAGGGTTTAGGGACTTCTCATATTTCTTGATAAAATCTAGGACTCATTAACGTGGGGTTGGGTGTCAAATGTCAGTGTACTCCTTTTACTGTCTACCTACTGCCTTCCATTTTTAATCTTTCACTTATGCTAATGTTTGCTTTGCAGGTATGAGCGGTTTGTCTTCGCACTCGAGGAAGCATCACGAGACATGTTACCTGTTCTTAAAGAAAAGGCGTTGAAGGTAAACACTCATTATTTTTCTCTGGAAGCAAACAGCTTTCATATTGTTCATTTTTGATCTGATTGCTTTCTGCCAAAATTAGCTTTGAACTAAAAAACTTATCTAATCAGCAGCATAATAAGCCCTAGGAAATATTTGAATGACTTAACTGTGATATGCGTGGGTAAGACTATGGAAAGTGGTATCTTCGGACGGTTGTTAAACTACTTTATTTTATTTGTTATATTGAGCTTTAAGTTCTTTGCTTTGGTGTTTCCTAGATTATCACTTCTTATTACCTCCTCGACTTTGCAATTTTTCTTAGTTTATTATAAAATTTGTGTTAATGTTGAAACTGTCAAGTCGAATGAAGTATACATGATCCACAACCATAACACATTTTCTATAGAAAATTAAATCTTACCAAGTAATATTCTCTTGCAGACGATTTATGCACTACTGAGGAGTAAATCAGAGCAAGAGCGGAGATTACTCTCTGGGCTAGTTAACAAAGTAAGTCGGCGAACCAGATAGCTCTGTAGCATGTTGTCTATGAGCTTATTATTCGGAAATGCATAAGATGTACTTGTCTTTGTTCAGCAATATTTACCTGCTTTCTTAAAATGCTAGTTATCACTACCGTGTTTGTTAGCTTAGAACTTCTGGCTAGGATGGATGTATTTTTGAAAACGGTTATTGTAATGTTGGATTCTGATTTTTCTTCTCTGCAGCTGGGAGATCCTGAAAATAAGGGTGCATCAAATGCTGATTATCACTTGTCAAACCTTCTAACCGAGCATCCTAACATGACGGTAACTGCGTGGTGTTAATAGCGATATATTTTTTTTAATCCTCGTTAACCTAATAAAATATTGTCTACATTAATTTTTTGTCACTATCTTGACGGGAACAAATTGCCAAGCATTTACACATGTATTTCTAATTACCATTTTTTGCTCTTGAAAATAGTCGCAGTAACGTGATCCTTCCTTCGTATCTCACAAATTATGGAAATACCTATATTGGTCAATCTCTTTGGTATATCTTCCATATTGTTGTGTCTGAACTCAGAAGTATGTTCCCTAATTGTTGTTCTGCAGGCAGTAGTGATTGATGAGGTTGATTCCTTTCTCTTTCGCCCTCATTTGGGACCACGATCGAAGTACCATGCTGTAAGTACTTCATTTCTAACATGTCTACTTCAAGTTTCTTTGCACTTACCATCTGCTTCAGAGTTCAGAATGAATTAGACGTCTTTCCTTGCGGTTGGCATTTTCTATCGAATCCTCTGGTTTGTTTTAGTTAGCTGAATGGAACATAACTAGCTGTTTTAGTTGGCATTTTCTATCGAATCCTCTGGTTTGTTTTAGTTAGCTGAATGGTGCTCTACTCTTTTTTAGCTTGCCAAGGAATCAGTAAAACGACTTTTTGGATCTGACCTGAAGTTGTATGAACCGTGCCTGTTGTGATTCGCTTTATAACGTTAAGTCAGTTTTGGTCAACATTAAAACGGTCAAAACATTGGTCGACTACTTTAGTCAAATTGGTGGTTCAACGATTCACGATTAATGGAAGCTCGTTGCTGTAGACCTGTATATCTTAAAGCTTTTATGAAGCAAAAGAGATAACAGATTAATATAGTCATACAGTTTTTACAAAGAAAGGGAGTTCTCAAAAGGACTGACTGGGTATCAGTGTCGTCTGTCGAGTATACTTTGGCGCGACAACTGTAAAAACTAGGAAACTAGGACACAAAATACACAATATATGTAAGTACTTGAACATAGATATTAAGATAGAGAAACTCAAAGGGGTATTATGATCTGTATCTTCATCTGCTCCAGCTTTGCGTTTCCTACTCATTCCGCTCCTTCAGTTTGGAGCGCAAAACTCAAGACTTGAATAAGAAAGAAACAAACGGAGATCGGTGGGAGAAAGGGTTTGTATTTCGGTGTTGTATAAATATCTTAGAACTCTGCTAAAAGTAAAGCTTCGTGAAAAAATATCTCAACTTTACTAAAACAGGTGTGTAACTGCCTTAGCATGTCATGCCAGTGAAAAAATTCTGGTCAAGTAGTATTTGATTTTTTAATTTGTTAAATATAATTTTTTTTTAGGATAACCATGCAGTGTTGTTCCATATTGATTTAATTCCGCGTGTCGTTGCTACACATAACTTAAATAGTGAAATTAACATTTGCAGTATCCTTGGGAACCTTCATCCTTTGAGCCATGTGTTATTTTTTTGCTATTGGGTTTGCATTACACAGTATTGGCTAGTAACGTTGTTGACGCAACTAAATGCATTTGCTTCTTGTGTTACACTGCTTGGAATTTGCACATACAGTAGCATTATCACCCAGTTTGGAGTACTGAATTGATCTCAATCACTTCGGTTGCAAGTTGTCACTAATTCCGTATTATGTAGTTTTCTCAAAATCCTGAATGACATAAATCGTTCAACCTGTTGCTGAATGATCAAACTATTTCAATATGCAGGTGAACTTTTTGTGCCAAATACGTCTCACTCACAAAGGAGATGGGGCTAAAGTGGCAAAGCGTTTGGTGGATGTGTACTTTGCACTGTTTAAGGTATCATGTATATCTCAACTCCAAGTGTATGCAGTTGTGCACCACAAGCTCAATGTTCTATGGTTATTTCGTGTAGTCGAGCTTACAGCCGTAGATTAATTTTCTCTAATTTGTGAGATTGTTTGCTGCTAAGTATGATTAATGATTGTCATTCTGTGTTAATTAATTTATTTGTCAGTTGGTTAATGTGTTTTCTTGTTGTGATATGCAGTTATTGATTTCGGAAAGCAGTGCTGAGAAAAAGTTGGATAAAGGCAACAAAAAGGAGGATAAGAAAGAGACAGGCTCCTTAAAAAATAATAAAGCGGAAAATCCGTCTGGACCAAATGTTGAAATGGATTCAAGACTTCTTTCAGCTCTTCTCACGGTAAACCATCTATTTCATCTGCTGGTTTAGAACATAAACATCTTAAATGTTTAAACACTGTTTTGTTATCTCATTATTTCTCAAGTCAATGATCCAGCAAGTTTTAGTAAACTTATGAAAAATTAGATTGTAAATAGACTTGTTGGCATGAGCTTATTTTTGTTGTTAATCATCCATTCAGGGAGTCAACAGAGCATTTCCATTTGTTGCAAGCGACGAGGCTGATGATGTTGTTGAGGTTCAAACACCCATGCTTTTCAAACTGGTGAGCCTCATGTTTTATATACGTATAATTGTCTGATTAGAGCGTGTGGATTGAATACAATGTTAAAGAAGCGATAGTGGCGTGTGATGCCTCCTCGCATACAATTGTTACAGTTGAATATGTCTTGTAAAAATAATTGTTTTTGAGTGTTTTTTGTTTTCTTTCCCACATCATTTCTAATAAAAAAAATTCTCTCTCGTCTCTTATGAACAATGTCACAGAGTACAAATGTAATTACCATGTTGTCTTGGATAACCAATGTGCAGCTTTCATTTGTGATGATATTATTGGTAAATGTGTATTCTAGTGGTGGGGGTGAATATGAGAGAGAATGTAAGTGAACAACACCTAGTCATTAACGGATCTGGGCCCCCACTAATGTCCTTATGTAGGATGCCGTTTGTGTTGTATAACCACCCTCCATTGCTGTGTATCTCTTGTTGTCCTGCCGTTAATGTTGAAATTTCATTGTGCAGGTTCACTCCATCAATTTCAATGTAGGAGTTCAAGCTTTATTGCTTCTGGAAAAGATTTCATCCAAAAACCAGATTGTTAGTGATCGGTTCTATCGTGCTTTGTATTCAAAACTTCTGCTCCCGTCTGCAATGAATTCATCGAAGGTATGCAAATCATCTTTTGTTTTCTTAACTACTACTATTATTATTATTACTACTTTTAGTACTGTTGTGAAAACTGTTTAATGAGGATCAAATATTTCTCACTGGGGTCTATAACATAGGCTAGTGTGCATGCTGTCCAATGATCATCATTCCTGGAAAAAGCTCTAGACAGATGACTTTTGGTCCACGGGGATCACCATCTATGTAGATGCATACAAGAGAATGATGTAGTGTTTGTTTGGTTAAGATTCTTCAGGCAGTGACCATCATCTTTGAAAGTACGCCACACTCCAAAGATCAAATGATCTGGTTACTTAGAAGTTGATAGATGCTCTTTCTTAGAGAAGAACTGGAAGAGTGGATAGAACACCCAACTAGACTTGAAGGCTGTATTCTAGATTGTGAATCAGGAGATGCTCACAAGATTGCATGTATGTATATATATGTATATAATGAACGATAGAGTTCGTGTTGAAGGTTCATTAGTGGCTGTTTTGAATCCTGGGCCATGCTTATTTAGATTATGTACCATGAACTTCTAATGAGTTACGTGGATGTGGTGCATAGATTCCTGTTTATTTAATAGTGGTTTAGGTGGCCATCAGGGTTGGCCCATTATACTTATTTGGAATTAGGGTAATGACGAGCTTGATGGACGCAGTTTGGATTTTAGTTTCTTCTGGTTAATGTTAGAATTGTCAAGAATGTTATGTACTCTTAATTTCAGGGAGAAATGTTTATTGGACTCCTACTCAGAGCTATGAAGTCTGATGTAAATCTGAAGAGGGTGTCTGCCTTTTCAAAACGTATCCTGCAGGTTTGTTACTTCCTGATTTTTTTTAAGGCCAGATAGTTTCTGATTCTTATGCGTGTCAGTAGTGGCTTCATCATCTTCCTCACGAATATTTCTGTGTACCTTGATGAGTTTTTCCCCTTTCACTTATTTTCTTCTTCTGGTTCCTTTTGTTGCAACTCTATTGGGTTTTCTTCATTGAATAAGTAATTTTGAGTCTTGGAAAGTATATATATATATATATATTATAACCAAACCTATCTTGGTTCCCCACATTGGAAGGTATCGGACATGGGGATCTATAAGTATTATCTAGTGGTGTTTAGTATCTAGATATAGCACATGCTAGGATCGTACATGTTTGTTGAAGTGAACAAAACAAAATTATTGTCAGCACCATATCTAAACATTATAAAATGATGGAGCATGTACTGAGGCCTATTATCGGACAGTTGACTGAACTCAAGTTACTGAGGTTTGAGCTCTATGCAGAAACGAGGTCTTTTAGTAGGGTTTTTTCTTCAAAGAATTGATCTGTCTATTACTGAAACAGGTGGCACTTCAACAGCCCCCTCAATTTGCCTGTGGATGCCTGTTTCTCCTGTCTGAAGTTCTTAAAGCCAGACCACCACTTTGGTAAGATAATGATTATTTCCCTAATCAGCCACAACTTGTGACTGAGTTTGAAACTCTATATTCGTTGAATACATTAACTTCTGGTTGGGTAAGACATCTTCTTACATTCTGTAGGAATATGGTGCTTCAGAGTGAGTCACTTGATGATGATGATGTTGAACATTTTGAGGATATTGTAGAAGAAACTGAGAATAAATCCGAACCTGCACTTTTGAAGCAACCAGAAAGCGCAGTCACGGTGGTCCCGAATAACAATGATGTGGCCAAAATTGACCCTGATTCTTCTGATTCCGAAGAAGTTGATTTGTCAGGTTCGGACTTTGAATCTGAAGATAATGATTCTGATGGAGATGACATCCTCAAAAGAGGTTCGAACACTGTTGGGCAACTAAAAACAGATGGGAGTTCAGGCGGGACTCAGCCACCTAATGTTAAGTTGTCACTGCCTGGTGGCTATGACCCGCGGCACAGGGAACCATCTTACTGGTACTCACTTTTATACTTTTTATATAGGAACACATTGCTAGAAATACTTCGTAAGAGAATCTTAAACTTCAATAAGGGTTTTGTATTGCATCAGTTTGTGACCTTTGTTGCCCAGGGTCTTTTTGTTTCTTTTTCCTATCCCTCCACATGTGCTCCTATCCTAAAGGTTTCAACTGTGCAACTGGAAAATGTGCTGTATATCTCAGTAACTTGTAGAATTTTAAACACTGTAAACCCTTTTTTGATTCTTTTTAGATTTGAAACTATTGTGTAGGGGTAGCAGTGCTTGATGGCGATATAATAGGAATCACATCTGTGTTGACATTTGACCATATCTTTTTTCCTTGTTCTGTGTGAATCTTCAGCAATGCGGATCGAGCTAGCTGGTGGGAGCTGATGGTACTTGCTTCTCATGCGCACCCATCTGTTGCAACCATGGCCAGGACCCTTCTATCAGGGACCAACATAGTTTACAATGGTAATCCTTTAACGGATTTGGCACTTCCTGCATTTCTGGACAAGTTAATGGAGAAAAAACCTAAGTCAAGCACGTGGCATGGTGGTTCCCAAATCGAACCTGCTAAGAAGGTTGGTTTATTTTATCTATTTCCAATTCCAGTTACAATAGATACTTTGTCTCTCTAGAAACAGCAGATTTTGCTTGTGATTTTAGTTTAGTCTTTTCAAATATCTGCAAAATCCTCCTATTCCATCCATTAAGTGATTCTATTTTCGAGAGGCTTTTGTTTTGAAAGCTGCAAATTCTTAAGCTGCGAATAGTCTACTCACTCCCGCAGTTGTTGAATTTTTTTGGGCCTACTGCATACCAGCTTAAGATTGTTGTTATCTATATTATTCATAATAAATAAGTTGGTGCAGTCTCAACATTGGACCCCACCCGTTTTTTGATGGATTTCTTAGAAGTAAACAGTAATGTAGGGCATGCCCCTGCATCACTTTTGTTATGACCATTGAATGTCTTTCTTTGTCTTTTGTCACCTTCCTATTCATAAAAAACGAGTCTCGGGAAACAATCTTATAAGATTGTTGTAGTGTTACATCCGAGACTAAAAGTCCAATTCTCTCCCTGCTTTTTGTCCCAGTTAGATGTTAGGGCTGATTCATTTGGTTTGGGGTTCCGAGTTCCTTAATTAGATATCACTATATCAGGCGGGAGATTCACGATCTGTTATACGCTTATTGAGGAAATATAGCACATTTTTCCAGTGTTTTAACAATCTTGATCGTCTAGAATTACCCATCCCGCTATTCGTATTCTTGAATTTGAAGAACTCATATTCACCTGTTCGTTTAAAACTCAGTGCAATATATATAACATTGAGTTCTGACTGAGATCCTCTTGTATTTGCAGCTGGGCACAAACAACCTTTTGATTGGGGCTGAAATTTTGTCACTGGATGAAGAAGATGTAGCACCTGAGGATCTAGTTTTCCACAAGTTTTATACAAATAAAATGAATTCCTCTAAGAAACCCAAAAAGAAGAAGAAGAAGGTTGCTGAGGATGAAGCAACAGAGGAGTTACTTGGATTTGACAGGGGTGATGGAAGTGAGGATGACATTGGCGGTGATGATGATGGAGGTGAGGATGAGATTGGTGGTGATGAGAGTGACAATGAGGAGATTGATAACTTGTTGGATTCAGGGGATCTTCCGTTGGATGAAGCTGCAGGTGATTATGATTATGACGATCTGGACCAAGTTGCCGAGGAAGATGATGAAGATCTAATTGGAGGAAGCGGCGATGATGATGCTGAGATGGATATCCTATCAGATGTGGCTGACGAAGATGATGACGATGCTGATCTTCCTGTGAACATTGGTGATTCAGATGATGACATTAATGAAGAAGAGGATGACATGGTTCATAACAAAAGAAAGAGAAACAGAAAGGGTGGCAGAAAGGCTGGGGCATCTCCATTTGCTAGTATAGAAGATTATGATCATCTGTTGAAAGACGAAAATGATCCCTCCAAAGATTCCAGCACGAAAGCGAAAAAGAAATCCAGTTCGCGAAAGAAGAGAAAACTGTCGGATTGAACTTCTCCTCCGTCAAAGGAAAATTTTGTAAGATTATATCATGAAATAGCTTGAATTTTGTGCTCTTCTATCGTGGCTCCTAGAGGATTTAGGCCTAATAGTTTGTCATTTGATTTACTTTTAAGCAGTGAAGGAGTAAGATCTACGGTGTGTCAATGAGTTTATTTTATAGCACTGACATGGTCTTGCTTTTTAACACTATCACTACCTTTGTTTACTCCTGACTCATCTGAGTCGTCTGGATCTGAGTCATCTGGATCTGAGTAAAATCACCTGACTCATCTGGATCTGACTCAATATGTTTGTTTTGAGTCAGATCTGACTCATCTGACTCAAAAAACGTGAGTTAGTGATTTGGTCCCGTGAGTCAGGGGTATTTTGTTACCCGACTCAAATGGGTCCGAGTCAGGGGTTATGTCTGAGTCATAGGTCGAGTCAGATCTGACTCAAAATGCAAAACAAACGGTCTGACTGCTGACTCGGTCCGAGTCAGAGGTTGACTCAGATCCAGACGCCGAGTCAGCTGCAAACAAACAAGATGATTATGTTTGTTTACTCCTGACTCATCTGAGTCATCTGGATCTGAGTAAAATCACCCGACTCATCTGGATCTGACTCAATGTTTGTTTTGAGTCAGATCTGACTCAAAAAACGTGAGTCAGTGGTTTGGTCCTGTGAGTCATGGGTATTTTATTACCCGACTCAAATGGGTCCGAGTCAGAGGTTATGTCTGAGTCATAGGTCGAGTCATATCTGACTCAAAATGCAAAACAAACGGTCTGACTGCTGATTCGGCCCGAGTCAGAAGTTAACTCAGATCCAGACGCCGAGTCAACTGCAAACAAACAAGATGTAACTCTTCCAGTAGTCAGCTGCAAACAAACAAGATGTAACTCTTCCCGTAATGATGTCCACTTCTTTAAACCATGTCTTTAAACCATGTTAGGTCACACGCTAAAAGTGCCTAAATAAACTCTAGGCCAAACCTTTCAGCAAAACGACGGTAAAAATTGCCACTTGTACCACAACAAACAAAAAGTTACTATCCGAAAAAGAGGGGAACCTTAAACGATAGGTTAATATCGCGGATTTTGGGAATCTCACTTGTGGGAAAATTAGGCGCAGCAAAAAAAAAATATTTTCATTGTTAGGCCCATAATTAATTTTACATACCGTGACACTCATAATTATCCAAAATTATTAAAAATGTCTACATGACAGTTTATGCATCCGCATGACGGGTTATGCATATTATTTTTCAGGGATAACTCCTTATGCATCATAATTTTTCAGGGGTATAATTGGCGACACAACTTCGATATAACATATCTAAAAAACCGCGCCTTGGAATTTAACAAATTTTATATCGTTGGAAATCTTTTTAAGAGAGCTACACAACGAGTACAAACAACAATATCAAATTTTTGTTTTTCACGAAAAAATCGGAGGTGATCATCGTTTTAGGGAAAATTTTCGAAAACTGACTACATATTCATTATGCAGCCTCCAAAAAAGATGCATAACACATTATGCAGACGCATAACAAATTATGCAACCATTTTGTCGACTGCATAACAAAGTTATGCATCTATAACGAGTTATGTAGCCATTGTTTTGGTTGATTTTAGTGCGTACATAAAAAATTGATGCATAATTGGTTATGCAGACATATTTAAGGATGCATATCAGGTTATGCATCCATTTTCTCGATGCATAAAAGATTATGCAACAATTTTCTCGATGCATAATGCATTATGCAGCCGTATTTTGGATGCATATCAGGTTATGCATCCATTTTCTCGACTGCATGATGCATTATGCATCAATTTTTAATTTCACACAAAATAATAAAGATGCATGATAATGTGTTATGCATCCATTTTTTCGACTGCATGACATGTTATGCACTATAACAACATCATCTTCTTCTTCTTCTTCGTTGTTCATCATCCCAGCTCAAATAAGTTTTATTATTATTCCCTGTATTTTCTAAATCTCCAATCAACTTTTCTTCCTGTTATACTTGATTGAAACAATTACAAACCCTATCTCCATCTCAGAACACATCTCATATCCATCTTCTCAATCATAATACCTATTTTAAAAAAAAACACACATTCATACATCTTTCGGAAATAACAAACAACAAGATCTCGATTCATCTCAGAACATCACCTCAAACCCTAACTTTCGATTTCATTCATCTATTGTTTCCAATCTTCATGTGATTATACTGTCTATCAATATTATTGATCGTAAGTCACAGTTGGGAGGAAGAAAAGAAAAATAATTGAAGAAGAAATTCCCGTGAAGAAGAAGAAGAAAAGATACGAAGAAACCAAATTTTGTAAATTGTGGGTTTGGGAGAAATTTTCTCACGAAAATTGGGTGCGCGCGTGAACTTTTCCGCCCGTGGGTTTCACGGTGTAGAAAATCTGTAGAATGGGTCTCCCTGTAGTTTTCACTTGTTTTAACCCATTGAGCTAGATCGTGAGCAACTCCATTTGCAACAAGATTAACCAAAGGAACAGAAATAAGTTTAAACTTGGGGATTATGGTTTTAATATCCCATAACAGACAACGTGTTCTCTGGTCTCCCATGAAAGTCTTCTTATTTTTCTCCAAGAAAGCTAGTGTCTCACTCTCAACAAGGATTCGATCAAAGTCTTTTCTCCAAAGGCACCATCAATGAATCTCTGATTGCTCGAGGCTCTGCTTCTTCTGCAGAGAAACATTCCAAGTAAGTTGACTAAGCATAAACAAACTTATGGTATGAATCTCTAAGAATGAAACCCATTCCTCCATTCAGAGAATTTGGTTTCCAAGCACCATCAATATATATCTTGGTCCAAGCCTTAGGTGGAACCATCCAAGATGAAATTGGTTGAGGTGAAGAGATTGGGGATATACTTAGTAGCGATGGGGTTTTAATAAAGCTCAACATCATTGATCATTGACTTTGCTCTTGCTAGAACAACAACCGACTCTTCTGATTTTTTATTATGAACTACACAATTCTGGTTCCAGATTGACCACACCAAGCACGCAATCAATGAGAATTTATCGGCTTTATCATATGCATGTTTATAAGGATGGAGCTGAAGCAAAATCTAACCCACTGGTGAAAAGTAAAATTTCGGAGTTGAGTAGTTTGTACATTTCCAAGTCTCTAAACTCTAGTAAGGAAATTGCAAGTTACCAGGGTGTCCATAATTGTTTCAGCTTAAAACTTGCGTCTTGGACAACTATAATCAGATATGTGAATGTATTGGTGAAGAATTTCTTTTACTGGAGGAGCTTCTTTCAAAGCTTTCCAAACAAACAACTGAATTCTTGCAGGTAGTTTACACTTCTACATAGCCATCCACAAGTGAGAATTATATTTGTCTCCATTAACACCGGTATCCATACCCTTCTATCTCTAGAGGGTACGATAACAAGAGGGATTTTTCAATCTTCTCTTTTGAGGGTTGATCAACAACAACACTTAACTTTGTTGTATCCCGAGTTCTAAAATCATAATTTATCAAATCATTTACTCTAAGATTTTTATCAGGACCAATATTAATTTTTGGCGTGGCAGTCCCTTTTTCAGGGATCCAATTATCACACCAAGGATTAATAAAGTTTCCTTCCCCCACCACCATGAGATAAAGTTTAATCTTACTCATGGTATGTTGGAGGTACTTCCAAGCCCAAGAGGCTTTTTCGCATTTAGAATTGCACATCCGCACTATGCTACATACCTATAACAGTTTGCGCCAGTATATAAGCTGGTACATGTACTGTTAGATGCTCACACACATTTCATGAAGGAAATGCAGCGAAAGATATCCTAGCAAAACATGGAACTTCACTGGAATCCAGATGGTGGGACCAGCCCCTACTTTTGTGAGATATAAACTTGGCATAGACAGGTCGAGCCTGCCGTGTTTTTTTTTTTTCACTTTTTAATTGTTATATTCTCCTCGTTGATCTTTGGAGGTCAGGCTTAGTCCCACTCTGTTTTTTTAATGCCTTTTCAATAAATGCTCTATGGAGCTTCTCAAAAAAAAAAATGTACTGTCATGTATCCAGATTTACAGTATTTCTATAGTTCACTAATAATCAATTTGAAATATTTCCGAATAACATCAATGACACATATCGCTGTTCTAGGCTATTTTCAAATGATAATCTTGATCATAAACAATAAATTGTTCTTAACCAAATTCATCAAGTATGAATAATTGTTCTTAAGCTTAGTCAACATATTTCAAGAATAATTAATCAAGATAAACTTGACTCAAAATTTTTGTTGTGCATGTAAAGTCTTCTTTTAGTCATGCGACATAGTCTCATAGATAGAAAGGTGGAAATTTGAGTAATAGGTGGTTCAGTCTTCACTTATCTTTTGTTGATGAAGTTCTCCAAAATCTTCGATTGATCTTCGCCTTCAAATGGTTATACACAGTGATATCTGCTACTCAACTACACGCTTATATCCTAATCCGAGACTTGAGTAAATGTAGACTAAAAATTAAGATATATTTTTGATCAACTAAATTTGACAACAAGATTGAGATAACAACACTTGTGAGTTCGACCGAGAAATGCTCTAACAAATGTTATGAAGGTGCCTTGCTTCTTTTGCTAGGGTATCTGCTACAACATTCCCTACTCTAGGAACCAAATATAAACCTAAAAAGTTAACACAATTAGAAGCTTTTTTAACCGCTTCCCCCAAAATAACCTTGTTGATCTAAAAGATATTTGTAGTAGAGCCATTCAAACTTCACTGTCGCTTTCGATGTTGAAATCTTATAGCTGCTTCTCCTTTGTCCAAGTAGATGCCTGCAAAAGTACTACAACTTCCGCCTCTTATTTATCTGAGCATTCTGATGGTCCCGCTCTTCCTCCTTCAAAGACTCATGCATCACCTTTGAATATTAAAGCAACACTAGAAGGAAGGTTTTCAGAAATCCAAGAAGTATCCACATTAATCTTTTTTTTATCTTTAATAGGAGGAGTCCATTGGGTATTCTTTTTCTTCAAGTTACTTAAAGATTTCTATTTCTTTTTCCAGAGGTATAAGTGTCACTGAATTTCTTTAGCTAGATGCTGAGGGGTTTGAATCTTTCCTTGAAAGGTATTATTACGTCTTCCTTTCCATATGAACCACATTTCAGTAGCGACCAGTTCTAAAGGAATCACAGAATTGGGGGTTTGAAACCAATCTTACAATTATCTATTACTTTCATAGAATCATTGAAGTTTATGTGTATAGGGTTTGGTGCCAACTCCCAAACTTCTTTGGCAAAGGGACAATGAAGTAGAAGATGTTCAATTGTCTCTTCCTTCCCCCAACAAAGTTATATTTCGGGTTGATGTCTTTCATTATGTTTGTTAATTTAGGGTTATTTGACAATGCATTATGTAAACATTTCCAAAGAAAAAGTTTGATTCTAAGTGAAAATCCTAAGTTCCAAATGGATTTCCAGAAATTTTCGTCCAAATTTAGGTTGGATGAATTTAAACTTTTTCACAAAGCTTATTGTACACTGATTTAACTGTGAAGTTTCCCGACTTGGTTAGTTTCCATCTGAGGTTATATTTTTTAAGCATGTTTGATCTGTCTAGGAACAAATTGATTTTACAAATTTTGTTAGCTATATTATTAGGGAAACAGGAGAAAATCATGTTTTTGTTCCAATTGTTTGTGGAAAAGTCTATTAAATCTGCAACCAATGGTAAACAATTATTAACTATGAATTTGAGGTAAAAAAGGTTAGTTTCTAAACCCGGTATCCAGTTTTCTTCCCATATATTTATATTTGTACCATTTGCTACTTCCCAGATACTGTTTTCAGCTGCTAAAGTTAGGCCCGTGCAGCTACATTTCTAAGAGCATCTGCCTGGTGGTTTCACTCTCAAGGGTGACTTATTTCTGAAATATTTAGGGAAAAAAATCTTAGCCCAAAGGGAGTTTGGTTCATCCAACAACCTCCATGATACTTTAGCAATTAGGGCTAAGTTGAATTTATGTGCATCCCCAAATCCTAATCCCCCTTTGTACAAAGGTTTACAAATACTTGGACAAGCTTTTGGGTAAAACCTTTAGTATTTGGTTCCACACCCCGCCATAAATCTCTCTGTATAGCGGTTATTTTGTTAAATATCTTCTTTGGTAGTATAAAACATCCCATATGATAGGAGGCCATACTGCTAAGACAGATTTATTTAAGACCATTTTACTGGTTTGAGGAAATACCTCGCTTTTCCATCCTTGAGATTTATGTTCCATCTTTTCAAGGATAAATTCAAAATATTTAATCTTAGATTTATCTATGAACATACGTGCTCCTACATACGAATCCTTTAAGTTGATATGTTTGATTTTAGCAATTTAGACATCATTTTACGGTGCTTATGATGAACTTACTTACTAAATAAAACTCCTGGCTTATCAAAATTTATCAGTAAAAAATTGATAGTGTTCGGCATATTCTTGCATTCTATTAGATCATCCTTGACAAACAGTAGGCGATCATCAACAAAAACAAGGTAAGAGATAAGAGAATTTTTTGGTGTTATTTTTTGAGTCCATGAAGGATTTTTTTATCTTCTCGGGATAACAAAAGTCTTGAGAAAAGTTCGATGCAAATAATGAAAAGGTATGGAGACAAGGGATCTCCTTGTCTTATTCCTAGTAGGTTTAAATAATTCTCTCGGTGAACCATTTGGTAGGACTGCTACTGAGGAAGTTTAAATATATTGTTATGTAAGAGAGCATACCTCTTGACTGAAGCCCAAGATTTTAGAGTTTTTAACAGAAATTTCCAATTAACTCTATCAAAAGTTTTAGACATATCAATTTTAACTTCTAATCCACTAGTTTTAGCTCTTTTCTTTTATATGAGTGAATTACTTCTTGAGTTACTATGATATTATCTGAGATTTTTCTAGATGAGAGGAAGGCAGATTAACATGTGGAAATAATTTTTTTCAAGCAAGGGTTTTATTTTGTTAGCTAATTTGTTTTGTTATGACCTTGTAGATAGTGTTATGGAGACCAATTGGTCTGAACTTTTCAGAATCTTTAGGATGTTTTACTTTGGGAATAAGGAAAAGATGGGTTTTCTTAAATTTAGGGTTCAATTTTCTAGTTTTGAAGAAGTCTTGTATTGGTAGAACTACTTGGTTGCCAACAGTACCCCAATTGTTTTTAAAGAAACTAACTGGGTAGCTATCAAGACTAGGAGACTTATTAGGTTTCATGTTTTTAATGATATCATAATTTTCCTTTTTTGAGGGGATAAAAGAGATGAAAATATTTTCACAATTAGAAATACAAGTAGGTATATTTCCTAGAACTGTGTCATGCAGAGTGTAGTCAGTGGTTTCTTCTGTAAAGCGAGATTGAAAATATTCAGTGAAAATCTTTCCAATTTCTGTTTTGTTGTGAGAAACTGTGTTTTGACTATTGGTTATGCATTATATGTTATTCCATTTTTTCCTTCTTAAAGTAACAATATGAAAGTATCTAGTGTTTTGTTATCCTAAATTAATGATATTGTGTATAGATTCTTGTTTAGCTATTGCTTCCTTAGTGTCATAAAGAGATTCTAATTGATCCATTTTTTGTTTAAGCAGGTTTTCAGAAACATCAGAAATTCCTCTATGCTTAATCATGTCGATTTCTTTAATAAGTTTAGTTTTTTTTTTTTTGGTTGGACAAAAACATTTTTCTTCCAGTCTAATAGGTTTATTCCTAGTTTTTGTTTTTTAGGTTTGATACCAGAGAATTGGATGGGATTCCTTCATCCAAATGGTTCCAGGTTCTTTGAATCACTTGAGCATAAGAATCATTTTTTAGCCAAGTATCATAAAATTTAAAGATTCATTCTTTCCTCATATAAAGTAAATCCAGAGTAACAAGGATAGGGCAATGATCTGAACCTATGGCTTCTAGATGTGATAAAGCTCCATTTGGAAATTGTAAATTCCATTCTGCTTTAAGAACAACTCTGTCAAGTCTTTCCTGAATATTCTTTATTCCTTTCCTATGGTTATTTTAAGTTTAGTCATATCAAGAGTATCCTAAATCTTACAAACCAGCTTTTTCTAGGATTTTATGGTAGTATTCACTATTAGCTCTCTTAAATGGCAGCCCCCCTAGTTTTTCAGACTGCTCAAAGATCGTATTAAAGTCTCATACTCTCTAGTATTAACCTGATCTCATGTATATGCTAGAAATCCCCAAGCCATGTTTCTGTTAGCTGGATATGAGCTCCCATAAAAGCAGGTTAATACCCACTTTCTTGAGTCAAAATTAGTTTTCACAGTAATATAAATCATGTTAATGTTCCACTGAATGACATCAAAATAAAAACCATCTAGCCAAGCTACCACTAATCCTCTTGTAAGACCTATGGGGTCTACTATATAACAGTTGGGGTAGTAGGAAACAACAAATTTCACTAGTGTCCTTGGATATTTGGTCTCAGACAGGAATAAGATTTCCGGCCTCTCCTAATTTATTAAGAAATTTAGATGGTTTTGGGTGAAAGGGTTTCCACAGCCCTGAACATTCCAGGCCAGTATTTTCATGATTTTTCAGTAAGTTTAAGCAAATAGTCAGAAAATTACGAACTAGAAACTAAGGACAGCAACAATTTAGATAAATTATTCACAAGAGTAAAGAATTAAAATTTAAAGACAGTTGAGGAAATAAAAAACTACAGTAAATTATAGGTAAATTTAGTATTGAAGAGAATATATTTGTCGCTTCCTTTTGCATCGATGGAGGTGATTGGGAGAAATATGAGAGTAAGTACGATTCTTTTCCTTTGATTCGTTTTTTTAGGTTCAATCCATGTTGATCAATCGAAAGGGAATTTCCAGTGAGATAGATAACATTTTTCCGAAGATGATGAAAGGGTAAAATCAGGTACTGAGATTTTAAAACTTGGTTCAGAATGCAAATTTGGAGATGTAAATATGCAAATGTTTTGACATGAAGTTGGGGTTGAAACCACAAGATTTGAGACTCTGATTAAGGATGAAATTGATGAATTTGGATGAGGGGAATCAAAGGAATCCCTAGTATTCTCATATGAAAATATTGAAGAAATCTTTTCAAATGCAAAAGAAAAATACCATGTTCTGGCTAGAGAAGGATTAAAGATATCCTAGAGAAGACCTGTAGCTTAAGTCGGTTCTGACTCACTGGTTCTAATCGTGTGAATGACTCGGTACGTTTCTGAGTTGATAAAACGATCAAACTCAGGATTAGAAAGAGCAGAGAGTCAAAATGATCAAGGACATTAAAATAAAAAAGTATGCTTGCCTAGAATGGTATAAGAAACTAAGGGCATATCAGAATCCAAAAAGAGATTGATATGTTTCTTGGACTTCTGAAATGGCAAGGAAATATTCAACTGAAGCTAAACCACCCCGATGGTCTACATTATCTCTTGGATTCCATATTTGAACAATCACATCATTGAGGGAAAAAAGATCATCACTGGGAAATGGAGAATCCATAGTGATATCAACTAGTTGAAGTAGATTTATGTTACTGGATATCTTTCAACTTTAACTAGTAGTTTATCCACTAAAGGTTTTTCAATGTTAACCCAAACAAGGACTCTTGGGAAAAAATATGGAAAAGAAGCATCATTACCAATACAAACTCTTCTCACCGGTCCTAGATTACTAGTTTTAGTCCTATCATTTCCTGACTTCTATGCTCATGCTTTACATTGAATGATGACCCAAATATGGATTTCTTAGACTGAATCTGTTGAGATATTCATTCCCCGGTACACTGGATGCTAATACATTGTCATATAGATACTAAGGACCATTGGTAGTATCCCATAGGAAATCATTCTTGTTTTGGAAGCGGATGATGAAGAGATTTGGATCAACTTCTCTAATATGAAAGACTAGGTTAGGCCCCCAGAAATTTGCAAGAGAACCTCTAATTTCCCAATGTTTGTAGAGCTCCGTAGATAATACTCTAGCAAGAATACTGTTGTTTTGGATCCCAAAATATCTCATGAATTCAGTGAGAGTAGGGAGTAAGCCTGCTTGACTATTATTAGAAAAACACTGAGCTATGGATAAGCCACTAAGGTGCATACACATATCATGAGAGTTCATGATGAAACCAAAAGGAAGGAGAATAATGAGATTTCGAATGTTTAGGTAACAATGAATGGGAGGAAAAACCAAAACTTATGAGCCTAAGGAATTGTTCTAGCGTTATAAGGAGATATTAGGTAAAAGCTGAAATTTGAATAATGCATTATTGAGTATCAGACCCATGAGGGGATCAGAAATATATTAAAGTTTAGTTACTAAAGAATGTGCTTCAATAGGTATTAAACAACTTCTTATGAGTTACTCAAAAAGTCATAGAAGGTACGAGGATTGAATGATGGAAATAGTCAAAAAAATGACTATTCTTAGGGTTCAATAAGTGAAACAAACAAGAATGGTCAAGTTTTAAATTTTTGACTAATATTGACTATTATTCTTTGTATCTGGGGTGTTAGAGCATAGCTCGTTTGAACTCACCAAGCGTTGGTATGTCAAGTTTGGTTGTCATATTTTAGTGTGTCAAAACTCATCTAAAGTCGCTTGGTTATATACTAGAGTCAACTTCGTTTAGGTTAGACTAGAAATTCTAGGAATGTTGAGACATATAAGTATTACTCTGAAGACCTGAAGAATGTGAAGAAGTAACGAGTTACAATGACGACATCATCCTTCCACTTGATGTTAGTAATATTGACTTGAACTGTTTTATTCTCAACGTATCTTTAAAGTCGTGCTATATTAAAAACATAACTGCGAAGCTGTATATACTGTACATATTGTATAATACTCTAGTGATTATGGTCATGTTTGTATGATCATAGTATTAAGGAATTAGACTACGAAGTATAACATTTATCTTTTGAACTTCGTTGATATGAGATCGATATAATCTTGTATACACTGTTATAATTATGTGAATGGGTTATGGAAGATTTCATCCTAGGAAACAATTTTTTACATTTATTTAAAGGAAGTACATTCATGAACTTGTTTTATGAATCGAAAGGGAAATCATTAGGATTATTGGTACGTTTATTCATTGAAAATCTTTGGATTACCAATATATGTGAGATGGTACAACCGATCGTAACTTTGTTATGTATCTTGGTATAACTAATCACAATGCCCGACTTATGATTTGGTATGACTAGTTTTTATTAATTGGTGTATTCGATCGTAAGTAATCACCATGAGACGGTATGATCGATATTTGTAACTGGTGTGACCGATCCTAGTAATTGGTGTGAGCGATCACATAGTATTGTGTAATTGATCCTTGTAATTGGTAACCGATCCTGGTAATTGGTGTAACCGATCCTGGAAACTGGTGTGACCGATCACAAGCAATACCATGGGAATATGGTAACCGGTCCTGGTAACTTGTGTAACCGAATCGCAAGTATTTCCATATTGAGGTATAACCGATCCTAGTGATTGGTAGAACCGATTGAACCCATGTATTGATTTGATATTTGATCAATCACATAGTTATCTTGGAAAACAGGTCAACCAATTCTAAACTTGTTTGGAAGTGTGGTGTAACATATTACAAGAATGTAAATCCATGTAAATTTGAATAAGGATTTACAGCGAAGAGATGTCTACATACTTTGAACACGTATAATAACTCTTATAATTTATTGTTCAAAGATATTTCTTAGTACTCAAGGAGATCCTGTGTCGAAATAAATTGAGAATCTTTTAATAAGGTTTTTGGTTTTATATGATTTAATTACCAGCAATTAAATGCATATCTTTAGAGAATAAAAATTATTAATATGCATTTACTAATTGGAGATTTTCTATTGAGAGATTTCGAAAATTTTGGACAAGCATTTATTGGAATTAGGAAAACCGAATCTTGTCATTCATTGCATATTTTGGGAATATTTTCGGTTTTGGAAATTCCTTGGTGTCCAAACATCCTTGGTCCATAAATACCTAAGTTTACATTTCTAGCAAACTATCGTAATTGCCGTGCGAACTTCATTTCTTGTTGTTTCTGGTGGAGCCGTCTATTCGGAGAGGAAAGTATCCTAATTAGGTGAAATCTCTTACGACCGCTCGTTTAAAGACTTCCGTGGGATCAAGAAGCTCTACGAGTACCGTTGGTGGGAAACTAGATAATTGTTGTGTTATTAGTTTTCGATTAATTTGATTGACTAACAGTTGTTGAAACTTCGATTGCACCTAGTTTGTTTATTCTTGAGAATCTTCTCTTCTGATATAAGATTCACTCAAACTAGATCGAAGTATCGACGGGATCTTTAGAACTGTTTGTAGATCTAAAGACATCTTGTGATAATCCATTGTTAACAGACTTCGTTCTGTGTGTGATCGATCACAAGATATTCAATTGGTGTTGTGCAGGTTATTATTGAAGATTAAAGAAGATTTAACGACGAAGAAGATTTCTTATTAGTTCTCATATCTTTGTGTGTGCACAACAATCGGCTGGGATCCAACTAGAATCAGATTTATTCGATTGATAAGTTGCGCGAGATCGGCATCACTTTATAGTTTCTTGTTAAGTTCTATGTTGATTGATTACGAATCTAAACTTAACTACTTTGGTAGTTATTGGATAGATTGATCTAACCAGGTAAAAGAGTTTATTAGATTAAAAGGAAGAGCCTTTGCGTATGACTTGAGATATCTTTATCTTGAAAGAATCAAAAGAGTTGTTACCAAACAGATTTGTTGTTCTTTTACTGTTTAGAATACGATCCAAAAGAATTGTACCATTCTGTGACCTTCGAAGTCGGAAGTGCAGGGATACCGAGGAAACTAAGTGAACTAGGGGTAGTTGCTTTGTCTCAACTATATGAAGTTGGTGTATATTTTATATAGCGGCTTAATTCTGAGAGTATACAATTCTGGAATAGGTCCCGGGGTTTTCCTGCACTTGCAGTTTTCCTCGTTAACAAAATTTTGTTGTGTCTTTTACTTTTCTATTTCCGCAATTATAATTGTTTATTATAACTAAAAGTAAAAGACACAAATGTTAACTCCGATATACTTGATAGTGATCCTATAGAGTCTGGTTAAGTCTGAACCTATTATCAAGTATCACACTTTGGTAGTCATATTGTCTCGATCTCGTATCCATAGAAAATCACACATAGTGTGAATACCGATTTGTTGTATTGTCTTCTGTCCATATATGATCACTTTCAGTAAGAGGACTTATAGGTTGAAACTAAAAGATTGTGTTGTATTTGGGTACCCTCGTCTTTTCAAAGGGGATTTAAGGATGATTTAAGGAATAAATACCCAGCGGGTTAGGTTTTTCAAGTTACAGCCTAAATGCATTAAGGTAGTCTAATTTAGTGCCACTGGAAAGAGAAAAATGAGTGAAAAGACTAATGAAAAGACCTTAGCGTGTTAGGGGAGTGGAAAAGATGCAAACGAAGTGTTGCAGTAGTAGTTGACGGTAAATTAAATTATGAGTAAATGCTTAGACTAATTTCTATAAAGCCAGGGAAGAAGAAATGGAAAATCCAGAGAAGAACAACATATAAAACATCAAAGTTAAGGAAAATGACTTGTGCTCATAGAAGGGTTCCCAAGGATGTGTTGGTTTCTTTTACCAGGGTAATGCGATGTCGAGAGGGTCAGCTTCACCGCATCCAATACTATGTCCATCCTATATATTTGAGAGAGGTTTTCATGCATCCCGAACAAGAAAATGAATTCTTATTTTACGATCTGTGTCCCCAAGTTCAAGGAGTGTTTGTCACGTGAACTACAGAAAGGATTCGATTCAAGATAGAGAATGGTGGTCCTATTGAGGTTTCTATTTTCAATGAATAGATGCCTCCAGGAATGGACTATGCTTATGTGGAGATGAAGGAGGCAAGACACAATCTAAGACGAGGAAGACCTGATCCTGCATCAATTGATAATGAGTAAGTCGGATGTTGCAGTAGGAGGAAGATGGTGTTTCACTTTTGTAAAACGGTCGGAAAGGCACCGTTTAATTCCTTTACTATCTTGTCTATATATTATGTTATGCTTTTTATTTTGTGATTCTGCCTGTTTCTTGTGTTTAGCTATTTAAGTAATGATGTATGCAGTGCATAGAACTTATCTTTTGGGTTTATGCAATTTGGTTTAGTTTTATTGATATTATCGTTTAACAAACTGAAAATAACTATGAAACAACATGCTTGTAAGAATATGAAACAAAATGCTTGTATGACTCTCATGATGCTAGATACTACTGTATTGAGCTAATACGATTAAGAAATTAAGAGTTAGTAGATGAAAAGGAAGCATGTACATGATCAACTAGAAATAACACTGACAAAAGGGGGAAAGGGAATGATATCGAGAGATTAGAAGGAGAAAGCAGAGGAACAATAGGGGCTATAAGCAGTTGAACTGAGGCTAGAAAGCAAATTAGGTGTAATATGCAACAGAATTCTAAGTTATGATTAATATCTTAACATACTAAAAGGATGTCCTTAAGGGGTTGTAGAATTGTGTATGAAAATTGAACAAGATTTTAGTTTAGATTCTTCAAAAGCCAGGAGTAAGCAAAATTTCGCAGAAGATACAAAGTGAAAAGGCGAGGGTACCCAAATATACCTCAATCTAAAACGTTTCCTACCTATTAAGTCCTTTCTCTGAAAGTGATTGTCTATGGACAGAGTCGAGACAGTACAACTAATCGGTTCACACTTCATGTGATCGTCTATGGATACGAGATCGAGACAATACAACAACGAAGTATGTTTACTTGATACAAAGGTTCAGACTCAACCAAACACAATAGGATTGCTTATCAAGTAAATAGGAATTAACGTTTATGCGATTTACATTAACTATAATAAAATAATTATAATGCGGAAATATAAAGTAAACGACACAACAAGATTTTGTTAACGAGGAAACCGCAAATGCAGAAAAACCCCGGTACCTTGTCCAGAATTGAATACTCTCAGGATTAAGCCGCTACACAAAATTACACCAACTTCGTATAGTTGATACCAAGCAACTAAACCTATAGTGCACCTAGTTCTGTTGTATTCCCACGCCTCCAACTTATAAATAAGTCACGTACTTGGAACAATTCCTTTGGTTCGTATTCCAAACAGTAAAGGAACAACAAATCTGTTTGGTATCAACTCTATTCAACCAAGTGATATGAGTCGGACAAAGGCTCTTCCGTTTATCTTAACATAAACTCCTTCGTCAGGTCCTTAGATCTATCTTATGTTCAATTACCGAAGTAATCGTTTAAGATTAAGCCAACAACACTCTTAATCCAAAGAATTGTGTTGATGCCGATCTACTCAATTAATCAATCCAATCTACCACAAGGATAAACCGATTATTAATTGGATCCTCTTTTACCAAAACAAGTATTGTGCACACCAAAGATTATAAAACCCAAGTCAGATCTTCAATATCTTCTTTGTCTTCAAATCTTCTTAAATCTTCAATAAAAACCTGCACACAATCACTTGAATCTCTTGTGATCAATCACGCACAGAACGGAGTCTGTTAACAATGGATTATCACAAGATCGTCTTTAGAACTCACAACAGTCTAAAGATCCCTGTCGAAACTCTGAACTAGTTTGAGTGAATCTTATATCATAAGAGAAGATTCTCAAGAATAAACAAACTAGGTGCAATCATATTTCAACCACCGTTAGTCAATCAAATCAATCGAAAACAAAAGATAAACCACAATTATCTAGTTTCCCACCAACGGTACACGCTAGAGCTTCTCAATCCCAAAGAAGACTTTAAACTGAGCGGCCGTAAGAGATTTCGTCTAATTTGGTTACTCTCCTCTCCGAATAGGCGGTTATACCAGTAACAACAACAAAAGAGGAAGTCTATTGTTACGAAGGATTAGTTTGCAAGAAAGGCAAACTTCAAGTATTTATAGACAAGGAAGTTTGGACACCAAAGAATTTTCAAAGCCGAAAATATTCTCAAGATATTCATTAAAGCACAAATTCGGTTTCCATAATTCCTGGAAATGCTCTGTCCAAAAATAATGATCGAAATCTCTCGGAAAATCTAATTAGTAAATGCACATTACTAATTCTGGAATTTCCTTACAAAATGAAATTAATAACCTTAATTAAAAGATTCTTAACTTACTTATGTTTCGATCCTGGGATTCTCTTCCCTTAATCACTAAGGAATATCTTTGAACAATTAAAGAAATAAACATTTGCAGCACATGTTCAAAGTATGTCAACATCCTTACTTTGTAAGTTCTCTTTCACACTTACAACCTTGAAACCAATTTGCCACACTTCTAAACAAGTTTAGAATTGGTTCATCTGACTTTCAAGAACTATGTGATTGATCAAACCAACATTCAATCACAATCATGGGTTTAACGGTTCTACCAAAACAAGTTTTGGTTTTACCTCCATGTGAGTACCGTGCATAGTCACACTAGCTTTCCAAAATTCGGTTGACTAGGTACTAGGATCGGTTCCCCACATATATATGGTATCTAACTTATATGTGTTGCACATGTCCATAGGATCGGTTCCCCTTTGCCTAAAAACGTGTTGCACATGTCCATAGGATCGGTTCCCCTTTCTGCTATAAACCTTGCTGTATCCCATACAAAGATCGGTTCCTTTTTGTGATGTACTGCACCTCTTACAAGGATCGGTTCCCCTTTCCCATATTTGGTCAGACAAAACACAAACCCGATCATACCATCTCAGGTGATTACTTAAGATCGGTTTCACTAATTATAGTCATACCAATACATAAGTCAGACCTTTGTGAATAGTTCTACCAAGAACACAAACAAGTTGTGAGCAGTTATACTCAATCACACATATTGGTTGTTCATAAGATATGCAATGAATAACAAAACCAATAACACCTGGAAATTTCCTTTTCGGTTCACAAACAAGTTTATGAACTTACTTCCTTAGAACACATGTAAACATTGTTCCCTAGGATGAAATCCTCACCTCATACCCATACATAATCACAATAGCATTCAAATGATTATGGCGATGTCGTATCTACAAAGTTTAATGGTTAAGCAATAAACCTCGTATTGTATTCCTTAATACTATGTCTATCTAGAGTTCAAATATGCTTCGCAATTATGTTTTCAATATGCACGAATTGAAAGATACGTTAGGGAATGAAACAGTTCAAGTCAAACATCACTAACCTCACTTGGAAGGATGATTGTTGTCGTTGTAGCTCCTTGCTTCTTTACATCTTCAAGACTTCGCAATACTTGTAATGTCTCATATCCTAATACTTCCAAGCTAACCTCTACGAAGTTGACTCTAGTACATAATCAAGCGACTCTTAACATGAGTTTTGATTCACTAAAATATGACAACCAAACTTGACACACCAACGCGGTGGGTTCAACCGAGCCATACTCTAACAATCTCCCCCTTTGTCAATTTTAGTGACAAAAATCTTACATCATATGGATAAACAAATTACAAGAATTCATTACACATCCGCTTGATTCCCGATTCAACAGCACGGTAAAACTGCTTACATTCAATTCTTGAAAATGTTGTTGTTGACATTATAATAACAAAGCTATTACTCCCCCTAAGGAAGATAGGTGGATATTCAATCTGCACGTCTTTGTTATACCAATTCATATGACATGTTACTCCCCCTTAGTCTGTGCTTTCACTCTTTCGTTAGATAAACGTTCAAGTACCATTGTTCTTTTCCTTAGCGATACCAATCAAATCAATGCCAGTATCACCTGTTTACTCCATATATTTTTCCCTTTTTTTGTCACAAAAATGACAAAGAAACGAAAAAATAATGGACAACACGAAAAGAATTTTACAAATCTCAAAATAGACTTGCAAACCTGTAGAGTTAGGCACGAGGGTTCCACACATCATGTTATGATAACCAATATCAAAATCGAAACTACAAGTAGTTTTATTTTGATATGTTATCAAGGAAACAATTGTCCGAAACAATTTTTCCAATTTAGTTTAGCAAACCAAAAATCAACTAAGCACTTTAGTTCCTTTGCTAAACCGATTGTTCAAAAACAACCGCTTAATTCGATAAGACCAAAATAAAGATAAACTCTATTTTTCTCATCAGGTTCTGATTATCCATAAACTTAGACCTTTCAATTTTAAACAAGACAAGTACTAGGTTAGTTAACTAACATTTCTTGGTAAGGCATTCGATTAGACTTGAATAACCGAAACCTCACTTCGATAAGTCTAACTAAGATCAGAATTAACTTAGTTTCTCTTATCCGGAATCGAATTGGACTAAACAACTCATCCCGTACACCTTTTTATTTCGTTAAGACATAAATAATTCATACAAACCAAAATAAATCAACTTGCATAATTATTCACCTCAACCGGAAGCAATTGAAACAATCATAGACATTAAAAGCACCGCAATTGCACCGAAATTTTGTAAGCCTAAACAATTGATACCATACAAAAGCAAGATAACAATAGTTTTTCTTAACCGGAACCAATTGAATCACACACAACATTAATTGTACCGAAATTTCGTAAGCGTAAACAATTGATACCACACAATAAAGCAAGATAACAATAGTTTTTCTTAACCGGAACCAATTGAATCACACATCCACACACACATCATGGAATAAACATCAATTGTACCGAAATTTTGTTAAGCAAAAGCAACAAATATATATAATATAAACTCAGGATTTTCTTAAACAGGAAAACAATTAACTAACAAGTACCTCAAATTTCGCATCCACTTCTCCAATATGTTTGCATCTTCGTCCAGGGAGAATTTGATATCGAAATATCATCACGTTGTCATCCTTATGCCAAAACAAAAGAATAACAACAACCCTCAACCTTTACCAGAGAAAAGTTGAAAACCGGTTTTAAGAAGCAAGAGTTGAAAACCGTCGAAACACATATGCTTTTATGCTAAACCAAAACCGATTCAACATATTGTGACTTTTTCACATATTGTTTCTACCATAACCCCTCATGATTCTTTGATAAAGCCTACCAACATGGGCTAGAACTTAATCCCGCTAAACCAAAAAATCACCCAAACCATAAGGGTTCACAATATATATGAGATTGAATATTAAGGTAGTAAAACCGAAATCAAACATCACATAAACATACATAGCAATAAGATAAAAGCATTTAAGCACATGCTATGTAAATCGAAAACTATCACAAGAAAAATTATCAATCAAATAATTTTATTCATAATAGTTTTATTCATTAATAGACCAATACAATCAATGAAAGAAATCAAAAATTGATGTATATTATTCCCATTTTTGAAACTCTGAAATTGACTTTTTAGAGTTTTCTTCCAAAACTGAATCCGGATCAATAGATTTCACCGGATTCCAATCATCTTCTATAATTACAAGTCTTGATTCAAGACTCACAACATTGTCATTGACTTCTTTAACTTCCTTCCTCAAATCCTTTTCCATGCTCCTTACTTCACATAGAATTAGGTCTAACTTTAGTGAGAGATTCTTGAGAAGATTATCATTGAGAGAAGAGATCTCTTGATTAGGAACATCATGTTGAAGTTCCGGAGATGAACCAGAATCGCCATCAGAAGACTCAAGACGAAGTTTCTTGTTCGGAAACAATATAGTGCAGACCTTTTCAGTTTTGCGAAAACTGCAACTAGAGGTAGACATTCTGTCAGAACTCTATGAAAATGAAGTAAGATATCTTACCTCTTATAATCTCTTAAAACTTTTTCTTAAAGATCTTGTTGTGTGATCATGATGCTCGAAGAGCTTATTCTCTTGTTTCGAAGAGACCTTTGATCCAGGCTTGGATCTTGATTTTCTGGTTTTATACAGTCTCTCTCTCTCTTTTTTGTATTCAAACATTCTCTTTGAAAGTGCCACTTTGTTTGCACAAGAAGCAAACATCAGAAATATTACTTTTTCTGGATTTGGATCCTTGATTGTTTAACCTCACTTTCTTGTCTCTTGAATCATACATACATGGTGATGATTTTTCAAGGTAATTGAGTCTTTCTCTCAGTTTCTGATTTTCTGCTTTTAGCTTCCTGATCTCATCTTGGCAAAAATGAATATCGAAGATGAGTTTAGACACTTGCGCTTCTCTGGAGCATTGAGTAACTTCGATTTTCTTTAGTCGCTTGTTGAATTTTTCTTTATCATTTAGAAAACTCTGATTGAGTTGATTAAGTGATGATTTTATTTCAACAATGTTAGATTTAAGAAGGTGAGTTCTTTTATCTTTACACGGAAAAATCTCCTCGATAATCGAAGGGGTAAGCTCTCCTTGAGTGTCTATAGTTGGAAGACTTTCAGATTCATAGACTTCTGCAAAAGTTGCAACATGATCTATCTCATCAACTTGATCATTCTCATTAGGACAATAATCAAGAGTGGCAGTGTAAGCATTTCTTTTCCACTGTGTGTCCTTGGTTGGACAATCTGGAGAGATATGACCAAATCCCCTACACTTGTAGCATTGAGGAATGATATCATCATCATCCCAGGTATCTTCACATTTATGTGAAGGATATGTTTTCCTTTTGAAACAGGAGATTTTCTTTTTCGATGTCTTAACATTTTCTTGGATTGTTGAGTAATAAGAGACAAGTGATGATTTGTTTCAGCTTCATCTTCATCAGATTGATCTTCATGATCTTTAAAGCTTTCCGTAAATTCAGTTGGAACCCTTTTAAAGGATTTGTATGCCAGATTGTCCTTTTGCTTAGACAGATTCTCTTGATCAAAAAATTTCAGTTTTCCAACTAAGGAACTTCTAGAAAGAGAAGAAAGATCATTATCTTCAATGATTGCATGTTTTTTGGAATCATATCTAGATGGCAACGATCTGAGAATTTTGCATACTATATCCTTTTCAGAAATAGTCTTTCAAGAGAGAAATAGACATTAATTATCTCAGAGAGTCGAAAATGAAACTCTTCAAAAGTGTCGTTGTCATCCATACGAAGATTTTTCCAATCGGACATAAGGGTTTGAAGTCTAGCTTATTTCTCTGATGTATTTCCTTCGAATACGATATGAATATTATCCCAAGCTTCTTTCGAATTTTGACATGTTGAAACATGATGTTGTAAATCACGACTTACATCATGAATAATAGCACTCAAACCATCTGAATTCTGTTTGGCAAGAGTCTTTTCTTCGTTTGAAAAATCCACTAAGCGTTTAGG
Organism: Papaver somniferum; assembly: GCF_003573695.1. Taxonomy (NCBI): domain Eukaryota; kingdom Viridiplantae; phylum Streptophyta; class Magnoliopsida; order Ranunculales; family Papaveraceae; genus Papaver; species Papaver somniferum. The sequence continues at coordinate 82,751,397 of NC_039366.1, forward strand.
CTCAGTATCCGAATTTTCTACCTTAGGGTAAATGTATCCTTCGACGAATAATAGCCAAGTATTAAAGTCTCGTGATTGAAGAAAAGATTTCATAGCAGATTTCCACCATAGATAGTTTGTTCCGTCAAATCTTGGCGGAACGTTAATTGAAGTCGATTCATGAGAACTCGAGTTCATTCTTATAGGTTGGATCGCACCAAACACAGATTGTTAGATCTTTTCGTGTTTGCCTGCTCTGATACCAATTGAAAAGGCGAGGGTACCCAAATATACCTCAAGCTAAAACTTTTCCTACCTATAAGTCCTTTCTCCTAAAGTGATTGTCTATGGACAAAGTCGAGACAATGCAACTAATCGGTTCACACTTCGTGTGATCGTCTATGGATACGAGATCGAGACAATACAACAACGAAGTATGTTTACTTGATACAAAGGTTCAGACTCAAACACAATAGGATTGCTTATCAAGTAAATAGGAATTAACGTTTGTGCGATTTACTTTAATTATAATAAAACAATTATAATGCGGAAATATAAAGTAAATGACACAACAAGATTTTGTTAACGAGGAAGCCGCAAATGCAGAAAAACCCCGGAATCTTGTCCATAATTGAATACTCTCAGGATTAAGCCGCTACACAAAATTACACCAGCTTCGTATAGTTGAGACCAAGAACCTAAACCTATAGTTCACCTAGTTTCTTCTATATTCCCACGCCTCCAACTTATAAATAAGTCATGTACATGGAACAATTCCTTTGGTTTGTATTACAAACAGTAAAGGAACAACAAATCTGTTTAGTATCGCCTCTATTCAACCAAGTGATATGAGTCGGACAAAGGCTCTTCCGTTTATCTTAACATAAACTCCTTCGTCAGGTCCTTAGATCTATCTTATGTTCAATTACCAAAGTAATCGTTTAAGATTAAGCCAACAACACTCTTAATCCAAAGAATTGTGTTGATGCCGATCTACTCAATTAATCAATCCAATCTACCACAAGGATAAACCGATTATTAATTGAATCCTCTTTTCCCAAAACAAGTATTCTGCACAACAAACATTATAAAACCCAAGTCAGATCTTCAATATCTTCTTTGTCTTCAAATATTCTTAAATCTTCAATAAAAACCTACACACAATCACTTGAATCTCTTGTGATCAATCACGCACAGAACGTAGTCTGTTAACAATGGATTATCACAAGATCGTCTTTAGAATTTAGAAAAATATAAAGATCCTTTTCGAAACTCTGAACTAGTTTGAGTGAATCTTATATCATAAGAGAAGATTCTCAAGAATAAACAAACTAGGTGCAATCAGATTTCAACCACCGTTGGTGAATCAAATCAATCGAAAACAAAAGATAAACCACAATTATCTAGTTCCCAACAGCGGTACACGCTATAGCTTCTCAATCCCAAAGAAGACTTTAAACTGAGCGGTCGTAAGAGATTTCGCCTAATTAGGTTACTCTCCTCTCCGAATAGGCGGCTACACCAGTAACAACAACAAAAGAGGAAGTCTGTTGTTACGAAGGATTAGTTTGCAAGAAAGGCAAACTTCAAGTATTTATAGACAAGGAAGTTTGGACACCAAGGAATTTCCAAAACTGAAAATATTCTCAAGATATTCATTAAAGCACAAATTCGGTTTCCATAATTCCTGGAAATGCTCTGTCCAAAAATAATGATCGAAATCTCTCGGAAAATCTAATTAGTAAATGCACATTACTAATTCTGTAATTTCCCTACAAAATGAAATTAATAACCTTAATTAAAAGATTTTTAACTTACTTATGTTTCGATTTTGGGATTCTCTTCCCTTAGCCGTTAAGGAATATCTTTGGACAATTAAAGAAATAAACATTCACAACACATGTTCAAAGTATATCGACATCCTTACTTTGTAAGTTCTCTTTCACACTTACAACCTTGAAACCGATTTGCCACACTTCCAAACAAGTTAGAATTGGTTCATCTGACTTTCAAGAACTATGTGATTGATCAAACCAACATTCTATCACAATCATGGGTGTAACGGTTCTACCAAAAAAAGTTTTGGTTCTACCTCCATGTGAGTACTGTGCATAGTCACATTAGATTTCCAAAATTCGGTTGACTAGGTACTAGGATTGGTTCCCCACATATATATGGTATCTAACTTATATGTGTTGCACATGTCCATAGGATCGGTTCCCCTTTGCCTAAAAACGTGTTGCACATGTCCATAGGATCGGTTCCCTTTTCTGTTATAAACCTTGCTGCACCACATACAAGGATCGGTTCCCCTTTGTGATGTACTGCACCTCTTACTAGGATCAGTTCCCCTTTCCCATATTTGGTCAGACAAAACACAAACCCGATCAGACCATCTCAGGTGATTACTTAAGATCGGTTTCACTAATAAAAGTCATACCAATACATAAGTCAGGCCTTTGTGGATAATTCTACCAAGAACACAAACAAGTTGTGAGCGGTTATACTCAATCACACATATTGGTTGTTCATAAGATATGCAATGAATAACAAAACCAATAACACCTGGCAATTTCTTTTTCGGTTCACAAACAAGTTTATGAACTTACTTCCTTAGAACACATGTAAACATTGTTCCCTGGGATGAAATCCCCACCTCATACCCATACATAATCACAATAACATTCAAATGATTATGGCGATGTCTTATCTACAAAGTTTAATGGTTAAACAATAAACCTCGTATTGTATTCCTTAATACTATGTATATCTAGAGTTCAAATATACTTCGCAATTATGTTTTCAATATGCACGACTTGAAAGATACGTTAGGGAATGAAACAGTTCAAGTCAAACATCACTAACCTCACTTGGAAGGATGATTGTTGTCGTTGTAGCTCCTTGCTTCTTTACATCTTCAAGACTTCGCAATACTTGTAATGTCTCATATCCTAATACTTTCAAGCTAACCTCTACGAAGTTGACTCTAGTACATAATCAAGCGACTCTTAACATGAGTTTTGATTCACTAAAATATGACAACCAAACTTGACACACCAACGCGGTGGGTTCAACCGAGCCATGCTCTAACAATCTCCCCCTTTGTCAATTTTAGTGAAAAAAATCTTACATCATATGGATAAACAAATTACAAGAATTCATTACACATCCGCTTGATTCCCGATTCAACAGCACGGTAAAACTGCTTACATTCAATTCTTGAAAATGTCGTTGTTGACATTATAATAACAAAGCTATTACTCCCCCTAAGGAAGATAGGTGGATATTCAATCTGCACGTCTTTGTTATACCAATTCATATGACATGTTACTCCCCCTTAGTCTGTGCTTTCACTCTTTCGTTAGATAAACGTTCAAGTACCATTGTTCTTTTCCTTAGCGATACCAATCAAATCAATGCCAGTATCACCTGTTTACTCCATATATTTTTCCCTTTTTTTGTCACAAAAATGACAAAGAAACGAAAAAATAATGGACAACACGAAAAGAATCTTACAAATCTCAAAATAGACTTGCAAACCTGTAGAGTTAGGCACGAGGGTTCCACACATCATGTTATGATACACCCCAAGCAAAACGGTACCCCATTAGCAGTCTTGAAAGGGTGTTACTTGCCTGAACATAATTTAAGCACACTATATTCGTGTTGCACCTCTCAATTCTTAACTGTTATCATCCAAGTACCACTATATTGAATTAGGTCCCCGAGCTGGAGCATGGGGTAGGATATATATCCCTTGCACAGGTTCAGACCAAAAGGCATGATTTGGTCCAATAAAATTGTACATCCTAGGAGAATGAATCCGACTCATTAGATCACTCGTAGACTATTGGTCTTCATGCTTTGAATAGTTTTGCAGTTTCATCCGAGCGTTACGAAACATCTAAAAGAGTTAGTTCATGAAGATGCACGAGTACATTGTCCATTGAAATAAAGAAACATTCATTAGTCTAAATTACCTGAACAATGGAAACTTGACCCGAGCAAATGGATTTCTTAATTTTCCTATCTTCTCTACCTCTGCAGATGTCCATTTCTCTCTATATATACTAAATTTCAAAACCAAAATCATCATCCTTATTAAGCTGTCTCATACTCTCTCATTCCAATCTCTCACACATTTTCCATGGATATGAAAAATACGAATCTTAATTCCACCGTGAACAAAAACGACTGCGACTATTGCTACTATGATGATGAGATGTATGCCGACTTGAGAAGGCAGATTCTAATTTTAACTGATGCCGACGATGAAAATAGGACCAAACTCAACTCAGGAAACTCCAAGACGGCACAGAAAGGGAGATCAAAGGTGGGTCAGCATATTAAACTGGTACAATCGTGTGGTTTGTTCAGTTGCTGGATTCATGAACACCGATATTATACAAGTCCGATTCTGTTCAAACACGATGAAGTGAGAAATAAATGCAGTAGCGGAACTGGTGTGTTCATCCCGCGTATAACCCATCAAACAATGAGAAATAATTGAATGCCACTATTTGTCTATTCCTTCACAGACCAACAAATTTATCTATCTAGCTCACTAATAGTGTGATAAACTATGTTCGAATTGTAATGCGATTGTAGTTCGCCAACAATTTGATGAATCGTGTAAATTACTAGAATGTGACTCGAATCCTTTGATTTATTTGTATGTCCAACTCGGTTTTGGTTTTGGTTTGGAAATTGAGAAATGCAACTTGAACCATCGAAAAAGTGGTCAGGAAAAATCAGAGGCATTTAGAAGATGATATGGTAAACATCATAAGTAGGTATGTCTTTATAAAGATACCAAGGGGAAAATGATGTAGAATTCCAAATTATACATTAGTATAATACAGCAGCTATGAAGCTTCCGTTGATCCCCCAAAATGATGGGTGGTCATCTGACCGCAACTATGAAGCTTTGCTTGAATTCACAAGTCTGTTAAAACTTAGCTGTGAATAATAAACTGTATTGGTGTCAAACAAATAAGCTAGCTTTGCTGATAGTTTCTGGTCATCCGAAAATTTTCTCTCACCTACTGTGAATTGTTGTTCAATTTCCTAAAGTTTCCTGAACTGTGACAGTTTATCACACATAAGGCAATGAAAAAACAACTTTAGAAGAGTATCATTCATTTATTGTAGGCATGTCTTTGAACATTAAAAGGTAAATTGTACAAGAAAAATGTACAAAACAAAAAAGAACAATTTAACCTGCCTGCGACAGGGCGGCACGAGCAGCAGCTCTCTCTAAAGCCTTCAACCGGTTAGCTTCTATACGAGCTTTTTGTTCATCAGACAATTGGGAAGTGCTAGAACCACTTGCCCCATTATCTGATGGCTGATTTGGTAATTTATTTAGTGAACTACTGCGATCAGATGGTACTTGAGCAGTTGAAGTAGTCACTGGATGTGGCGATGGATGACTTGTTTCCTGTAATTAAAAGTTCTGTAACTTTTCACGTTCAAATTATGTGTTGCTATATCATGTGCCGTAATGGCTTTGTTTCTTTCACACATTTTACTACTTAAGGAAGAGCTATGAAACAGTTATAGACATCTGATTATGCGAGTGTATCCATTAAGTCGACCTACAACATAAACCAGTGGCGGGCCAGATATATTCAGGTTGACACATCTTTCAGCTAATACCCAAGGAAGAGTCATAAAGCCAGATATTTCATATCATATATATACTCATGCTGTGAGATACAACACAATTGTGTTCTTACAGTAACTAAGAGTCTTTTGATTTACTATTTATACAAAAGCTTCCCTGTGGTTATTCTCATTTGAGTTGGTGATGGATGTAAGCAGTATTCAGCTATTCATATAGATTATTTTGCTAAACCCTACACCATCCCTGTGGTTATTCTCATTTGAGTTGGTGATGGGTGTAAGCAGTATTCAGCTATTCAAATAGATTATTTTGCTAAACCCTACTCCATGTGTGATTTTCCTTCTAAAGTTTCTCAAATGATGTTTTGTGCAATATGTGCTCGTCTGTGATAAGCAACAATAGGCCTGATGAGTCATGATCAAGCTAATAAGACTGTGAATATTTGACAAAGGAATGAAAACTACAGAAGAAAAGGGTCGAGAAGTTCATAGAATAGGTAAAGAAAATAAATCTTACTGTAGTAGCCGCCTGGTAAACCTCATCAAGCATTTCTTCCTCCACATCCATATCATGGTGGGTCTCCAGTACTGAATCTCCCACATCAGGAATAGGGTTTTCCAAGTTGTTAGCATTCTCTGCAATCAAAAAGTTTTTGTTCAAAACTCGGTTGAGTTTGTTATCTATAACACAAGTTTCTCTAATTGAGCATATTCTTCATCGTCAATTTGTATTTACAACCAAAATATGGTGGAAGAAATGATACTCTCAAAATCTGTAACAATTACCATTTACAAGCATACTTATAGTCTGTAATGAAAATCTATAAGGTAATGGGTGCAGACCAAATAGAGGTTTCTTTAACCAATATTACAGAGCGAATTATACATGCTTACCTGGTTCAGGAGTTGGCTCAACAGGCTCGTTAAGGTGGACAGGTGGTTCATGTAACTTTGAGGGATCCCCTCCATGAGAAACTCTGTCTCTCAATTCTCTAACACATGTCTGGCCAAAATAAAAATAAAATTGAACAAATTAAAAAGAAATAAAACCTGAAGAATGCAAATGATCAAAAAGCATATCAAATTTGTTCTTGACTATGACCAGGTAAAGATGTAAATTTGATGTAATAGTTCCTGAATAAATTGAAAGTACAGTTTATGGCTTTTCTGACGCCCTTTTCTGGCTGTCTAATGGGTTGAAATATGCACCACACACCATTACATCAAATACGCATAGGGGTCATGGTCTCATACATTGAGACTGTTTTCTCCAAAAACATCTTCCTTTAACAAGATTTCTTGATTCACTCCAATGTTACATAGACTAGAAACAAAAGACTAATCCATTTCCATAATGTAGTAAGTTGATATCAGAGTACTGAGATAAGAAAAAGAAAGGGAGATACATATTATAATGGCAGGTTGGCAACAAAAACAACTGAAGATTACAAATCAGATATGGCGTAAAGAGTTTACTTTTGATAGTTATATATTGGGGGCATTTGGGTTTACGAGGAGCTGTAGGTTATTGTGCTACGGGGATGGAGAAATTTATAGTTGCGGTCCAAAAGCATCAACTGCCAAAACAACACAGCCAATCATTTATAGGATGTTTTTGTCTAGACCTTCCTATCTATATTTAGCAAAAACTCATTTGTATTAAGAAAATTATCACAACATTGTCACACTTCACCGTTACCCTTAAAAACAATAAACATAAAATTGGAAAGAGATGTGGAATGGTAGAAGAACATTACCCGAACTTGTCTAGTGGCGCCAACTTGTTCCACTTTCTCAACGAACTGATCAAACGAGTAGTAAGGAAGCAGACGATGGTGCCATTGAGTGTATAGATCAATCAGGTTGCCCAGATCATCAACCTGTTAAACCCACCAAAATAAATCATTGGAATATCCTTTTTTACAAAGAAACACGGCAGTAATAAAAAACAGCCAATCGAAATTGGACCAGTTAATAAAAAATTGCTATTAGGTTTCCCAGATCTTCAGCCTGTTAATTTCTCATGGACAGACACAATTGAAGAAGAAATATGGAAATGGAGAGAAAGATGTAATACCTCATGTCCGCGACCGCGGAATTTGAAAGATCGAGGGAAATGACGAAGAATATAACCAAGGCCATCATCAGAAAGGAGAAGGTTAGGAGTGAGTTTAGGTCTACTTCTTGGATTTTTTTTGGGCTTTTCAATAGGTTTGTCTATTAAGGGTTTTGAAAAGCCACCACCTGCGTTTTTGAAAGGTGATGATGAAGATCCACTGAAGTAAGTGTTAGATTTGGGATTGGTATTAGAAGTGGAAATAGGGTTAGGGTTTGTCGCCGAAGAGGATGATGGACAATCTCTAGACCAGTGACCAGGACGACCACATTTATAACACCCTGTTGCTGGTGGTGCTCCTCCTCCACCTCCTCCGGTCTTCTCCATTTCCTTTCTCTCTCTGTAAAGTCTAGATTTCAACTTCTGTAGAGCATTTGGTTTCTTATATTCCCAATAGTGTTTCTTGGCGGGAAGAAATGGAGGGAAAACCTAGGGGAAAAAATCAAAAAAGTCCAATTTTGACCATTGACCAAGTCAATTCAGTTCGAGCATCTCCATAGGCTTTTCTAGCACTGATTTCTGTTTTTGGCTCAAAAATTCACCTTGAGCAGTTTTGGGCTTATGTTTTCTAATCATCGCGTTGCAGACTTGCAGTTTGCTCTTTAATCTGCTTGGTTCCTTTTAACTTGTTCAAAAGGCATATAGCTGGTGTAGCACTCTTGCCATTAACTGACAAGCTATGCTGCACATACCCAAGCTGAATAATCGACCATCGAAATCCCACTTATGAAATTCAGCACATTACTATCAGTACTAAATAGATAAACAGACCGGTATTGTACTGAAACAATCCAACCTCAATTTCTTTAAATAGGTAACAGCCACAATACAAAAACGGAATTATAAAACATTCTAATCAATCAGTATATAGAGATTAGAGACCACCAAAATGGATATTCAAATCTTAAGAGATTGCCGAATGAGAATAATTTCAGATCATTTAATGCACTTTAAGTTCTAGGTCCATATCTTGATCCAGATTGAAGAAGTGCCAACTTGAATCATGAAATGACCTAAAATATTCATCTGAAACTATCTCAATCTTAACCTCGGCTGAAAATCTCTGTATCGTCAAAACATGATTCACAGAGTTATCAAATGAGAGTAGATTCTTAAACTCCAAAATAGATTCTGCATACTTCTCGAAGATGTTGCCAAATATTACTGTGTCCACATATTTCATCATCAAACACGTGTATATAGGAACATACGTGGAGAGCATGAGGACAAAGTCATCAAAGCATGATGACATGTGCCCACAGCCAAGATACTCATCCCGCCGACGTTGGATCTTTGCCCGAACAAATCTAAGGGCAGAAGTTAAAGGATGTTCCGGTAACACGCTGTACTGCGGAGCACCAAATAACTCCCAAAGAGTTACTTTATCTCATCCCCAAAAGAAGCCAAGATCAACGATGGAGAGAAAATGTACTGACATGGACGCGACAGAGGCAGAGAACACTTGCCTGACACGAGCAGGCGCCTCAACTACCCGCATTAAACACTCTGAGCAGCATACGTGTCGATCAACCCGTGGAACGAACGAGGATGACTCTGCGTGATGAAGTTACGAACGAAGACCCCTGCGTGATGGACACAAAACACAAGAAGATAAGGTTCCAACGGCCTTCAGAGATGGGTCCCACACTCTAACCCTATAAATACCCCCTCTCCACCAAGAGTAAAGGGATCGAAAAAACTGGGGAAGGAGAGAGAGAAAAGATTGTAAGTGTAAGTTAGTCCTTTACAATAGATAGACCTATGTAAACTACAAAGTCACTCGACTATCTTTGTAACCATCAAGTACATAGTGAAACAACAACCCCGTGGATGTAGGCCTTAGTGCTGAACCACGTAAATCCCGGTCTCATTTACACTTCAGCACTTTATTTTTTTCTAACGCTTCATGAGTTTTACTTTTATGCTTCGTCTTCTTTATCTCCCCTTGCGTAAACGCCACTCGCAGTATTCTTAGATGAGGCTATGATAAACCCGAAGGTTTTGAGCCAAGGAATCAATGGCATTGTATTATCAGCACGAGTTGGTACCTAGAGTTTGAATATTGTTTGTGAACATATAGATGCCTACGTGATTTACGTGTTCACAATTTGGCGCTAGAAACAGGGACTTCGTCCCGGTAAAATTGCTCTGCTTCATTATCTTTAACAGTATTTATCTTTTATTAACTTTGCCATGTCCAAAAACGCACCCGTTGTCTTCGGTACTACCGACAGTATCGTCGTTTACTGGTTAAAAGATTTATTACTTAGATCCACAGATCTACATTTTTCTAGATCTCGTACGGACCTATCTTTCTGTTGGGTTTTCGTAAGTTTTCAAAGGATTTACGTGCAGTTTTAAAAGGGGTTTTCTCGCGTTTCCTCATACTTTCAATGAATCCGCACTTTTAATAAGAATTTAATCCATATACTTTAACTCATGTTTGAATCAAATGGGCTACCCTAAGAGTTCTCTGTGTCCCTCGGGCAGTTTCTCCCTGTCGTGGAATTAGAAATTTTCGCAAACTAACCCGATCCGCACGGACATTTCTGTTTCCCGCTGTTTGAAATTCCCTTGTGCAGAAAGATGCAAGAAGTAGGAAAATCCAGAGCCACGTCGAAGGAAGCACCGAGGACAACCCCGGTCATCACCCGGAGCAAGCAGAAAGGAGACAAAGCCGAAATGACCAGTCAGAGACAGGACACTGCGGAAATCACTTCGCCTATGAATGCTAATTCCGTTGCAGCCGCGGCCCTCAGAGCAGCGGCAAAAAAATATAATACGACAGCGGCAGTCCCCAAGACTACGAAATCCGTGAAAACTCTTTCTACGAATCAATTTCACCAACCAAAATAAGGGTGGATGAATCCAGAACGTACCAACCCGCGCACCCGCCAACCTTCGGAATGCCATCAACCAATGAGTTGAATCAAACTGTGCAGGTGGCTCTAACACCGCAGATGGGCACTCCGCCCGATCTGGGAATGCCAACAATCGAAGCTGAACCTCCCCCGCCTTTAGTACAAACCATAGAAGAAGGCGGCACGGTGGCCGTAATAGCACGAGCTGGGACTCCCAATCAAGGGTCGAACCAATCAGACCGATTGATGGCCGAACTTGAAGAATTGAAGAAAAGCCAAAAGGTTTACGCGGATGCTGTGGCTTTGTTGGCCAGAGAAAACCAGGATTTAAAAGACCGGATTGCTTTAAGCACAAAGACGAGCCAACAACTCGATGAAGCAAATTCAAAGGCACCCGAACCAAACCGAGACCGAAGAGTCATCGTAGCGTCCAATGGAAACGCGGCCAGAGGAAGTAGCGCATCCGACCCAGATTATAACGATGGAGAGTCAAGCTATCACGAGCAGAGGAATGTAGGGCACCACCGCGCGATGGAAGAGCTGCGTGATGAAATGATGGCAGAGATCAGGCAATTAAAAAGTAGACAAGGCGGAGGAAGGTTGGAAGAAGTCATGAGAGAGGCTAACTCCACACCCTTAACTCATCGCCTGGCCAACACACCTATTCCACTCAAATGCCCTGTCCCAACATTCGAATGCTATGACGGATCCAGCGATCCCGCTGCACACATTCGGTATTATAACCGTGTACTGGCTAGATGGAGCCAGAACGACGCAATACTCTGTAGATACTTCCCATCGAGTCTGAAGGGATCGGCATTGTCTTGGTTTGATAATCTGCCGCCAAACTCCATCCACTCCTACGACCAACTCGCAGAAAAGTTCTTAAGAACTTACATGTACAACAAGGTTGTTAATACTGGAATGGATAAGCTCTTTTCACTGGAAATCGGCTATAAGGAAACCACGAAGGAATACACCAACAGATGGCACAAGGTCTGCCAAGCCATAGGAAGTGTGGACCTGGTGGTAAGTATCAACTGCTACAAGTGGGGATTAGACCGAATGAGTCCACTCTTTGTTGAGATTCATGGAAGCGTGCCCAAGACAGAGGGGGATCTTCGAATAATTATTGAAAAACACGCTCGTCTTGAAGAAATCCAGCGTGAAAACCCGAGGGCGTACCCACAGAGAACTCACCGTACAAATTCCGCAGAACAAACCACTGGAACCAAAAGGAATTGCTCGGTGGAACGACCCCACGAAGATAGGAAAGAACGAAGGGACGAAAGGCGAAAAGACGATCGGAAGTTCGAAGATGAAGTTTACACAAAGCTCAACGGGCACCACTGTTTCAACCCCAAAGATTACTGTTTACACTAACCCCAAAGATTACTGTGAATACCACTGTTTCAACGGGCACCAGACCGAAAAGTGTAAAAACCTCAAAATAATGATCCAGAAATTGATTGATGCGGGCGAGCTCAAACATTACATACGAAAGGATATCGCAGATGATAGATCTAAACTAACCAAGCCAGTCCAACTTCCATAAGGGAACCGCACAATCAACACCATCTCATGTTCTGAAACCGCAGGGCCCTCACTTACAACACAGATAGGAAAGAGGTTACGGAAGCAGTTCGAGGACCGATGCGAATTGTATAAGATCGATGGGATAGAGGTGGACGAACATGAAGATTGGATAGACTCCCCTATTATCTTCGATGCTGAAGATATCGACGAAGATATGGAAGACCATAACGACCCCTTGGTCCTCACACTACCCGTGGCTGGATGTAACCTTAAAAAGATCCTCATAGACGGGGGGAGCTCAGTGAACGTTCTATTCTACGATGCATTCAAACGAATGAAGCTCCATGAAGAACATCTAATGACCTCTTATTACACCATCTATGGATTTAATGGAGCACCCACGAAGCCCTTGGGAGACATCGTGTTGCAGGTTGACGCTGGACCCATGAAAGTAGAAACACGGTTCAGCGTAGTGGACGCCCCGTCCCCCTACAATGTCATCATTGGACGAAAATGGTTACATAAACTCAAGGGGGTGGCGGCAACGTACTACCAATATCTCAGATTCCCTACACCTGAGGGAGTAATGGAAATCAAGGGAGATCGGGTCTCTGCAAGAGAGTGCCAAGCCATTCAGGATCGCATCAACAACGAACAAGAAAAGCAACACAAAACCCGAAGACTTAAAAATAAAGAAGTTGCGAAAGAGAAGGCCATAGACCAGTTCCTCAAGGAAACTACAGGAAGGGATTTGACCAAAGATGATAATGTCCGGAACACAGAGACAAGTACTTCAGCAGCCAACGCTGGACAGAAACATACCAAGTAGCAATTAAAGAACTCCCCAGTCCTCGGGGATCCGAAGCCGGTTTTCACACCAGTAGAGCCCGTAAAAGAAATCAACATAGGAGGAGGAAAACCCGAAGATGATCAAAGTAGGGACCATAATGGACGAAAAGAGAGAAGATTCCCTGACCAAGTTACTTAAAGAATACGCAGATGTATTCGCCTGGAAATTAGGAGATATGCCTGGGATTGACCCAAAAATAATCCAACATGAGCTGCGCATCAAACCAGGCACGCCACCTTTCAGACAGAAAATAAGAAAAGTCGCGCCGGAATATCTAAGGCAGTGGAAAAAGAACTTCGAAAACTACTAGACGCAGGTTTCATCAAGGAGGTCAAATACCCTACGTGGATCTCCAATATGGTCGTCGTTCCTAAGAAAAATGGGGGGGGGGGTTAGGATATGCATCGATTTCACTAACCTCAACAAAGCATGTCCAAAGGATAGCTATCCATTGCCAAGCATAGACCAGCTGGTAGAAGCAGTAGAAGGATATGAAGAACTGTCATTCATGGATGGACATTCTGGCTACAACCAAGTGGCCCTGGCAGAAGAGGATCAGCCACACACAGCGTTCTACACACCACATGGTCTTTATTGCTACACTAGAATGCCTTTCGGACTTCGAAACGCAGGGGCAACATACCAAAGAATGGTCGATGCTATTTTCAGGCCATGGATTGGAAGCACCTTAGAAGTCTACGTTGACGATATGCTCGTCAAAAGCAAGCTGCGCAAAGATCACCACAAGGATCTGAGAGACATCTTCGAAGCAATGAGGAAACACCGCATGAAAGTAAATCCAGAGAAATGTACTTTCGGTGTCACCTCAGGGAAATTCCTCGGGTATTTGGTAACAAAAAGGGGCATCGAGGTAGACCAGTGAAGATTCAGGCCATAGTAGAAATGCCATCCCCAAAGAATTTAAAAGAAGTTCAGAAGCTCAATGGGTCCATAGCAGCCTTGGGCAGATTTATTGCCCGATCTTCGGACAAATGCAGACATTTCTTCAATATTCTCAAAAAAGGGAGCAAGTTTGAATGGACCGCAGAATGCGAAGAAGCCTTCCAAAAAATCAAAGAACACCTAGCTTCGATTCCGATCCTGCAGAAGCCGGATCCTGATGAGGTTTTGGCATTATACATAGCAGCAACCGAAGACGCAGTCAGCGCAGTGTTGGTCAAAACCAATACGAAGATAGAACAACCTATCTATTACTCAGTAAGACCCTCAATTCTGCGGAAAGGAACTACACAAAGATCGAACAGCTTATCCTAGCATTGGTATGGGCTACTCAAAAGCTGAGAACCTACTTCCTAACTCACTTCGTCCGGGTCCCATGCAAAGCACCACTGGAAGCAGTCCTCAAAAGCGCGGGAAAAGTGGGCAGAATAGCCAAGTGGAACACCCACCTGGACCAATTCAACATCATTCATGAAATTCAACATTCTCGAAAATCCCAAGTTTTGGCGGATTTCTTAGCAGACCTTCCCCTGGACAACGACGATGAGATTAAGGGAATACCAGAAGCCGAGGAAGAAACAAGGATCCAATGGATATCCTCGAACCCTCGAGTCAAAGACAATGGGAAGTCTTCGTCGACGGTTCCAAAAATAAGGAAGGAGCAGGAATAGGCATTGTCATCACCACCCCAACCGGAGAAAGGATTGTACAGGCACTCAGGTTAGAATTCAAAGAGCATACCAACAACATCGTCGAATACGAGGCAGTCGTACATGCCCTCCGAATAATAATAGAGATGGGAGTAGCCGACGTAAGACTAACAAGTGATTCACAGCTTGTCATACGGCAAATAGGGCTCGAGTACAACGTGTACGATGACACCCTCTCAGCTTACATGGCCTTGGTCCAAACATTGGCGTCACAAATTCCGAACATCAAGTTCCGGCACTTATGCAGAAGGGATCTCAGGCACGCAGATGCCCTGGCATATATATCATCCATGCTGAAGGACGAAAGCATCGAAGCTATTAAAATAACAAGGGTATACGAGCCTTCGATTACACCTCAATTCTCCTTCGCTACCAATCAAGATACAGTGGAAGAAAATACCGAAGACCAGGTAGGAGAGGACATCCATAACGATTTCGACGAAGAAGATATCCTGTCAAGAGCAAATCAAGACGAAGACTTCAGCAACGAAGATGATTGGAGAACGGTGATCCATGCGTTTCTCGAAAAGGGAAGTTTACCCGCGGACCATAAACAGGCTAGGAAAATACTCTCCAAAGCAGGAAATATGATCTTCGGGATGGGGTCATGTACAAGAAATCCTTCCTCGACCGTTACTACGTTGCTTATCTCGAAAAGAGGGCACCGAATTCTAAATGACATCCATTATGGGGACGCAGGGAATCATAGCGGTATGAGATCACTAGCCGACAAAGCCAAAACGCAAGGATATTACTGGCCCACGATGATACAGGATGCCGCAAGAATGTCCCGACGATGCGAAGAATGTCAGCGTTTCGCCAAAAAGATACACGCGCCAGCAACAATGTTAAATTCTGTAGATAGCCCGTGGCCATTCGCAAAATGGGGCATAGATATCGTCGGGCCTTTCATCGAAGGATCAGGGAAAAGACGATTTTTGATAGTAGCCACGGACTACTTCAGTAAATGGGTGGAAGCTAAAGCCTTAGCTAGGATCAGAGACGTGGATGTGTTTACTTTCATATTCCAGAACATCATCTGCAGGTTCGGCATACCAGCAGAAATCGTATCCGATAATGGTAAGCAATTACAAGGGAAAAACATAGACATGCTCTTCGATGCTTTCAAAATAAGGAAGAACAAATCCACCCCTATATACCCTCAAAGCAACGGACAAGCGGAAGCCACCAACAAGACCCTCGCCCTTATCCTCAAAAAACAATTAGACGAACATAAGGGGCGGTGGTGTGAACAGTTACACAATGTGTTATGGGCATACAGGACAACGCGAAGATCTGCCACTGGGGAATCCCCGTTTCTTCTCACTTATGGAGCTGAAGCAGTCATCCCTACAGAGATACTCATGCCAACCACAAAAACCGAAGCGTGGGAGAAAAATCTCACAACAGACATGATGTTAGAGAGATTGGACGACCTATAAGAAAGAAGGGAAGCAGCATTGCAGAAGATGGAAAATTACCAACGAAGACTTGAAAGGGAGTACAACAAAAAGGTAAAGCTTCGGAATTTTGTATAGGGGCAGTATGTGTTGAGAACAATCCCACAGTATCAACGAGAGAAGAGATGGGGAAAGTTAGCACCTACGTGGGGAGGACCTTTTATAATACACGATATTGCGGGAAGCGGTTCCTACTACCTTCGTAATCTGAAAGGCGAAGTCCTCCGACATCCTTGGAATGCTAAGTGGCTCAAACCATACTTCCCATAGGGGCAACGCAGCCTTGCAACTGCGTGAAGGGTACCAGAAGAAAAAGGGAGCGTGACCACTCTACATGTCTCTATCTCTGGACGAGGAATTGCAGGCCTCAACCTATCAATCAAACAAGCTTTATATATATCAACTAAACCTATCGACAATATTGGGGAAAGTAGTTAATCTACAATCTCTCAGGGCTCCCCCGTCAGTATCCATAAGTGTAAGACCAGGGGGAAGGCACCCAGCAGAAAGAGATACCCAACCAATCTTAAGGCAACGGGTCGACGGAATGGGTGTATGTAAATTTTTTAACCCCATATCCTAGAACGTTGCCTCGGCCCCCACCGTCTGGGAATCCTCTGGCCAAGGGTTCGCCAGCGGGGTGACAGGTCTCAAGCCGATCACGAAGGTATATCAAAAAAATGATCCATTTCATAAAGGTTGGTTACAAAAAGAGACAAGGCCATGGATTGTAAATATACACATCCAAAATTTACAAGGAATACACACCAAAAATATTCTCTTTTCACCAAAAATTTACAAGGAATCTCAACGGAAGGATAACGATGCTGCGGTCTCTACTTAGAAGAGGCCACCACATCAGCAGGATTGTTCCGAAGAATTGAAGGGACGCTCCCACCAGACGAGGGT
The DNA here is from genome assembly GCF_003573695.1 of Papaver somniferum. Taxonomy (NCBI): domain Eukaryota; kingdom Viridiplantae; phylum Streptophyta; class Magnoliopsida; order Ranunculales; family Papaveraceae; genus Papaver; species Papaver somniferum. The sequence goes on from NC_039366.1 coordinate 82,768,403, forward strand.
CCCGAAGAGCCAGGCAGGGAAGCAGGCACTGGACGACGTGGATATCTTTTCACAAGGCCATGCTCGGTCTTAAGGCCAAGCTCAATCTTCTCCACCATCTTGTTTGTCTCCTCAGCCAATTGAAAACGAGCCTTGTGCTTAATAACTATCATCCGCTGTTGGGCTTGGGATAACAATGAAGACAGACGATTCACTTCTTTAGAAGCTGCACCAACGGCCTCTTCGCGGGACGCCGCCAAACTCTTAAAATGATTAGTCTGTTCTTCCTGCTGCGTTAAGGAAGATTGAGCCTTTTTAAGCTTTTCATTTGCAACGCGGAGTTGTCCCTCGAGCTCTGAAAAAGACAACACAAGGGAGTTAGCACAGTAAAGACACAATCACACTCGATGAAATAGAGTTATACCTTCGACACAAGCCGAAGCCTCTTCATACTCATTAACAACCGCATCTCGCGCTTCATCAAGATGGTCATATTCCGCGGATAATTTCTTATAATCTAGTTGAAGGTTGGTGAGAGTAAATTGACTGGCATCTAATTCTACCTGCTTCATCGAATCCATGTGACGAAGGTGGTCGACCTCTTTGTTTATCTCTGATACCCCCTTGCTCAATCTGTACATACACACTTCAAGATTTCTCTCAGACTCAGCCTGACGAGCTACTTCAGCGCGGGACGCGGCAAGGGCCTTGCTTAGAGCATCGGCTTCGGCACGGGCATTGTCCTTTCTCTGGCAAGACACAACACATATCCTTAACTCCTGGAAAAGGGAGGGATCGAGCCTTTGTAATCCTCTTCCAGAAGTTGTATCCTAGACTCCAACAAGGAAGTACGCTCATGGGATTCCCGCAAATTCTCACGTGTCCACAACAGTGTACCGTTGAATAAAGCACAGTCATGGTTATACAGATTCTGCATATCAACTATCTGAACATGCCTTGCGCGCCATACCTCAGCCCGAGCGTCCCACTTTTTGGCTTCGCTTTTAATTTTCTCAACAAGCTCTTTGATACGAGATTTCTGCCGTGCCCTTTCATTGCGGAGCCATATCAGCTCGGGGATGCCACCCACTGAAGATAGCATGGGGAGACTCAGACAGAACACCCTAAGTAATGAAGGAATTATGACACATTGCGAGGGAAAAAGGAAAAAGAGCCAAACCTGTGAAAGCTGAAACTTGGCCGCGAGTTTGTTCTAACTCGGCGCGAACGACTGCAAGCTCTGAACGAAGACCAGCCTCCGCTTCACCCAGCTTTTCTTTCTCTTTGAGGTTTTTCTTCAGCTCTTCAATTTCCACCTCAGCCGCAGATAATTCCTTTTCTCTGTGACGAAGCTTAGCCTCGAGCTTCAGAGATTTCGCTTTGAAGAACTGATACAGCACGTGGTTACAATGCTCACTCCTCATCATCTACACATCAAGACGACAAACATTATTTTACCGAAGAATTCGATCGTCACGAAGAAATATGTACGAAAATTTACCTCCAAGACACGCTGCTGAGGAAAGCCATATTGATACCCGTCGGCTATGGCCATCATATCCGCAACGGAAGAAGGAGGCTCAGACAAGGGTAGCTTCGGGAACACTCAAATTTCTTCCCCAGGCCTCAGATACCCGCGCCTTGGAAGACATTTCCATCATACGCGGGTATACGCATCAGAATCCTTTTCACCAGTAATAACCGGGGCGGGATGAGGGAAAATAGCAGATCCTTTTTCTTGAGCCAATCCATTATGGCGTCCTCACCCTCAGATGTCGGCGAATGAGGAAGATCCGCGGCAGGCGAATCAATCACCGACTTCCCCTTTTCTGATACGGCCCCTTCAGCACAAATGTCGGCACCAACATGCGCACCATGCTCCTCCGCGCCACCATCCTGAACAGCAGCGTCTTCGTTATCAGCAACCCCGAGCACATCCCAATCGTCATTGGGGGAAAGTAGAGAGAAGTCCTCAGGAAAATCGAGGGCATCGTCGAAGAACTCCCCTGTGGAATACATCCGGTCAAAAGAAAACTCTTGAGAAAGGGTGGGGAGAGTATCCGCGGCATCACCAGCAGGGACAGAAATATCACCATTAACACCGCCATCAGCTACCACGCGTTGTTTCTCCCTTCATCACCATCATGACCTGCACGGACCTCTTCTTCGACATTGAGAGGGGAAGTATCAGTACGTTCCTCCCCATCTGTAATCTCCTCATCCTCAGCAAACTCTTCGTTCACCGGACTGTAACTTCTTCATGAGCCTCAGCCTCACCCATCACAATGGTAGAAGACTGCTTCGGCTTAATCTTTTTCTTCCGACACCTGAACCAACACCACAAAAAGAGTTATTTTTCCCCGAACATTGAATTTCTAAAGAAGGAAAAGCGCATCTAGAAACCGCATACCTGGGCAGTCGAGGCACTCCTCGGTGGAAGTATAGCACCAGAACCTTCCTCCTCGTCTCCCTCAACGACGTCAAGGGCATAGGAAAATTCATACCTGAGAAGTTTAAACGCCAGGGACAGAAATCTCCATAACGAGCAGGAGGAGATTCACGTGGCCTGCTACTCTCAGTAGGACGCCAACCGCGTGGACCGGGAATCCAACCGTACGCCCAAGGACCAACAACTTCGATAACGGTAGCGTGCCACTCGTAGTCATGGTCGCGCTTGATCCTCTCGCGTGCCGGAAAAAGTTTCCGCTGACTAGACCCTTCCGTGCCGGGAACATACTTCAGCTTGGCATCGCTGACCTCATTTAACAGACGAATTTCGCCCCGAGGAGCAGCGAGATTCCGAAGGCTAACACTCCACGGCTTACGGTTCCTACTATTGACGTAATCACCGAAGGAGTTATTGAAATTCTCAGGAGTATCATTCCTTCTCCGCGGGATTGGGAACGTAACAAGTCATTTCGTCTCCCCCTTACTGCAGATAGCACTCCCTCAGTGCACGGAGATAATTCCCCGATAGTTGCGATACAGAACGGGTGTGAGTATTGGTGGAAGAGCCTTCACGACTAGCAAGCACATCATAGTAGAAGGAATCACCTGACTTGTACAACGGCAGCATAAGACCAGCTTCGAACGCTCCAACCGTAGTCAACAAATGAAATTCATCGAACTCATACCTTGAGATAAGCTCATAAGTAATATCATCCTCAGGGGCATAGAAACGAACCTCGAAGGCTTGAAGCTCATGCTTTTCCTTGAATATTTCGAGATCAATATGCTTGAACGTTACTTTTTTCTTGCTGACCGAAACGCTGCGTATCAATGGGGCACCTCATCCTCCTCGGCGGGACCGGATGAACCAATGAAAGCCTCGGAAGCCTTTCTCTTCAAAGAAGGATTTTTTGAAGACTCAGCCCTCGGAACACCACCTTTGGTATTCTTCCCTTTAAAAGAACTTATAGGAGGGGGCGGCAGATGACGCTCGGGCTCTACAGAACGTAGAGGAGGAACATCAAAAGCGACAGCACGAGTCGGTGGCTGCGTACTCCTAACATCATCACGAGGACGAGACACCGCGCGATCGACAACGTTTCGATACCCAGAAGGATTTGTCGAAGGAACCTCTTCCCTAGAAGATGAGTCCTTCGCCCCCAGAAGAAACTCGATTTCTACGAACATCATCTTGAGACTCTCTACGCGGAGGAGATCTCGATAGACCAGAACCAGGAGTCTGATAAGGAAGCCGCGGACGGTCAGACATGGCTGCGAAAAGATTAATCATAAACAAGTCAAAAAAAAACACAAAGACATCATAAGATCAAAAAAACCACATAAATAGCAATCCACACACGATAACGCAGAAACCCTAAAATTAGCATACATGCTCGAAACTCCCTAAATCCCTACCCTGAAAGGCTCAAGCAAAACAATGGCCTCCTTGATTTAAGACGAAGAACAGGGGCAAACTAGCATGCAAGCATTAAAAGAAGTTCTTCATCACAAACAAGGGACAACAGTAGCAGAAAATTTACAAATCAACATAGCGTAAAACAGTGACAACAAAGAAAAGAAAAAACTTACCAGCAAAAACAGCAGCAGAAAGAACAAATCAGAAATAAAGAGGAGGCAAGTGTGATTAATGCTAAGGCGGAGAGAATTTAAGGACTGAAGAATGAAGACTGACAGAGAATTTAAATGAAGACTGACAGAGAATTTAAGGGCTAAAGAACAAGGAATGAAGAGCAAGGAATGAAGACGGAGAGAATGAAATTAATTTTTCTCTCTTCCTTAATATACTCGAAAGAAAGAGGAGGAAGTTAAGAGAGGAATGGGAAACGTGCCCATTAAATGAGCAATTAATGCACGAATAAAGAAACATGCCCAAGTATCTAGGAGAAGTTATTAGGAGAGAGGAAGAATATGTAACGACTATTTTCTTCAATGCTCCCGCTAAACACTCAAGCCCGAAGAAAAGGGGCAAATTGTGTGCACATATTTCATCATCAAACACGTGTATATAGGAACATACGTGGAGAGCATGCGGACAAAGTCATCAAAGCATGATGACATGTGCCCACAGCCAAGATACCCATCCCGCCGACGTTGGATCTTTGCCCGAACAAATCTAAGGGCAGAAGTTAAAGGATGTTCCGGTAACACGCTGTACTGCGGAGCACCAAATAACTCCCAAAGAGTTACTTTATCTCATCCCCAAAAGAAGCCAAGATCAACGATGGAGAGAAGATGTACTGACATGGACGCGACAGAGGCAGAGAACACTTGCCTGACACGAGCAGGCGCCTCAACTACCCGCATTAAACACTCTGAGCAGCATACGTGTCGATCAACCCGTGGAACGAACGAGGATGAATCTGCGTGATGAAGTTACGAACGAAGACCCCTGCGTGATTGACACAAAACACAAGAAGATAAGGTTCCAACGGCCTTCAGAGATGGGTCCCACACTCTAACCCTATAAATACCCCCTCTCCACCAAGAGTAAAGGGATCGAAAAAACTGGGGAAGGAGAGAGAGAAAAGATTGTAAGTGTAAGTTAGTCCTTTACAATAGATAGACCTATGTAAACTACAAAGTCACTCAACTATCTTTGTAACCATCAAGTACATAGTGAAACAACAACCCCGTGGATGTAGGCCTTAGTGCTGAACCACGTAAATCCCGGTCTCATTTACACTTCAGCACTTTATTTTTGTCTAACGCTTCATGAGTTTTACTTTTATGCTTTGTCTTCTTTATCTCCCCTTGCGTAAACGCCACTCGCAGTATTCTTAGATGAGGCTATGATAAACCCGAAGGTTTTGAGCCAAGGAATCAATGGCATTGTATTATCAGCACGAGTTGGTACCTAGAGTTTGAATATTGTTTGTGAACATATAGATGCCTACGTGATTTACGTGTTCACAAATACAATACGATTCAAGAACTCTGATTTCCGGTTTGCCTGTAAAAGATTATCGTACAAGACGGCCTCACAATGTGGCATGAAAAACACCGTTGGCTTCGAAACCTGTCTCTGCCCTTGTTCGTTTACTGGCAAAATGGAACAACCTAAAGCCTCCAAAACACTAGATTTTGTTTTTGAAAGCAGGGGATCAAAGACCTCTATATCTCCTATCCAGTCAAATCTTCTCTTAATCAATATTGCAAGTGCAAGTTGTAATCGAGGGGTTTCATAAGAATCAATGCTGCCAATACCATATATAACCATCTGCATCTTAGGTTCGGAGGCTAAAACACTAGTGAAGTAACTCATGATTTGAGGAGTTAGGATCTGATTCAGGATGGTACTGTAAAATTTGGAATTTTCAAGAGTATTCATGCATATCTGAATCTTCTGCATCAATATGGATTCTTTTTCGGGGTCAGTTTCAATATCAGTAGGAGCCCATCGTGCTTGTTCGACGGTTTCAATTTTGGGATTGGTTCTTTTTCTTCTTTTTTTTCCACGACGAGGTACAATAACCTTCCAATCTTCTCCGGATTTTACAGGCATTTGAACTATGGGAAAGGTAGCTGGAAGTGTCTGTGGACTCTCTTCTGCCATGCTTCAGTCTTCAACTGATTGTAGAATCAAATCTTTTAATCTGAAATCTTTAAAAGAACAAAATGACTAACTTTGTGAGGATTTAAACGATTAGCTTAAAAATATAAATAAACACCATTTGAAAGACTCAAAATGATTTATCAAAAAAACATGATAAATAAATTACATGATAAGGGGTTGGATTTTCTAATTCGCGATGCTCGTTTGGAGCATGCTGGTTAAGTACCAAAGTATATATTACAAAGTTGGGCACTCCTTCATACTCATACCTGCATGGTCATGCTGATATTCCCTTAATTTCAATTGAGCATCAGCTAGCATTCGGATAAGATTTTATACCTATTTACGGGAAAACATATGGGTGGAGCCAAGGGTTGACTAACTCTGGCTCTAGCCCCCTCCTAAATTTCCAAAACCTGCATAAAAATCCTTTGTTTTAACTTATATTTTGTATTTAGTACACCATATATTGTATTTTAGCACACTAAAAGTCCTTATATTTTTACAAATTTATTTTAGTCCCCCTGGAAAAAAATTTCTGGCTCCGCCACTGCTTATACTGAAACCTTGAATCATCTCAAATTGTGACAGTCGAATAACGGGTGAAATCTTTGCATAAGAATGCATACATTCTAATTTACATGTCATCTTCATGAGGTTGTTGAAGTGTTAACAATGATTACATGTATGAAAAAGCGGGGGTCTAACAACACCACCCAATATTTCGCTTAGCAATCTGTATGGACTAACTCCGAAATACTTTGCTAGAGAATCAACTAGACAGTCAGACTCAATATAGATAAAAGTATCTCAAGGAGTTAATATCTCTCTCTTGATTTGATTTTTACCCAAGCTAAAAACAATAGCGAGTCTTTATCAAATACAAGGAATAACGTGGACGGTACCAAAGACCAATGTCCAAGGATCAATCAATATCAATCAACAACCAAAGGTTGGATTTCCAATTGATGATCACGAACGCACAACCTGTATTATTTCAATTATATAAAATATAATGCGGAAAAGAAAAAACACAGACACTAGAAGTTTTGTTAACGAGGAAACCGCAAATGCAAAAAAACCCCAGGACCTAGTCCAGATTGAATACATATTGTATTAAGCCGCTACAGACACTAGCCTACTCCAAGCTAACTTCGGACCGGACTATAGTTGAACCCCAATCAGTCTCCCACCGATCCAAGGTCAGTTGTACTCCTACGCCTCTGATCCCAGCAGGATACTGTGCGCTTGATTCCCTTAGCTGATCTCACCCACAACCAAGAGTTGCTGCAACCCAAAATCGCAAACTTGATAATCAACAAATCTGTCTCACACAGAAAAGTCTATCAAAGGATAAATTTGTATCCCACAGATAAACCCTAGGTTTTGTTCCGTCTTAAGATATGAAATCAAGGTGAACATGAACCAATTAATAATCCGGTCTTATATTCCCGAATAACAACCTAGATTAATCAATCACCTCTCTACAATCCTTCCTGACTACACAGGCGGTTTGTCGAGGAATCACAAACAGTGAGACGAAGATGTTTGTGACTTCTTTATCTTGCCTATCGGAGAACTCTCACGATCTCAAGCCAATCAAAGATTGTACTCGTACGATAGAAGATGCAAGATCATATCACACAACTACGATAAAAGTAGTATCGGTCTGGATTCACAATCCCAATGAAGTCTTTAAGTCGTTAACCTGGTTTAGAGAAGAAAACCAAAGGTTAAAGGAGAATCGAATCTAGCGAGCGCACTAGTATCACACAGACGTGTGGGGATTAGTTTTTCACAATGCTAGATGTCTCCTTTATATAGCCTTCAAATCAGGGTTTTGCCTTAGTTACAAAGAAACCATATTCACCGTTAGATGAAAACCTGATTTAGATTCAAGCTAATATTTCTCAACCGTTAGATTGAAAACTTAGCTTGTCACACACACTTGGGTAGACGTTTACTGGGTTTGTGAAAACCATGCCCAAACGTGTACGTGTATGCTGGTTCAACATAGTAACCCAAAAGGTCAACCATATGAGCATTTCATATTAACCTTGTTTTTCTTCACCATAACTAGTTCAATTGACTCAAATGAACTAGTTAGAGAGTTGTTCAATTGCTATGAGATCTTATGTAACTACACAAGACACAATTGAAACAAAGATGATTCGATTCGATTGAATCGGCTCATGAACTTTATAGCCACGGTTTGCATAAAGCATTCCTTAGTAATTTAAGTTTCATGTTCAGAGCACATCTTTAGATCATAACCAATTAAGATCACAAACAAGTTCGCGGACTTAAGACAACCGGTGGAGTTTTCCAAACTCGGCGGAAAATCTCGGCAAGGAGACTTTCGCCAGTTCGCGGACTAGGTTCGCGGACTTACACGCAAACGAATTTTTGGAAAATCCCAGCAGAAATTCTCAGTACGAGAACTTCCGTCAGTTCGCGGACTGGGTTCACGGACTTGGCAAAGCCAGTTCCTCCGGTTTCTCTCAATCAACAAAGTTCGAAAACTTCAGATTAAGGAATACATGGTTATGTAATCTAAACTCTCATTCCAATCATTGAGACATTCTCAGAGGACGTTATATAGCCTTTATTCACCGACCGTTTCGCGTTAGAGCAATTCTCAAAGTAATTGAAACTTTTCATGACTTTCATCACTAGGTGAAGATAAACTTGATCAAAGCGAAACGCTTTACCAACACATGATTTCGAGATATACTCGGCTCGAAATATCAAATGTGTATGATCCAGTCTATATAGCATACGACTTTTTGTCTCATAAGAAGTAGGAGATAGAAGCGATAGACTTTTGAGTGATAGATAAGTTCAAGTCTCCACATACCTTTTTGTTGATGAAGTTCCACGGTTCCTTGAGTAGATCTTCGTCGTTGTATGATGAATCGCCATGAAGTCCTTGAGCTCAACTACACTTTTCTATCCTAGTCCGAGACTTAGCTATGTAGGCTAGAAATCAAAACTCATAGTTTTGATCACTAACATTGACAAACATGCTTGAGATAGCAACGCATGCGAGGTCGACCGATCTATGCTCTAACAATCTCCCCCTTTGTCAATTTTAGTGACAAAACTATTAATACATATGGAATACAAAAAAGATAAACTTTAGTGGCTCATATTCCATAGTCTAATCTTCAACGTTCCCTGAAATCTTCGTCCTTCCAAGTACTCCAATGATCCCAAAGGTTGTAAGTTTAGCATCACCGTTGTTGAAGATCCGTAGCTATAAAAATGAGAGAAATCGAGATTCTCGATCATTATTACATAGTAACATAGTATTATTATGTAACATCAAAGTCCAATTGCATCATGACTTTAATAATAATAATACGGTGATATGTATCACTCCCCCTTAGTCAATACTCTATCTCGATTATGGAAACCACTCCCCCTTACACAATGATCTGAAAACCATATGTATTTGTAGTGTGAACTACAATATTTCTCCCCCTTTTTGTAAATAAAATTGGCAAAGGTACAAGAACGGGATCATAATGAAATTTCCACAAGAGACATTTCATAAACTAAAAGAAAAAATACATACCAACTTAATTTAGATGCAATCATAATGTCGAAGCTAAATGCATTCATCAAGGAGTTTTAAGATACAAGATAACCCCTATAAAATTCCACAGCCACACACCCTGCAAGATATTACCATTAATCACAAGTTCAAAAGAACTCTCCCCCATTTGATGTCATTCCCGAAAGAACAACAAGAGCGACCTTAATTTCGAAAGAAAAGAAGGATTTTTTAATTGGACACCAAAAACCATAGAAATGATTTTCTATATCCAAAACTCAACCAAATTAATCACAAGAAAACCAATGATTAATTTATTTGGAATACGCAACTAAATCAAACCACAAAAGTGATCAATTTAATTGAAGGTGCCCAACACAAGTAAACTTACGGAGCTACGACTAAGGTAATCATACGGAGATGACTAACTTAACCGTTCACATACTCAACATAAGGAAAACCTTACAGAATATACGACTATATTAACCAATAGAACATGATTTGTATAGACGTTCATATACTCAACACAAGAAATTGTGGAATATATGAAAACTCAAGTAGACTAATTACAAGAGAACCCATAATTAATATAATTGGAATACAAACAACCAAACTAATCACAAAACTAATCAATTTAATTGTCAAAGGATTTCCTCGACAAAAGAAGACTTTCAGAACAAATAACTAAATAGCCAATCAAGATGATTAATTTAGTTCAAGAATGCTCAACATATAGCATCTCATGGAACAACCAACAAGGCCAATATTAATCGACATAGTTTTAAGGTGCTCAACATAAGATACACAATGGAGCCTCACGGTAAAACATAACAAAATGGATCAATGAAGATCAATACCGTGGATAACATACAAGGATCTATTATATTTTCCATCATAACGACATAATAGACTTTATCCTTGTCAAACAAAAGATTTTATCCTATTTTCCATCAAATACATGACTGTATAGGCATAACTTTTGTAATTGTCAAAAGTCCATTCGTCCTTTCATCAATACGAATACCAATTTATGAACGACTTTACTTTTGACAGCATATGAGAGCTTCAAGTTCACGGACACAAACAATACATATCCCATAATCAAATTGCAATATCACAAAATCATAACGATCAATACTGCAATAATATCATCCTCCAAATATTCTTAGAATTTAAAAACCAATAAACCTAAAAAATAACATAAGAAGATAAAAACAAAAATAGCTATGTGTAGTCACAATCATTGCTATTGAAAGCACTATTTATTCTTCCAACTAAACCAAAAAGAAGACATACTAGGCAACAAACACAAAAACAGACTCTTAGTCCAAAACCCAGACACTAAAAATCATATGAACGGTTTCGGAGACTCATGAGCCTTGTGATCATCGAGCTTAAGAGTGACAACAACCTCATCAACCTTTGAGGAAAAATCCTTTTTGAGAGGTTCTTTAACGCGGTTCTTCATGAGAGCAAGGTTACAGTTAACCTTTTTCAACTCAGCTTTTACAACATCAAGACGCTTCATAGTTCCAACAAGATGTTGTGAATCAATGATCACTTTAGTTAGAATCTTCTCCCCAATATCTGAGTAAGAAACAGGAGATTGAAGAAAAGATCCTTAAACTTCAACAAGAGTTCCCTTTTATTTATCAAACTCAAAGTATATACCATTATCAACAAAGTCTTCAGGCAAATCCCACGAAGAAGAAGCCATTTGACGAGAGACCTAGAGTGGAAGATTTAACTCAATAGGAAGGGTATATAAACGTTTTTGAGGAAATTAGGGTTTAAAAAATAAGTATAAGAAACTCAGTCTAAAACCTTACATGTACCCTTACGAGGGACCAACACAAAACGTGAAGTTTTTTGAAAGGCAAGACAAAAACAACAAAAGCAATACAAACATGGAAGATAAACTACTCATGTCGAAGTATTGACTGATTATCCATCTAAGAACGATAAGAAAATAGATGGATAATCACAGATACTTTGCGCAGAGTATACCTATTCAATTCTCACACAACTAGGATTTTTGGTGGGTGAGACATCAACCTTGTGATTAATTTACACAAGTATGAGCATTCAACTCATTAAATGAACATTGCTTTTATTTGGCCTTCCTTCTTTGATTATCACTCAGTTTAGAAAAATAAGACATATCTTGTTCTGCGTATTCTTCTGAAGGCTTTCTATGAGGACTAAATCTAGGACCTCTTGTACACATACCTTTTAATCGATGAAGATCCACCGGTTCCTTGAGTAGTCCTTCGTCTTGTATGATGATTGCCATGGAGTTCTTGAGCTCAACTACACTTTCTATCCTAGTCAGAGACCTTAGCTATAGTAGACTAGAAATAAAGACTTATAGTTTTGATCACTAACACTGACAAACATGCTTGAGATAGCAACGCATGCGAGTTCGACCGAGCAATGCTCTAACAATCTCCCCCTTTGTCAATTTTAGTAACAAAACTATAAATATATATGGAATACAAAAATAAATAAATTAACTTTTGTAGCTCCTATTCCACATGTCTAATCTTCAACATTACTCGAAATCTTCGTCACTTCCAAGTACTCCAATGATCCCAAAGGTTGTAAGTTCAGCATCAACGTTGTTGAAAATCTGTAGCTATAACAACGAGAAAACAAGAGTTCTCAATCATTGTAATACAATGTCATAGTATCATTACACAGCGTCAAAGTTCAATTGTATCACTACTTCAACAACAATACTATGGTGATATGTATCACTCCCCCTTAGTCAATACTCCATCTCACATGGAAACCACTCCCCCTTACATAATGATCCGAAAACCATATGCATTTGTAGTGTGAACTACATATTAATTCTCCCCCTTTTTGTCAATAAAATTGGCAAAGGTACGAGAACGGGATCCTAATGAAATTTCCGAAAGAGACATTTCATGACCAAACGAAAGAAACACATATCATCTTATTTAGATGCAATCATAAAGCCGAAGCTAAATGCATTCATCAAGGAGTTTATAAAGATACAAGATAACCCCTATAATATTCCACAACCGCATTCCCCACAAAGATTTGGCAATTAAGCACAAGTTCAATTAAGAACTCCCCCCCATAAAATGTCATTCCCGAAAGAACAACAAGAGCGACCTTAATTTCGAAAGAAAATAAGGATTTCTTTGGACATAACAAATCTCATACAATTATGAATATGAATCCAAAGTACTCAATTAAATTAACCACAAGAGAACCAATGATTAATTTAATCGACAAATGCTCAACATAAGTGAACTTATGGAAACTCAATATAAATACAATTAGATTAATCACAAGAGAACCCATAATTAATCTAATTGAAATACACAACCAAACTAATCACAAAAGTAATCAATTTAATTTGTCATGCTCGTCATAAGAAAACTTACGGAGCAACAACTAAATAACCAAACAAGATGATTAATTTAGTTGAATATGCTCGACATAAAGTACCTCGCGGAACAACAACAAAGCTAATCATAAGAATAATCAACTTGGTCGTTTTAGTGATCAACATAAGACACATTACGGAGCCTCACAGTAATACATATAATATGGATCAGGGAAGATCAACACTGCGGAATACACAAGGATTCATTCTATTTACCATTACTATTCGCATAACGACATTAAATAGACATAATCCTTGCAAACAAAATATTTTAACCTATCTTCCATCAATAATTGACATAATAGGCTTAACTTTTGTATTTGTCAAAAGTCTATTCATTCTTTTATCAATACATGCATATCGACATACGAAAGACTTTACTTTTGACAAGGTATGGGCCAATCAAAGTTCACGGACGTAAACACACATATCCCATAAAGATATTGCAATATGTAAAACCATAAAGATTAATAATGCAAAAATCATCTTTCAAACAAATTTAGAATTCAAACCAATAAATCTAAAAACATGAAGATGAAAACGTTGGACATAGCTATGTGTAATCACAATAATGGCTATTCCAAACTCTAGTTATTCTTCTAAACAAAACAAGAAAAATAGAAGATTTACTAGGCAAATATAAAAGAAATCAACAAGCTAAGGAGCAAAAGCAGACTCCAGTGCCATGGCCGAACACGAACTAAGGTCAAATAGACGGTTCAGTATCCTCACGAGTCTTGGCGTCTTTGAGCTCAGCATCCATTGCATCTTCAGATAAGAGATTCTCTCTTTGAAGATCATTGATATGAGATTTTATGAGACCAAGGTCAGTTGAAACCTTTTTCAACTCAGTTTTCAACACATCAAGACTTTTCAGAGTATCAACGAGCTGCAGTTTTGCTTCCTCAAAATACTTAAGAAAGTCATGGACCACTTCAGCAGAAATCATATCTTCATTCTCAACATCCTCATGAGTATATGCATAGTAACATGAGGCATTAGGATGATTTTCATCTACAAGGGTTCTTTTCTTCCTCCCTTCAGACTCAAAACCAATACCTTTATCAAGAAAGCCTGTAGCAAAACCACAAGCTTGTGAAGAGGACGACATTCTTGATAAACCAAAGTAACCTAGAGTACGTGAGCATGACTCAGAGGTTTGGTATTTATATGGTTTCTTAGAGAAGAAGACCTTTAGGGTTTACAAACTGTTGACTCGTGATGGTAACCCGTGTACACATACGAATACAACATGGCCCATAAAGAATAAAATAACAAAAAAAAAATTGCTACAAGAAAATTCAAAAGTGGCTCAATAAATTTCATAATTTCGGAAATTTAGAGCACAAGTGTAGCAGCCCACATAGTTAAAAGAGAGAAACGATACTAGACACACAAATACTATCTAGGCATTATTGTCTGCAGACACTAGTTTAACTATAAACAATACGAGGATAGCTCAACTAAGCAGAACACCAAAATGCCACAGTATACCTGATTTTTACACATCTTTCTCAACAGGATTTTTATGAGCAAGTTCTTAACCCTTGTGATTAATTAGCACAAGTATGAGCTCTGAGATCATTAAAAGAACTTTGTTTATGATCCAGTCTCTTTTTCCTTCTGAATCTAGAGAGAGATCCCTTTTTATGTGAGAAATTATCATAAAACTTATTGTCACCAAAATATGAGACATAGTTAGAGTTCTTACCAGAAGAATTTTGACTTGAGGAGGATGACAACCTGTTGACAATTTCTTTATATCCTTCAATTATCTCCATCAAGTTATTTCTCATATCATCCATTTTTCTTCTTTCTTCTGGGATTTCATTCACATCAAGGGTAATGTGGTTTCCAGAGGAATTAACTTGATATTCTCTTAGACGATTCTTGTTAAGACTTCTACTATGCTTCAGGACATTTGAGGAACTCATTGAACTGACCTTCCTGGTAACATACACATGGTAAGTACGAAAACCAACTGGTTTAGACATACGAATGTCAGTTACACCTTTGAGAATTAAGTCTAAGGTGTGTTGAAGTTGAACCAAGGAGGTTTCATTCAACCTAGAGTTTCTCTTTTGTTTAGCAGAGCCTTTTGTATTGCAAAAAAGGCATACTTTCTTATCACAAGAGTGATTAGACAAAGTAGTCTTAACATCCTCGTTAGAAGATTTACTCCTTCCATGTGATGTGGAACATCCTTGATCAATGGGAAATTCAGACACATTCTTTTTGACAGGAAGGGATTCCGATTTTACTTCTGGAGCTGGAACGTTTTCAAGCGTAGCAGAAGTACTTGGTATATTAGACTGCTTAGAGCATCCTCGAATAGAGAGTTTACTCAAGCGATGTTCTATTTCCAAAGCATACTTTTTGAGGCTTGCCTCAAGAACCATACGTGAAGAGTGATCTTCAGTATTTTCTTTGAAATTGCAGTCCCTTATTACACCAAGCAGAACATCGACATGGTGTTTTAACTGATTAAATCTATCAGCTTGGATTCTAGCAAGATTTAGAATCAAGACACTCTCTTCAGCTGTTTCCCGTTCATTTAGAGAGATAAACTCTTTTGAAGGGGAATCGGAAATACTCATGTCGGAGCCTATTTTTCTTGTTTGAACACAAGGCTCGTCTATATTCAAGATTGAAGAATCTTTCTCTTTAATAGAATTAGACAAGACAGAGCCCTTATTTCTGGTGACGCGTTTATCAGAGATAATACTCTAGTCCATAAAGTCAGATCGCTACAAACACAGACTTGTAAGTGTTAGAGCATAGCTCGGCCGACCTCGCATGCATTGCTATCTCAAGCATGTTTGTCAATGTTAGTGATCAAAACTATGAGTTTTGATTTCTAGCCTACATAGCTAAGTCTCGGACTAGGATAGAAAAGTGTAGTTGAGCTCAAGGACTTCATGGCGATTCATCATACAACGACGAAGATATACTCAAGGAACCGTGGAACTTCATCAACAAAAAGGTATGTGGAGACTTGAACTTATCTATCACTCAAAAGTCTATCTCTTCTATCTCCTACTTCTTATGAGACAAAAGTCGTATGATGTATAGACTGGATCATACACATTTGATATTTCGAGCTGAGTATATCTCGCCTATCTATATCTCGAAATCATGTGTTGGTAAAGCGTTTCGCTTTGATCAAGTTTATCTCCACCTAGTGACGAAAGTCATGAAAAGTTTCAGTTACTTTGAGAATTGCTCTGACGCGAAACGGTCTATGAATAACGGCTATATAACGTCCTCTAAAGTTTTTGAACTTTGTTGATTGAGAGAAACCGGAGAAATTGGCTTTGCCAAGTCCGCGAACCCAGTCCGCGAACTCAGTCCGCAAACTGACGGAAGTTCTCGTACCGAGAATTTCTGCTGGGATTTTCCAAAAACTCGTTTACGTGTAAGTCCGCGAACTCAGTCCACGAACTGGCGAAAGTCTCTTTGCCGAGATTTTCTGCTGAGTTTGGAAAACTCCACCGGTTGTCTTAAGTCCGCGAACTTGTTTGTGAGCTTAACTGGTTATGATCTAAAGATGTGCTCTGAACATGAAACTTAAATTATTAAGGAATGCTTTACGCAAACCGTAGCTATAAAGTTCATGAGCCGATTCAATCGAATCGAATCATCTTTGTTTCAATTGTGTCTTGTGTAGTTACATAAGATCTCATAGCAATTGAACAATTCTTTAACTAGTTCATCTGAGTCAATTGAACTAGTTATGGTGAAGAAGAACTAGGTTAATATGAAATGCTCATATGGTTAACCTTTTGGGTTACTATGTTGAACCAACATACACGTACACGTTTGGGCATGGTTTTCGCAAACCCAGTAAACGTCTACCCAAGTGTGTGTGACAAGCTAAGTTTTCAATCTAACGGTTGAGAAATATTAGCTTGAATCTAAATCAGGTTTTCATCTAACAGTGAATATGGATTGCTTTGTAACTAAGACAAAACTCTGATTTAAAGGCTATATAAAGGAGACATCTAGCATTGTGCAAAACTAATCCCCACACGTCTATGTGATACTAGTGCGCTCGCTAGAGTCGATTCTCCTTTAACGTTTGGTTTTCTTCTCTAAAACCAGGTTAACGACTTAAAGACTTCATTGGGATTGTGAAGCCATACCGATACTACTTTTATCGTAGTTGTGTGATCTGATCTTGCATCTTCTATCGTACGAGTACAAACTTTGATTGGCTTGAGATCGTGAGAGTTCTCCGATAGGCAAGATAAAAAAGTCACAAACATCTTCGTCTCACTGTTTGTGATTCCTCGACAAACCGCCTGTGTAGTCAGGAAGGATTGTAGAGAGGTGATTGATTAATCTAGACTGTTCTTCGGGAATATAAGACCGGATTATCAATTGGTTCCTGTTCACCTTGATTTCATATCCTAAGACGAAACAAAACCTAGGATTTATCTGTGGGAGACAGATTTATCCTTTGATAGACTTTTCTGTGTGAGACAAATTTGTTTATTATCAAGTTTGCGATTTTGGGTTGCAGCAACTCTTGGTTGTGGGTGAGATCAGCTAAGGGAATCAAGTGCGCAGTATCCTGCTGGGATCAGAGGCGTAAGAGTACAACTGTACCTTGGATCGGTGGGAGACTGATTGGGGTTCAACTATAATCCAGTCCGAAGTTAGCTTGGAGTAGGCTAGTGTCTATAGCGGCTTAATACAGTTTGTATTCAATCTGGACTAGGTCCCGGGGTTTTTCTGCATTTACGGTTTCCTCGTTAACAAAACTTCTGGTGTCTGTGTTATTTCTTTTCCGCATTATATTTTATATAATTGAAATAATACAGGTTGTATGTTCGTGATCATCAATTGGAAATCCAACCTTTGGTTGTTGACTGATATTGATTGATCCTTGGACATTGGTCTTTGGTACCGTCCAAGTTATTCCTTGTATTTGATAAAGACTCGCTATTGTTTTTAGCTTGAGTAAAAATCAAATCAAGAGAGAGATATTAACTCCTTGAGATACTTTTATCTAGATTGAGTCTGACTGTCTAGTTGATTCTCTAGCAAAGTATTTCGGAGTTAGTCCATACAGATTGCTAAGCGAAATATTGGGTGGTGTTGTTAGACCACTGCTTTTTCAGTAAGGTCTTGAACGTGTTTGCCTGCTCTGATACCAATTGAAAAAGCGGGGGTACAACAACCACACCCAATATTTCGCTTAGCAATATGTATGGACAAACTCTAATATACTTTCTAGAGAATTAACTAGACATCCAGACTCAATCTAGAAAAAAAGTATATCAAAGAGTTTATATCTCAATCTCTCGATTTGATATATACTCAAGCAAATAAAAATCTGCGAGTCTTTATCAAATACTAGAGAGATAACTTGGATGGTACCAAAGACCAATATCCAAGTGTCAATCAATTTAAATCAACAACCAAAAGGTCGGATATTCTAATTGATTGATCAACGCGCAACCTGTGATATTTCAATTATATGACAAAATATAATGCGGAAAAATAACACAGACACCATAATTTTGTTAACGAGGAAACTGCAAATGCAGATTAACCCCGGGACCTAGTCCAGACTGAACACACACTTAAGCCGCTACAGACACTAGCCTAGTCCAAGTTAACTTCGGTCTGGACTGTAGTTGAACCCCAATCAATCTCACACTGATCCAAGGTACAGTTATGCTCCTACGTCTCTGATCCCAGCAGGATACTACGTACTTGATTACCTTAGCTGATCTCACCCACAACTAAGAGTTGCTACGACCCAAAGTCGAAGACTTTAATAAACAAATCTGTATCACAGAGAAAAGTCTACGACAATAGATAAATCCGTCTCCCACGAATATACCTACGAGTTTTGTTCAGTCTTTTGATAAATCAAGGTGAACATGAACCAATTGATAAACCAGACTTATATTCCCGAAGAACAGCCTAGTATTATTAATCACCTCACAATAATCTTAATCGACGCAGCGAAAAAGATATTGCGGAATCACAAACGATGAGACGAAGTGTTTGTGATTACTTTTATATCTTGTCTATCAGAGATATCAATCTCAAGCCAATTATTGCAATTGTACTCGTACGATAGAAACAACAATATCATATCACACAACTACGAGAAAGTAGTATCGGTATGGCTTCACAATGCTAATGAAGTCTCTAAGTCGTTAACCTGGTTTAGAAGAAGAAACCAAGGGTTAAAGAAGAATCGACTCTAGATTAGCACAACTAGTATCACATAGAAGGTGTGGGGATTAGGTTTCCCAGTTGCTAGAGTTCTCCCTTATATATTCTTTCAAATTAGGGTTTGCAATCAATGTTAGCTTGGTAACAAAGCATTCAATATTCACCGTTAGATAAAAACCTGATTAGATTCAAGATAATATCTTTCAACCGTTAGATCGAAAACTAGCTTGTTACACATAAATGAAATGCACGTTTCTAGGCTTGTGTAACCGTACTCAAACTTGTACATTTATTGGTTCAACAATAGTCAACCAAATGGTTAGCCATATGATCACTTTCATATCAACCATATTCTTCTTCACCATAACTAGTTCAAGTGACTCAAATGAACTAGTTAGAGAGTTGTTCAATTGCAAGGAAATATTATGTAACTACACAAGACACAATTGAAGTAAAAACGATTTGATTCACTCGAATCGGTTCATGAACTATATAGCCACTGTTTGCAATTTGCATTCCTTAGTTTATATAAGAATAAGTTCACAAACATCGATTTTGGATATAACCTACTCAAGTTCGCGGACTTAAGTTCCCGGACGGAGTTCACAAACTCCAGCAGAATTTTTCGGGACGAGAACTTCCGCCAGTTCGCGGACTTAGTTCGCAGACTTGGCTCACGCCACCATGCCGGTTCTCTTGATCAACAAAGTTCGCAAACTTCGGTTCAAGGAATAAGGACTTATACATATGTGTTTCCACAACAATGCTTATATTCTCCAATGGTTATATAATCTAAACTCTCATTTCAATCATTGAAACATTCTTAGAGGACGTTGATATTCTATAATTGTTATTCACAAACTATTTTTCGTCAAAGTAAGCAATTTTCAAAGTGATTGAAACTTGTCATGACTTTCGGAACTAGGTAAAGATGAACTTGGCTAAAGCGAAAGCTTACCAACACATATTTCGAGAAATAGATAGGCGAGATAAACTCGGCTCGAAATAACAAATGTGTATAATCTAAGTCTATATAGTAAAACGACTTTTGTCTCAATATAGGAGATAAATATACTTTTGAGTGATAGATAAGTTCAAGTATCCACATACATTTTAGTCGATGAAGATCCACCGGTTCCTTGAGTAGTCCTTCGTCTTGTACGATGATTGTCATGGAGTTCTTGAGCTCAACTACACTTTCTATCCTAGTCCGAGACCTTAGCTATAGTAGACTAGAAATCAAGACTTATAGTTTTGATCACTAACATTGACAAATATGCTTGAGATAGCAACGCATGCGAGTTCGACCGAGCAATGCTCTAACAAAAACTATATATATATGTGGATGGGGAAAAACGATTTGCTGGTTTTTACGGAATTGAAGAGACGTCCATGTGGAGACTCCTTGAACCGGGCGAAATGTTGAACCTCACACAGAGGCACTGCAATAAGGGAGTGCTTTAAGTTCGGGAGATCAATCTGTAGGACTCTGGCCTAAACAAAGAACAATGGTCGTTCCAGAGACAATTCGGTCACAAGAGAGGATGGGTTGATCTGTAGGAGGGAAGCTGAGAAATGTGTGGGATCAATGGTGATCTGAGATTGTAGGTGTGTTGTGAATTCAGCGTAAGAACGCTCTGAATGATTGAATTTTACTCAAATGAGAGTGATTGCTTAGACGATGAGTTCGTGTAGACAAAAGATTGTCTGTATGAACTTTCAGAGAAATTGCTTGTTTTGACGAATGTTCGCGTATTCGAATCTTGTCCTTTCAATCACGATTCAGAGGTCTTTTTATATTACTAAATTAAAAACACCATGATCCCATGAAGTGTGACAGTTGCTGGAATCATATAGTGGGAAAGTGGGAAATCCTGTTAAAACCAGTTGCTCATCGTGCGGAGACTTGGTTAATTTTCCACCCACTACTTTGCTGACTCTTCCAACTGATTGCACGACTTGCTCACATTATCGTCATGGGTAAACACACGTGTCGTAGACCGCCAGACCAAAACCCTAGTTAATATCCCCCCATGTGACACGATTGATGTCTCGTGATTGTGGAGTCAGTTGCTGACTTTATGGGACGATGAGTCCATGTATTGCTGAGTTGAACATGATTTGCAAATGTTCTGAAACTCATGAATTAAATATGTCTGCTGAGACGAGGTATTATTATGTTGATTACCTAAGACGAGCAAACTGTGTTGCTGAATTGTTGAATATTGATAGTTGAACCAATATTCTTGAATCTGAGCAAATATTGCTGGTTCGAGCAAATATTGCCGGTTTGAGCGAATATTGCTCATTTGATGAATTGTTGGTAGCAGGACCAAATAAAATATTAATTTAAGATAATGACTGCTGGGTCGAGCATAATGAATAAAAATGTTGATCATGGAATCAACATAAAATTATCAAATTTTTAATCTGCTCAGAATCATGTTTTTGCAGAGTTCTGGATTCAAAACCCTAATTTTAATGAATTGATGATTTATTGAAAATCAACCGCAGAGTGAGGCAGGGGCCGGCCACATGGGATGATGAGTCTACCATGTAACGCCCAGATGCTCGAATGAGCAAAATACCAAAGTCTCTTGAGGACCAGTTGGTGAAAGAATGATTAAATGCTGGTTTAATCATTTATTAAAATAATGCTCGTGTGAGCGACAGATAACAAAACCTAGCCATGAAAAGATGAGGGCTCGACCAATAGGTCATGGGACCGGCCCTTGGTGATCGTGGGACCAATTGATGGTCGTTCGAGCAAACCCTCAATTGTTTGAAAAGAGTTTGAACCTAATATGAGCAATTGAGCAAATTAGGTTAAAATCATTAAAATACGTGGGACCGGCCATTTGCAAGCCTTAGGGTCACCCTTGGTCGGTCAAGGGGATGTGCATGTGTCACCATGCTGTTCGTGTCTCAGTCCTGAGAGTTTCGATATTTTTCGATGCGCGTTTAAGCGACATTTTTGAGAAAATATGCAGAATCCAAGGTTTTGCTGAAACTAGGAAAAATACATGAGATGATGAAAATAATAAATAAAACAGGGAATTCCAAGGTGTGGGACCGGCCACGGCTAGGGCATGGCCGGCCGGCTGACAAGCACGGTCCCACACTTTCCCAGTTTTATGTGATTTTATGTATTTTCTCTGAATTGAGGGAAATTCCATGAAACTGGAGAGTTTTATGAAATTAGGGAACTTCCATGAGATGAGAGAAATAAAATAATATTAAAATAGGGAATGATGGAGTGTGGGACCGGCAATGGCAAAGACATGGTCGGCCGGCCAACGGGCACGGTCCCAGGGCACTCTTCCCAATTTTATGTAATTTTCATGATTTTATAAAATTTTCATAAAATCAAAGAGGTTTGTTGAAACCAAGGTGTTTTGTTGAAATCAGGGAGTTTTCATGGAATGTGGAAAACAAAACAAATACTCCCTCCGTCCCTAATTAGATGACCTATACCATAAATAAGTGGAGTGATAGATTAGTATTATTATAAGAAATATGTAACATTTGATAGCCATATTTATATTCATTAGATAGGTGTTTTAAAATGCTTTCCGATGATACAAAGTTTACGAAAATCCGTTGTATAGTTTGAGAGATAAATCATTTCTAAATTTACTAATAAATTTTAACTAGGTCATCTAATTAGGGACGAAGGTAGTAATAAAATAAGATGCGTGTGGGACCGTCTAGGGCATGACCGGCCGGCTAGGTCCCGGTCCCATGAGTTTTCTTAATTTTATAATATTTTTTCATGGGTTTAGGGAAAATTCATGAAATTAGGGAATTTTCATGGTTTTACGGAAAATTCATGAAATCAGAGAATTTTCATGGATTGGGGGAATAATAAAATAACGGGGAACGTGAGGTGTGGGACCGGCCACGGCTAGGGCATGGTCGTCCGGATGGTGCTCGGTCCCGTGACACCTTTCCCTAATTTTATTATTTTCTTTGACATTAGGAAATATCATGATATTAGAGAATTTCCTTGAAACCAAGGAGATTTGCTCGAATGAGAGAATTTTCGTGAGATCAGGGAAAAAATATGATAGAAATATAAAATTGGGCGTGGGACTGGTCACGGCATGACCGGCCGCTGATGAGCCCAGTCCCCTGGCGCCTTTGCTAATATTTTATTATTATTATTCCTCCCTATTTTGCATAGGTTCATCGTTCATTCGTATTTTTGAAATGCTCGTTTCCGCATTCAAATGCTGGTCTGTGCATTATTGCTAAGTACACTTGCACCATTTTAGTCAGGGCTTATTTGATGCTCAGATGCCTGTTTCGTTGAATATTTATCACTAAACCGTGGAATTCTGCTGGGAAGAACCACGAGTTGAAGTGAAGAAATATATTGAAGAATCGTAGAATATTGTTGGATATTCAGGCGATTAGAGATAATTAACTGATGGCTCTATACTAGCAGGGATTCCTATCTAGGAGCATTAATTATCTGAGAGTTGAGCAATATGAACTTGCTGGAGTATCATATTTCTCTTATATAATCAGGAAAAACCTGGTTGCATCCCGAAGACGTTGTCGCTCTATACTAGCAGGCATGCTGTCTAGGAGCCGCCCAATTTTTCG
Source organism: Papaver somniferum (assembly GCF_003573695.1). Taxonomy (NCBI): domain Eukaryota; kingdom Viridiplantae; phylum Streptophyta; class Magnoliopsida; order Ranunculales; family Papaveraceae; genus Papaver; species Papaver somniferum. The sequence goes on from NC_039366.1 coordinate 82,792,178, forward strand.
ATTCTATTATAGAAATAATTATTGAAATTGCTCAGTATTTATGAGATGTGCCGTGGTCTCAGCTGAGAGACTACACATCTACAGATACTCTGAGAGACAACCTTCTCAGTCAGAGGTTTTATGGCATGAGCTTTCATGCTTTATTGAGAGACATGAGTCTCAATACTCACCCAATTGACGGATCCGGAGCATAAATAATTACTGAAATTTCTCAGTATTCATGAGATGTGTTGTGTCCTCAGCTGGGAGACTACACATCTACATATACTCTGAGAGACAGCCTTCTCAGTCACAGGTTTTATGGCATGAGCTTTCATGCTTTATTGAGAGACATGAGTCTCAATACTCATCCAATTGCCGGATCCAGAGTATAAATAGTTAGGGTTTTACAATTTTACCCTTGTCGAAAATCCCCCATCTACATTAAGTCCCCTGCTTAGTGATTGACAGTCATGTTCCTCAGTGAGCATTGAATGGTGATTTTCCAGGTACAGACAAAAATAAGTAATTGAACTTATAAGATAAGATGTTACCGGATTTAGACTGAGTGAGCAAACCATGGTTTGAGCGAAAATCCCAGTATAGCATAATAGAGCGTCATCTAGTGAGCACAAATTGGTGTAAAACCGCTGATTTGATGACGGGTCCTTGGTCGATTTAGGATTCACGGGTCCGGGATCATGGAAAGAAATCCTTATTTTAGGAATAAACGCTCGTTCGTTCGTTAATTTAAGGAACAAAAAAAACAGACCTGAGTCTAATGATATAAAATTTTGTCTATGAGCTTTCACGAAAACGAAATTTTATATTTTAAATATGTGAGATTTCACAAAGTGGAATAAACTCTCGTTTCGAAGGTGGATACTCGTACGAGAGAAAAGTTTTTTTTTAATAGACGTGCCTGTGTTAGTAATAAAATTTTGTTTATGAGCTTTCATGAAAATTTTTATCTTCGAGCTTTCGGAAATCTTTGGAAATATACTCTCGCTTCAAAGACAGATGCTCGTGCGAGGGAGCAAAAATATATAGATATATTTTTCAAATTTTCGCGAGTTTCACGTTAAATATATATATATATATTGTAAAATCAATGTTTTGATTTTGAACAACTGTTGAAAGTAGACAATTATACATGGTGAAATAATGTCTGTATGTGAGTTTTCACAATTGTAGAATAGACGTCTGTCTGATTTTTGAAAATCAGTGAACGTTCACATAGTAAAAATTTATATAAAATCAAAATTTTGATTTTCAGCAATTGTTAGAGGTAAACAATTTTTGATAAAATGTTGATTGTTTAGATTCTGTGATTTTTCAGTGTATGCACAAAAATCAAGAAATGTTCACCTAGTGGGAGTGGCTCACATTGTGAAAATTATGTGAATTGTTCACATGATGGAAGTTTCGTGAATTGTTCACAGTTTTATGCAAATCATGTTATGGTTTTGAATAATGAATTTTGTTCGTCTTTGCAGGTTTGAAGGAGCGAACAAATTCTCGAGATTGTAATCACTACAGTTAGTGAAATTGTAAATAGGTAAGAGTTGGATGGTTACCATTTTTGTAAACGCTGTTGTGAGCACCTTTATTCCATGATTCATCGTTTTGTCGAATCCTGTGGTTTGTATGAACGATGTGCTGAAATAACCACTTTGCAATAATGACTGACTCCCAGGATGATACTTCCAAAGATGGTGTTTCCAGAGATGACATCTCTACGGATGAAACTTTAAGAACTGTTACTCCTGGGACCTCTGAGTGATGGTGAGAGATCCTTCATACATAGTTGTACTTCTGGTTATTTCATTAGCTTTACCACAGGATGATCGTATAGTGAAATCCCGGATCAATGTAGACTCCACGGAAATGGAAGAAAATCTACGGGAGCGGAGAACCCAGAAGTAAGGACTACAGGAGGTTAGCAAATGACGTGCAGTCTCCATCCGTTTCTTTAGTGAGTTGTTAGCACTCCTTGTATCATGACTTTGGCCGTGCAATTAGGATCACGAGACCAAGGTTTGTTATTTTTTTTCAGACTTTTTCTCCATCGACTGATGGTCTTCAACTTGTTCTCGGGCAACAATTCAGGAATCCAACACTGATGAAGAAGTCGATGTAAGTATTTCTTTCGTGCAGGTGATTGTGGCATCTCCTTGAATGAAATAATAATAATTGTTGTTGATGAATCCAGTAATAAATCACTATAGATAAGCAGCATGTTGATGAGGCGCACTCTTCTTTGGGGCATGGGAATATGGAGAATTCCCGAAATCCCGAACCGAATGGAGATAACGGCGTTGTCAATGAAGATTCCGGCATTATCGAGCCTTCAAATGATTTAGAGACTCCAATAAGTATATCTCCTGTAATCTCTTCATAGAAGTATGAAATTGCTGATTTTGTGAACGAATGAATGAGAATCCATGTGAGTATACGAGTAATTTTGTCGAAATGCGTCACCAGAAAATTTCAGACTTCAGCCTTTTAATAAAAACACTGTAGAGTCTTCGTCCTAAGTCGGATTTTGCAGTCTGCATATGTATCTTCGTGCCCAGAAAATTTCCAAGCTTTAACATAGAAGCGTTTTGAGTTTTGAGCATGTTTAGGGCCTGAAAAAGGTGAGACAGTAAACTTCCAAGAGATTTTCAGAACTTTTTCAGATTGTATGTTCCCCAATGTTTCGGCCACATTTCCTTGCTCGTTTCTTCAATTGCTGTGAATTTTGGATATGTTGTAGAGGACATCCATACAAAGAGAATGGTATATGACCCATCCCCAGATTCTTCACCAATTGCTCCCAGCTCGTCGGTTTATACAGGACAGTGTAAAATCATCTCAGACGAGCTTGCTGTAAAACACTCATGTTGTGTCTTTAGACCATTCGCTTGTGTCTTGAACGGTTGGTGAAGGATTTTAATGTCATTGATTCGTTTGAGATCAGGACCCCTTTATTGATACATGAGCATGGTGCTTGCAGTGCCATCTTGCTTCTGTCAGTCGTAGAAACATCACTTCTGAAACCCCTGGTCACGGGACCATAGTTGAGGTTGCTCTCGAGAGGGGATGATGTAATGACCATGGTTTCATGTCCCGGTGGTAGCATTACTTTTATGATGAATGATTAGCACATGAAGTCTGGTTCCACGAGTCTTGGACTGTGAAACTGACCGTCATGATCAGTGGACCGTCAGTCCCCAGTATTTTGTTAAATCTCTCTTTTTCGTTTTCTCTTCTTCTGGCAAGACTTGAATAGAGGACCCAGGTAGAAAATTTGATGTAAAGACCTAGGTGGTCGAAGTTGGAGGTACATTGATGAAGTATTTAGTGGAAAGACCTGGTGGACACCGATCAGTCATGAATCCCGTCTAAGAATTGTTGCTTGCATGTTGTACGCTCCGGAAGCCGTAGGGACCTCATACAAGGTCGGAATTCGATGCTTGACCCCAACTTTTGAATCTAAGAGGCTGAGTTATCACATGAGAAAAGAATAACTCAATTTGGAGTTGTATAGGTCATCCAAAGAAGCGTGCACATTTGTAATTTGTAATCCCGTAAAAAAAAAATCAGATTCCGTAGACTTGACGGTAAAGGCCATATCTTTCAGCTCTTATGTCCGATTGATGCGCCCTTTTGGTATGTTGTAGAAGAGACATAGAAGAACATCTTTTGTTCAGGAAGCATCATCTCATTCGTAACTCATTGGTACGTTTTTATAAACCCATGTGCTGAAGTATGTTGTATCTCATTTGTAGAGGTGATGAGAACATCTTGTAGAAGACTTTGGTATTGTGCCTGCCTGATGTTTTTCAAATAGTGATTGTAGTAGTGGTAAAAACTGGGTCTTTTCAGACTTGTGAAGGTAACATAATTTCTAGATTTAAATAAAATTTAGGAAAAATAGCAAACTGAAGTAAAATTTTATGGAGAAATAGGGGTTAAGATTCCACCAATCAACAATACTTATGTGATCTAATATTTTTTTACTATGCAATTTAAATAATTGGGTTGATTCTAAAAATTGCCAAGAGCAGATTTTCCAAAATATCAAATGTTAATCACAAGTATAATGCATCAAGAGTCTAAAACTAAGCATGCATTATCAAGGGAAAACACAGTTGATTAATAAAAACCATTTAAATCATTTTTATCAATGCAATTAATCATATAAAAATATTGCATAAATTAATAAAATAGAGATTACCACATAATTATTGTGAGAATGGTTTCCTCTGTCACCCCTTGGATTGGGTTTAGCTCCTCATCCCAAAAACATGATCATAAGATGTATTCATGGCTTAATAATGTGTTTTTATTGATGAAAATGGTGTAAAAAGAAGTTTGCAACGCTGTATAAATGTTACAGCGTCACTGTTACAAAGTGGAAGGGTCTTAAAAACAACGATAGTAGCACTAACTGCTGTAAAACAACGACAGTTGGTTTTGAAATAAGACTGCTGAAGAACGACGGACTCTGCGAGTCTGTTCTTCGTGTTCTTCAGGTTCTTCAATGGCAGCAGCAGCAGCAGCACCAATTCTCTGTAACTTCCTCTACTCGTCTCTAAACTCCTCCTAACTCTCTCCTAAGGGTTTCTAACCCCTTTAATGACTTGAAACAACTCTTATATATCCCACAGACCCCAAATATCTCGTATAAATTCCGACTTTTTCTTTCTTTTTCTTCTCTGCGCTGTTGAGAGAATAATCGCTTCTGTTGAGCTTTTTCACGTGCTGTTAGCTATAAAATAGCTACCAAACTCTTTCCTAGACTTGAATAAGACCATGTACATGTTAATCCAGCGTCAAAGTCCTCCAGAAATCTCTCAAAAATCTCCTGAACTCGAAACAGAACACGTCTCTCTGTTGAGACTTTGAAACTCTCTCTCGGCCATTCCAGCCCAATTGGTTGGGTCCAATTGATTGTATCAGGCCTGTTTAGTCATGCAGAGTCCATACGTACCAAATACAGCAATTGAATCTCTTAAAATCACGTCCAAAATTCGATCTTCAAATCTGCCAGACGCTGCATGCATTTTCCCGCCAAAATTTGCTTTTAAATTTGAGAAGTTGACCTCCCCTTATCTGTGGCTGGTCTCCCTTTAGCAGATGCCTGGAAATGGGTCACCCCTTAGTAATTAGGTTACCCCTTATCCAAAATCAAGGGTCCGTATAGCAAGTGTCCTCTGGGGCATTTTCCGCACTTTTTTCGGGGTTCCTCCGGGGTATTTCTGGGATACTTCCGGTACACTTCTGAGGCGCTTCCGGTACGTTATCAACGGAGGTCCAAATGCCACATTTTTAGCCAAATTCGCCGCAAGAGATTATTTTCCAAAAACACCTACAAATACATAAAATAACCAAATAAGTACAATATCGAGTACTAACAATATATACAAATGAGCTATATTAGACACATAAATGCGTCTATCAAATACCCCCAAACTTATTATTTGCTAGTCCCGAGCAAATCAAAACTACAAAATAAAATCCTAACTCACTGTCGCAGGCATCGTCGATTGCATTTAGCGTATGCAATAAGCCTTTAAACCCCTAGGTGGCCCTAGTGGCCGAGTTATAGTCTCGGGGGGCTTACCAAGAGGTATACCCACAAAACCTGTACTCCAGACCTTAGCTATCTACGCAGAACCTTGGAAGGCACTAAAGAATCTCCTTGGTTGGCATACTTATTGACTACAGGAAGAAGTACCCTGATGCGAAATTCCAATTGTGTACACGAGTTTGCACTCAAGCATACTAAAATTCATATAAAGTGACAGAGCTCTACTCAGATAGTTGCACTATGGACATCATATTCGGAGTCAAAACTAATCACATGGATAGATCAAGAAGATGGATATAGAAAACATAGATGGTTTTGATGTTTACTAAGTGAACGACGTTTCCCATATCTGTCTGAAGGCCTCCGCCAAAATGAACCTATCCTAATGGATTGAGATACTAGTCTGACTAATATCAACACACTGGCATATACAAGGGTACCAGTGGTCGATAACCTAACTCTAGGTCAACACAACTGGCATATACAGGGTACCAGTGGTCGACTTTATTGAATTTATTCCTTTTGGTCAAATGGTCTGGTCTCAATTTCTTTCTTTTTCTTTTTTTTTTTTTTTTTTTTTGGTAACTACCATTTTTTTTTTTCATCTTTTTTTTTTTCAACTTTTTTTTTTTTTTTTTTTTTTTTTTTTCATGGTATCTCAATCACTCTAATTCACCTTTGAATCGTGGGCCCCACCTATCACTTAGAGAAACATAGTTTAAAAACAAAATAAAATAAAAATAGAAGTGAAAAGGACTCAACGAGATATGGTGAAACTATCATGTTATTTCTAACACCTGAGCTCTGTGCTTTTATGAATAGACTCTTTAGATGTTTCCATCTAATCAGATTGGTTCCTCAAACTCCTACAATCAAAATGCTTCCATCCACTTAGATTAGTTAGTGCAATCCTCAATAGGCATAAATTTCTAGGCTCTGGAGTTTATTTATTGCAAAAATGTGACAAAAAGTGTTTCTTCCCCACCCCCAAACTTAAATCTAACATTGTCCTCAATGTTCTAAAGATGAAATTAAAAGCATGAACAAGGAGAAACTATTACCACTGGAGGAAAAAGAAATAAGGAAGGATATTACCGTATCACATGAACGCGGGAGCCTCCCAGTAAATGCTAAATTTATAGTCATTAGCTAGACATCAAATACCTCAAAAAGAATTGTCACCTTCCAAAGTCGTATACCAATAGTCGAAACAATTGTGGGTCCATAAGACCAAATAGAACTGCCACGAATAGGAGACAAATGCTCAAGATTAGAAAAATGAGCAGATAGAGCACAACCTGATCTAAAGTTTCTCGCAAGACAACTGGATTTATCTCGGGTGACCACTTGGGCTTCATATGAGTGTCTCGGCAAACAGCTTCATCCGAAAAACGGGTCTCTAATATATGGATTTTTTCCTGGACATTATCAGGAGGATCGGGTTGTGGAGTCTGAATAGACTCATGGAATACCTCACTAGGCTCGAGTCCCAAGTTAGGGACTTCTAATAGGGATAATTGACGGTCACAAGAATCATTACTAGCCCCAAACTTAGGGTTTTCACTACTCTCACACAAACCTCTCATTATTGCTTGAATTTCCGGATCTTCCCAGTCCTTAAAATACTCAAGAGATTCTTCTAGTTCTCTACCCCCAAACTTAGAATTTGTGTGCCTCTACAATGACTAGTCACAATGTTCCTAATTTCTAGACCATCGGGTTCTTGAAAAAGGTCAATTGCTTTCTCTAAGTCATAATCAGGTGGTTCATCCTCAGCTTGCTTCATATCTTCTATGGTCCACTCTAAGGCTTCCTTATTTTCTTGAAGCACGGTCTCTGGCCTACTTTCCTGAACACTATCCAAATCGGAAGCTATAATCACAGGGAAAGACTCGGGTGGGCCTAAAAATGTATAATTAGACTCCAACTCAGGAGGCTCTTTTAAATACGGTATTAAGATAGACTCAGAAGCTAGTAATGGTTCGAACCTATTTTTCCATATATCAATATCTAACATAGGAACAGAATCCAACAAAGCATTAACTTGTTCAATGTTACTATTATCATCGAAATCCAGGCTAAAATGGGATAAACAACTCTCCAATGTATTTTCCGATACGATGTTTGGTAATGACTCCTGAACTAAGGTTCCTATCATGTTCACCTCTTCAATACATGTGTTATCTAGCTCAGAATGTAGCTTGTTTACATTAAAAATATTCAGCTCAATAGTCATATTACCAAAAGACAGATTCATAATACCATTTCGACAGTTTATGATCGCATTAGACGTAGCTAAGAATGGGCGACCTAAAATCACAGGTATTTGGTTCTCTGGGTCGGGGACAGGTTGGGTATCTAGGACCACGAAATCCACTGGATAAATAAACTTGTCGACCTCAATAAGAACATCCTCGATCACACCACGAGGGATTTTAACGGACCTATCAGCTAACTGGAGTGTTATCTGGGTAGGTTTCATCTCACCAAGTCCTAGCTTAAGGTACACATGGTATGGCAGTAAGTTCACACTGGCTCCTAAGTCAAGCAACGCTTTCTCAACACGGTACTTACCTATTGTACAAGCAATGGTAGGGGACCCTGGGTCTTTATACTTAGGAGTAGTGGTATTCTGAATAATAGAACTCACATGACTAGCTATGAAGGCTTTCTTCTGGACACTGAGCTTACGCTTTCGCGTACACAAGTCCTTAAGGAACTTGGCATAAGAGGGAATCTGCCTAATTGCATCTAATAATGGAAGGTTGATATTAACCTGCTTAAAAACCTCCAATATATCATTAAAGTTGGACTCCCTCTTAGTCGGAACTAGCAGCTGGGGAAACGGGGCTCTGGGAACAAAGTGAGGCTCAACAGGACCCTCATTGGTCTCTTTGGAGACTCTATCAGTCTCCTCATTTTCTGGCTCAGCAGGGTGAACTACAGCATGTTCACTATCAGGCATGGCGACCTTGTTGTCAACTTTCTTTCCACTCTTAGGGTTGTGACAGCATTCACATGATTGTACGATTTCTCTCCTTGGGTTAGGATCAGTACGACTAGGGAACCTTCCATTTCTCTCTCACTTATGAACTTAGCTATTTGTCCTACTTGAAGTTCTAACTTGGCAAGACTCTGGGAATTATTCTTCAATTCTTGCCTAGTTTCTTGTTGAAAGCTCATGTGGTTCTTTGTTAGCATTTCATGGTTATTTGCTAACATAGTGAGAGTTCCTCTAAGGTAGAGATCTTTTTCTCGGAAGTGTTCTGAAACTGGGTTTGACCTGAAGAGTTCTTAAAACCAAAACCTGGGGGAGGCTGAGTTGCTAGACTGGCCTTGACTCTGGCCCTTAGACCAAGAGAAATTAGGATGGTTTCTCCAACCAGGGTTGTAGGTTTCTGAGTATGGGTCAAACTTCTGACGGTTCTCAAACCTAGAGTTGTTATAGACAGCATGGGCTTGCTCTTCACTAACCTGACCTTCCCAAAACGAATTATCGGGCTCTATTCCACAACTAGAGACTTGAGAGGCTCTATTAGGTTCAACAAGGGACCTATTTTTAGTCTGACCCATTTCTAAAGCTTCTAACCTTCTGGATAAAGCAGCAAACTTAGCATCTGACGCAAAACTCGTATCTACCATATTGGTGCTACTTCTATTGACCAAGAGTCTTTTAGGGGGTTCAACACAAGATTCCCACTGTTGGGATTTTTCAGCGATAGCTCCTAAGAAGGCAAAAGCATCATCAGCATTTTTACTAGTGAACTCACCAGCGCACATAGACTCAACCATGGCTTTGGTCGAATAGTCTAAACCATCATAAATAATCTGTACAAGTTTCATATTATCAAATCCATGGTGAGGACACTGAGATAGGAGATCATTGAATCGCTCTAAAAACCTATAAGAGACTCTCCCTCTTGTTGCACACTAGCACTAATTTTCTGCCTAACAGCTGCAGTTTTATGCTTAGGGTAGAATTTCATATAGAAGGCAGCGATAAGTTCCTGCCATGTTTCTATGGATTCAGACGGTAGGTTGTTAAGCCAGGTCTTGGCTTTATCTCTCAAGGAAAAGGGAAACATTTTAAGTTTCAAGACTTCATCAGTAAGGTCCTTTATCCTAATTGTCCCACAGATTTCCTCAAAGTCCCTAATATGAAAATAAGGGTTCTCATCATCTTTTCCTAAGAATATAGGGATCATTTGAAGAATACTAGGTTTTATCTCGAAATTAGCCGTAGTGGCTGGCAATTTAATGCATGAAGCTCGGTTGGTCCTAGTTGGGAACATGTAATCTTTCAAAGTTGCCATCGCTGGCACAACAGAGTACTAGGGGTACTATCCTCACAAAGAGACAGATTCTCAAAACAGAAGTTTCCAAAAACAGGGCTCTCCAAAGAAAGTCTTCGAGCTCCCTGCTTAAATCAGAAGAACTACTAGGTTTTTCGCTAATCAATCGACCTAGAGTATCTCTTTTCCAAGCCCTAACAAAATCGGGCATACACTAAAAAGAATTCAAAAAGAAATAAAAATCCTAACAGAAGGTTCTAGCAAACACACAGCAGGCTGACTCGATTTACCACAGCAAACCTAAAGATTTCTAGCAAACAACAAGCATGATGGCTCCACTTAGATTGTTTCTAGACCAGCTTCTAATCCTTCGAAAGGGAATTCGTTACAATTTGAGCAAACCCCTCTGGAATCAATCCGAGTTAAAGCAAGTTGAATCGAGGCGAGGGAAGCTCAGTGGAGCTTTGATACCCAAAACCTCACCGATCCAATGCGGCGCAGTCACGCATTCAACTCGGAAACCGTCAAGAACTTCGAGGTGTGCTTAAAAGAGTAACCAATATTTTTCGAATGATTGTCCTGTTAAGCTCGATACCCTATAGGTCTCTTTCTAGTCCAAATTTTAGGCTTAGGTTCGCTTTAGGTTTCGTTTTCCTAAGGCGGGCAAGAAGGGAGCGGTGATGAAATCCGAACCCTTATCTTATATGGTCCAGTCCTTGCCCTTTACTAGGAATTTAAAAACAGTCCATATTCAAGTTCCCCAGCATATTCACCTTAAGGATCCAGTAACCCGCTTGCAGGAGATTCGCAGGTGTTTAAATTTTACCTCCCGTACCAGACGGGCGAAGAACGCGAAGTCGACTCGGGCACGCTCCTATGCCGGTGCGAACCCGAGGGGCCGAGACGATATTGTAATCGTCGTCCTTCCCTGCAAACAGTTTATATTTAAGGGTACCCTTCCGTAGGGTTTAAAAATAAAAATAAAAATGTCCCAAATTATGTAAGTCCAAAGTCCAAAAAAAAAATACAAAAGAAAAGAAAGTCTAATAAAAAAATTACAAAAAAAATGTCTCTCTTTTTTTTTCTCTTTTTATCAAAATAAATAAATAAAATTCTTCTTCTTTCGCTCCTTTAGCTTTGCTTTTCGCTCCCAAACTTTAAGTAAATCACCACAAGCTTTGGAAAAATTGTCTTTCGCTCCAATCTTCAAAATCTGCAAGGAAACAAAAAAAAACCAAAAACGTAAAGAAGAACAAAAATAATAAAAATAATAAAAATCTAAAAAAAATGCTAACTAAACACAGGTCCGCGTCGGCGGCGCCAAAAATTTGATGTTTTTCAAATAGTGATTGTAGTAGTGGTAAAAACTGGGTCTTTTCAGACTTGTGAAGGTAACATAATTTCTAGATTTAAATAAAATTTAGGAAAAATAGCAAACTGAAGTAAAATTTTATGGAGAAAGGGGTTAAGATTCCACCAATCAACAATACTTATGTGATCTAATATTTTTTTACTATGCAATTTAAATAATTGGGTTGATTCTAAAAATTGCCAAGAGCAGATTTTCCAAAATATCAAATGTTAATCACAAGTATAATGCATCAAGAGTCTAAAACTAAGCATGCATTATCAAGGGAAAACACAGTTGATTAATAAAAACCATTTAAATCATTTTTATCAATGCAATTACATATAAAAATATTGCATAAATTAATAAAATAGAGATTACCACATAATTGTGAGAATGGTTTCCTCTGTCACCCCTTGGATTGGGTTTAGCTCCTCATCCCAAAAAATGATCATAAGATGTATTCATGGCTTAATAATGTGTTTTTATTGATGAAAATGGTGTAAAAAGAAGTTTGCAACGCTGTATAAATGTTACAGCGTCACTGTTACAAAGTGGAAGGGTCTTAAAAACAACGATAGTAGCACTAACTGCTGTAAAACAACGACAGTTGGTTTTGAAATAAGACTGCTGAAGAACGACGGACTCTGCGAGTCTGTTCTTCGTGTTCTTCAGGTTCTTCAATGGCAGCAGCAGCAGCAGCACCAATTCTCTGTAACTTCCTCTACTCGTCTCTAAACTCCTCCTAACTCTCTCCTAAGGGTTTCTAACCCCTTTAATGACTTGAAACAACTCTTATATCCCACAGACCCCAAATATCTCGTATAAATTCCGACTTTTTCTTTCTTTTTCTTCTCTGCGCTGTTGAGAGAATAATCGCTTCTGTTGAGCTTTTTCACGTGCTGTTAGCTATAAAATAGCTACCAAACTCTTTCCTAGACTTGAATAAGACCATGTACATGTTAATCCAACGTCAAAGTCCTCCAGAAATCTCTCAAAAATCTCCTGAACTCGAAACAGAACACGTCTCTCTGTTGAGACTTTGAAACTCTCTCTCGGACATTCCAGCCCAATTGGTTGGGTCCAATTGATTGTATCAGGCCTGTTTAGTCATGCAGAGTCCATACGTACCAAATACAGCAATTGAATCTCTTAAAATCACGTCCAAAATTCGATCTTCAAATCTGCCAGACGCTGCATGCATTTTCCCGCCAAAATTTGCTTTTAAATTTGAGAAGTTGACCTCCCCTTATCTGTGGCTGGTCTCCCTTTAGCAGATGCCTGGAAATGGGTCACCCCTTAGTAATTAGGTTACCCCTTATCCAAAATCAAGGGTCCGTATAGCAAGTGTCCTCTGGGGCATTTTCCGCACTTTTTTCGGGGTTCCTCCGGGGTATTTCTGGGATACTTCCGGTACACTTCTGAGGCGCTTCCGGTACGTTATCAACGGAGGTCCAAATGCCACATTTTTAGCCAAATTCGCCGCAAGAGATTATTTTCCAAAAACACCTACAAATACATAAAATAACCAAATAAGTACAATATCGAGTACTAACAATATATACAAATGAGCTATATTAGACACATAAATGCGTCTATCACTGCCCTTCGCGCAAGCTTCAGAAAGACTTTCATGTGAACATATTTCATGTCTTCACGCCTTGATATGAATCATTAGTGCTTGGAGAAGTCCGCTTCATCGAGCAATACTTCAGATAATGGTTAGTTAATGAAGCCTTGTCATTAGGATGTTGCTCTTGAGACCGTTATTAATGCTGAGATCTCGATTGAAATTTCTCCAGAAATTCTTGTTGATGCTGAGACCATGAACGGAGTTCCTCCGCATATCCTTGTTGATGACGATAGTATGGTTGGAGTTGCTCAAGAGACCGAAAAAGGCTAGAACCATGATTATCGATATATCCTTTGCTCCTTCATCCAGTGAGCCTTTTACATTCACGAACTAGTTGGTGAGTTGAGCATTCCTAAGATAAACATGTTCTAGGATTTCAACCCAAATTCTCCTGAATATGACTTTATTGTGAAGAGGCTGAATCGATGTTGTTGTGACAGATAACAGCGGCAGTCTCCATTCTGGATGTGAGGAGAAAAAGTTCCTTGGTCGTGCAAGGCTTGTGATGTAGAGAGGTTCCGTTGATGAAGTTTCATGGAATCACATCAGATTGGAAATTCCAATAAGATCGAGTCCCCAGTGTATATTGAAGGAGTTTGTGCCATCCATGGATGAATGATGTTGCATCTGCTTCAGAAGTATTATCATGGGATAATGAAGAATTATCGATTGTAATTTCGTTACACTTTGATTGAGCTGGTGTTGAATCAGTGTGTCATCGTCGAGATATTTGTGCTGAATCCAGATGCGCCGTTGTAGGAGGTGTACTCTTTGATTGGGAATACAATTTTGAAGGCTTCTTGAGTGTTGAAGCGTCATATCCCTTGAGCATGTCTTAGGTTTGATCGTTTGGGTCCCAACTATCTTCTGTTGATTCGAAATTCCTTTAGTCGCGATAGTGGGATTCAACACTTGTGCAGACATCAGAGCTTTCTGATTTTGTGGCACACATGAACACTCCTGCAAGGCTATGGAGAAATGCCTGAATTTTTCTTTGACGTGCTTGAACATCATCTCAGTAATGAATGTCTCAGTGAGATGCTCGATTCGGAGAAATGTCAGATTCAACCACTTGGTAAAATATTGCTGAAGTGAGATTACCCACTTATAGCATCTTGAAATAACAGAGATGATAGAAGAATTGAGTCCCCATGCTAGAATAACATGTGAGGAAATAAATGACATAGACATGGGAGGAATGAGACTTGCCTGAGTACAAGACCTTTTGATGAATGTCTATGCATCTTTTGCAGGTTCTTGTTTCAACCTCGTCAAAGTTCGAAATTCCTCCAAGTGCTCTGATGATGGAATGTCAACCAAACCTTCTGGATCAGAACTTTCTTCGTTGGAGAGATGTGTAACCAAAGGCGCTTTCTGAAGAATATGTCATATCCTGGATCTCCTGATTATGTGAAACTTGGTTTCCGTCCAAGTTGAACTTACGTTCACTTTGAGAGTGATGTAGCCATAAGTATTTCCGAGCGTTCCTTCAAGGTCTCTGATTGAGATGGGAGCATGATTAGCTCCTTGTCGAGTGATGCATGTGGATCTATGGTTTTCAGTGGAATGTTGTTGATGGCAGTGCCAACATCGATCGACGTTCTTCCAAATTTTTTTCTTCTGGGATTGACTCTGGTAAGCAGTCCCCAGTCGTACATCTCTTGGTCTGCGGCTGGAGGCTCAAGAAGTATTTTCGGAATGGACTTCTTGACACGATGTGGTTAAATACTGTGAACATGTCTCTCCTTTGTGCCTTCGACAGATAAAGCAATTCACGTTCGACCAAGGATTGAACTGCCTCTTTGATAGGTTGTTCAGAGAGTGTAAAGGTTCTGACTGGGAGAGGATTCTTGTGTACTCCTTCAGTCCCCAGTTGAATCTATTGTGGATCAACCTTCTCTTTGAAAATGTGCTTCAAAACTCCTCAATCGCTTGTGGGATGATTGAAGAACCTGTGGAAGCGGCAGTAACAAGGACTTTCCATGTCTTCAGTTGGTTCTTCCTCGACATATGGCAACTTGATTGCACCAGCTTGGACCCAGACATCCAGGAGTTCGATCACCTCTTCAATGGAAAAAGGAAAGTCAGGTGCTTCTTGATCAGGAACTCTTGTGCGTTGGTCAGAGGCTTGTGAATCTTGCTTATCCTTCCTTTGTGCGCGGCGATTTGGATTTCCGTTTGCTCCCTTCTGCAATAGTGTTTGTGGAAGGCTGGAGGTTTTGCTGCTTCTTGATCAGACGTCTGCTACCTCGAGTGTCACGCGGTTCTTCAGCCTTTGTAGCTTTTGTTCTTTCCAATAAAGCGGGCGCAGTAGTTGCCGATCTCTTCGCCGCTTCATGAAGCTCTGAGAAGGTCTGGAAACGAAGATTTTCCAATAAAGCTCTGTAGACCGGGATCATGTCGTTGATACGCAAGTCTACCAGTTGTTGCTCCGTGACGTTTGGATCATGACAGTCCAGAGCCTGGACTCTGAATCTTTTCACGTAGTCATTGGGATGTTCATTGTTCCTATGAAACATTCTTCCAAGATCAGAGAGAGTAATTTTCTCTGACACAAAGAAGTACTTTCTGTAGAAGGCGTTAATCATTTCTCCCCAATTGTTGATAGTTCCTGGTGCGATGTTGTTGTACCAGGTGTATGCCCTGCCTTTCAAGGATTTTGAAAATTCTTTGAGGCGAACAACATGGTTATGTTTATGTTCACCGAAGACTTCCAGGAACCGAGAAACATGTTCCCGAGCATTGCTTGTTCCATCATACAAAGTGAAGGTTGGAGAGGTATAACCTTTTGGAAGAGGAATCCTTTGCGTAGCAGCAGGGTACGGAGGCTGGTGACGATGGACATATGATGTCTTGTCTTTTTCACGGCTCTCCAAGATGCGTTCCAAATCTTCCCGAGTAATGAAATTTTGATGATTCCTTTGCTGATGGATCGTCTGCAGCTTTGCGGACTTCGTTTACATCCACTGTATGAATTGGAACTACTTCGGGATCAGCATATGCAGATGTCTCCCTTTCTTTTCCCTTTCCTTGAGTCTTCTCTGACATCTTGTCAGTAAGAGTTTTGAGATAATCACACAGCTCCTTCTGTGTAGCATCCATGTCAGTCTGATTCTTGGCAAGAGTTTCCTGCACCTCCATGAGGTCGCCTATGGTAGGCGGATTTTCTCTGATTTCTTCGGGATGCCGGCCGAAGAGTGAATGATTCCTGGGCGGAGTAACGTCACCCCCATTGTCAAAAGCAGGAATAGTTTCTGGAATGTCATCATTAGTGTTTCTAGTGCTAGCATTATTTGTGTTATGATCTGCAATTATGCGTATCCTAAGATCAACCATCTTGTGAAAGCTTGAGATTGCAACCGAGAGATTAATCTCCCACTGTGGTCGCCAATCTGTGGATGGGGAAAAGCGATTTGCTGGTTTTTACGGAATTGAAGAGACGTCCTTGTGGAGACTCCTTGAACCGAGCAAAATATTGAACCTCACACAGATGCACTGCAAGAAGGGAGTGCTTTAAGTTCGAGAGATCAATCTGTAGGACTCTGGCCTAAACCAAGAACAATGGCCGTTCTAGAGTTAATTCGGTCACAAGAGAGGATGGGTTAATCTGTAAGAGGTAAGGTGAGAAATGTGTGGGATCAATGGTGATCTGAGATTGTAGGTGTGTTGTGAATTCAGCGTAAGAACGCTCTGAATGATTGAATTTTACTCAAATGAGAGTGATTGCTCAGACGATGAGTTCGTGTAGACGAAAGATTGTCTGTATGAACTTGCCGAGAAATTGCTTGTTTAGACGAATGTTCGAGTATTCGAATCTTGTCCTTTCAATCATGATTCAGAGGTCTTTTTATATTACTAAATTAAAAACACCATGATCCCATGAAGTGTGACAGTTGCTGGAATCAGAGAGTGGGGAAGTGGGAAATCGTGTTAAAACCAGTTGCTCATCGTGCGGAGACTTGGTTAGTTTTCCACCCACTACTTTGCTGACTCTCTCAACTGATTGCACGACTTGATCACATTCTCGTCGTGAGTGAACACACGTGCCGTAGAGAGCCAGACCAAAACCCTAGTTAATATCCCCCCATGTGACACGATTGATGTCTCGTGATTGTGGAGTCAGTTGCTGACTTTATGGGACGATGAGTCCATGTATTGCTGAGTTGAACATGATTCGCAAATGTTCTGAAACTCATGAATTAAATATGTCTGTTGAGACGAGGTATTATTATGTTGATTACCTAAGACGAGAAAACTGTGTTGCTGGTTTGTTGAATATTGATAGTTGAACCAATATTCTTGAATCTGAGAAAATATTGTTGGTTCGAGCAAATATTGCCGGTTTGAGCGAATATTGCTCATTTGATGAATTGTTGGTAGCAGGACCAAATAAAATATTAATTTAAGATACTGACTGCTGGGTCGATCATAATAAATAAAAATGTTGATCATGGAATCAACATAAAATTATCAATTTTTTAATCTGCTCAGAATCATGTTTTTGCAGAGTTCTGGATTCAAAACCCTAATTTTAATGAATTGATGATTTATTGAAAATCAACCGCAGAGTGAGGCAGGGGCCGGCCACATGGGATGATGAGTCTACCATGTAACGCCCAGATGCTCGAATGAGCAAAATACCAAAGTCTCTTGAGGACCAGTTGGTGAAAGAATGATTAAATGCTGGTTTAATCATTTATTAAAATAATGCTCGTGTGAGCGACAGATAACAAAACCTAGCCATGAAAAGATGAGGGCTCGACTAAGAGGTCATGGGACCGGCTCTTGGTGATCGTGGGACCAATTGATGGTCGTTCGAGCAAACCCTCAATTGTTTGAAAAGAGTTTGAACCTAATATGAGCAATTGAGCAAATTAAGTTAAAATCATTAAAATACGTGGGACCGGCCATTTTCAAGCCTTAGGGTTACCCTTGGTCGGTCAAGGGGATGTGTCCATGTCACCATGGTGTTCGTGTCTCAGTCCTGAGAGTTTCGATATTTCCGATGCGCGTTTGAGCGACATTTTGAGAAAATATGCAGAATCCAAGGTTTTGCTGAAACTAGGAAAAATACATGAGATGATGAAAATAATAAATAAAACAGGGAATTACAAGGTATGGGACCGGCCACGGATAGGGCATGGTCGGTCGGCCGGCTGACAAGCACGGTCCCACACTTTCCCAGTTTTATGTGATTTTATGTATTTTCTCTGAATTGAGGGAAATTCCATGAAACTGGAGAGTTTTATGAAATTAGGGAACTTCCATGAGATGAGAGAAATAAAATAATAATAATAATAAAATAGGGAATGATGGAGTGTGGGACCGGCAATGGCCAAGGCATGGCCGGACGGCCAACGGGCACGGTCCCAGGGCACTCTTCCCAATTTTATGTAATTTTCATGATTTTAGAAAATTTTCATAAAATCAAAGAGGTTTGTTGAAACCAAGGTATTTTGTTGAAATCAGGGAGTTTTCATGGAATGAGGAAAACAAAACAAATAATAAAATAAGAGGCGTATGGGACCGGCTAGGGCATGGCCAGCCGACTAGGGCCCGGTCCAACGATTTTTCTTAATTTTATAATATTTTTTCATGGGTTTAGGGAAAATTCATGAAATTAGGGAATTTTCATGGTTTTAGGGAAAATTCATGAAATCAGAGAATTTTCATGGATTAAGGGAAATAATAAAATAATGGGGAAGAGGAGGTGTGGGACCGACCACGGATAGGGCATGGCCGTCCGGCTGGTGCTCGGTCCCATGACACCTTTCCCTAATTTTATTATTTTCTTTGACATAAGGAAATATCATGAGATTAGAGAATTTCCTTGAAACGAAGGAGATTTGCTCGAATGAGAGAATTTTTGTGAGATCAGGGAAAAATATGACAAAAATATAAAATTGGGCGTGGGACTGGTCACGGCATGACCGGCCGGCTGATGAGCCCAGTTCCCTGACACCTTTGCTAATATTTTATTTATTATTATTTTTCCTCCCTATTTTTCATCGGTTCATCGTTCATTCGTATTTTTGAAATGCTCGTTTGCGCATTCAAATGTTGGTCTGTGCATTATTGCCAATTACATTTGCACCATTTTAGTCAGGGCTTATTCGATGCTCAGATGCCTGTTTCGTTGAATATTTATCACTAACCCGTGGAATTCTGCTGAGAAGAACCACGAATTGAAGTGACGAAATATAACGAAGAATCGCAGAATATTGCTGGATATTCAGGCGATTAGAGATAATTAACTGATGGCTCTATACTAGAAGGGATTCCTATCTAGGAGCATTAATTATCTGAGAGTTGAGCAATATGAACTTGCTGGAGTATCATATTTCTCCTATATAGTCAGGGAAAACCATCCTGAAGACGTTGTCGCTCTATACTAGCAGGCATGCTATCTAGGAGCCGCCCAATTTTTCGATTCTATATAGAAATAATTACTGAAATTGCTCAGTATTCATGAGATATGCCGTGGTCTCAGCTGGGAGACTACACATCTACAGATACTCTGAGAGACAGCCTTCTCAGTCAGAGGTTTTATGGCATGAGATTTCATGCTTTATTGAGAGACATGAGTCTCAATACTCATCCAATTGCCGGATCTGGAGCATAAATAATTACTAAAATTGATCAGTATTCATGAGATGTGTTGTGGCCTCAGCTGGGAGACTACACATCTACATATACTCTGAGAGACAACCTTCTCAGTCAGAGGTTTTATGGCATGAGCTTTCATGCTTTATTGAGAGACATGAGTCTCAATACTCATCCAATTGCCGGATCCGGAGTATAAATAGTTAGGGTTTTATAATTTTACCCTTGTCGAAAATCCACCATCTACAATATAGTACCAATTGAGAAAACAAACTACATTAGTTAAGCAAAACAAAATTCAGAAGTAACAAAAGTCCAGTGGTGAACCATAGAGAAAACAAACTACATTATTAGCCCGTAACCTCAAGGCCATTTCAATTGCATCCTAACACAGTTTTAATGTCACGATTGCTTCAAGCTTGCCAAAGGTGCACAAAATTTCATAAAACAATTACTACGTTCTTAGACATGCTGCATCATTATCAATCAAGAACAGTACAATGAGGATTTTAGCTCAAACAATTTGACAAACAGTTCTTATGTATCTCTTATTTTATGTCTGAAATGACATAATTTCTCCATAATCCTAATAAAACACAGACTCTGCAATAACCTAAATAATAACTGCTCTAGTCTTGCATCATTCAATAAGGATAATATATAGAGCATCAGGTTATCAGAGACAAACAATAAGTGGATTTTTAATAAAACATATTGTACAAAAGATTACAAACAGACACACTTTGTATAGGGTTAACAAAAAAATCTGAAAAATTGAACAAATTGTTACATCTATCTAAGGTTCAGAGAAAATTACCGAAAATGAAGATTGAAGAGCGGCTTTTCGGAGTTTGAGAGTTTAGCCCACACGAATCGTGAAGTGAAGGATTTTGAGAACTTGTAAAATGTTTATATTTTGTCGTGCATTAAAAAATAAGTGTCCGGATAATGGGACTTTCAGTTTTGGTTAGACACATCATGTTGTCCGTCCATCCCTCTTAATCTAGTATACTCTGCTGAGGTGGCATTCTTTTAATGCTTAAAAATATTATACGGCTACTATTCAAGCCGAGCCGATAACTTAATCATGTACGAGACAACTAACAAAGGAAACATGTATACATTTTCTGTTGTAACTTCCCGGATTTATCTACCATTCTTCTTTACTTTTTTATTTATTTTGGTCGTGTTTTGGGGTAAAAACTGATTCTGCTGAAAATGGTAAATTGGGTGTGCCGCTGAGAAACGAATTTAAACCCTAAACAAATGTACTGCATAGAAGTACTTTAGATTCGAGAGATCAATCTGTACAATTCTGGCTTAAACCAAGAAATGGTCGTTCCAGTCTTGCTTTGGTCACAAAATGAAGGAGAAAGGTTGATCTTAGGGAGGGAAGCGAAGAAGGTGTTGAGATCAGAATGATGAACTATGAAGGTGTGGCTGTTTTATGACTTGTATCAGAATGTGGAACTTGCTTGCGGAATGTAAGTTATAAGTTCTTGGTGTTTTCTGGATACTTGTGTTAATGAACCGTTTTTGTTGAAATAGATTGACAATCTATTTATACAAGTCATATCCGAACCCCCTGATCTCATAGGAAGTGGAAGTATTTGAGTGATGGAGAAGTGGGATCGTGTAGAATGGTGAAAACCACGTTCCTATTATGAGGGGAAGAATGGTTGGTTTTACTCCACTACTTCTCTACCATCACCAACTTTCCGCCTTTCTTGACACTTTCTTATAATGGGCGTGTAGCACGCCGCACGCTGTAGACCGCCAGACCAATACCCTGATGAACATCCCCCAGTTTGTGACATGTTTGATGTCTCGGGTATTTGTAGAAAAAGGTAGCAAGTTGTTGAGTGGGTCTTGTCTGCAAGACCTAATTTTTTTGACCAATCACGCGCAAGCTAGGCGGCGGGCGGTTATATGCTTCAAGTCAAGTTGTGAGACAAGAAATAGCATATTATACTCTAAGGTTAAATAATTAAATTATTTATGAAATTGTTATTTATAAAATATCGATGTAATCGATGCAATAAAGCATCACTTTTAAGCAAGCATCTCGAATAATTATGCATATGAAGCATCGTTGTATAAAGCCTGTATTGGTTAGTCGCGGAACTTAATGTCTTAAAATAAGCATGATCGGCCATCTTCAGGAAGCTTCCAGGAGCCTTATGGGTAGGCTGAGGATTGTCCGACCAGTCCTTACAGAAGAGGGGCTGCCGGCGATCACGACGGCATCTCATTAGTTTCTCGAAATCAGATCTAGGTCGGTCGATTCGGCTGGCGAAGTTGGATGGTCAAGATTGCTTTGCGACAGTTAGGCGCTGTCGTTGGTCGACCTTGAGGATTTTAAATCCGTGTGTCGAACCTACTTTGAGCTAATGGTTTAGGCGTTAGCTACAGGATGTAAGCAATTCGATTGTCCAGGGCTAAAGGCGAGTCGCCGGTGGGCGTACCGACACTTCATTGGCCGCCTAAAATTGGATCCGAGTCGGTCGATTTGGCTAGCCAAGTTGGACGACCGAGATCGTTTAGCGACAGTAATGTGTTTCCGCTAACATAAATTAGGGTTTTCGAAACCGCGCATCCAACCTACTTTGAGTGATCGGTTTGATATGCTGGTGGCAGGTCGTGAGCATACCGACACTTCATCGGTCGCCCAAAAACAAAATCTAAGCCATCCAACTAAATTGTCTAAGTTGGACTGTCGCGATGAATTTGAGACTGCCATGGCCAGTCTTAACTCGTTAAACCTCTTTTTCAACAGCGACACTAGCCTACTTTTGGCTAGCGATTATGATTGTTGTTGACGGGCTAGGAGAATTCCGATTGGTTGGAATAGTAGTGGGTCCGCCGGTGAACACCATGGAGCTTGTTTAGTTATGCTGGGAGAAGGCCAAGATCGTTAGATCGGCCGGCCAAATCGTGCGTCCGTGATTGTTTTAAGACTGACATGGACAGTCTAGATTCAGTTTATTAATGAATTTAAACGCGTCGACCAGCCAACTTCCACCTTTAATTAAAAGTGTAGGCTGCGCATTTAGAGCTATTTGATTGGTCGATGTGAAAGAGGGGCTGGCAGGCAACAAATTGGGCATGGACGGCCGATGGTACGGAAGAGAAAGCTCGGGCGAACCGTCCGACAAAGTGGCGCGACCGCGTCCCTTTTGCTACTGCTTTCATGTGACGCAATTCCTCCTTCTTTCTTATTTTTCGACTTTTGGTAGGATTTGTTCCTACTAATTCCATGGTGGATCAATTTCCTAGCTTGCCTAGGTTTGGTCTCGACCAATAGGGTTCGAGATATTGCGCAGGCCACAAAAACCTAATTTTTGCAAATTGATAAAATTAG
Organism: Papaver somniferum; assembly: GCF_003573695.1. Lineage (NCBI taxonomy): Eukaryota > Viridiplantae > Streptophyta > Magnoliopsida > Ranunculales > Papaveraceae > Papaver > Papaver somniferum. The sequence goes on from NC_039366.1 coordinate 82,814,972, forward strand.
GTTAAAAAAAATTGAATTTTGCAAGCTGCCACAAAATCAAATCAATTTTGGTGAATTTTGCGCATTAATACAAAAATCACTAATTTTTATCCCAGAGGGCAGCATAACTTTGCGTGCCTCTGATTGAGTACTTCCATGCACATCTTAATCCCGACACTTCGGGAAATTCATGCTACTCAGCTGCGAGCGAACATTAATTGTCATGTCATGTCAATATCAAGAGTTCAGCTGGGGAACATAGCATGGAATAAATACTCCACAGGCCACGCATTAGTGAATAATGCAAGTGGAAGATTAATAAAATTTATAGAATATTTGGGATTGTTGCTACATGCACCATTCTGGATAAATTTTATATATAAGTATACTGAATTGATCAATACATAGGTGTTTATGGGTGAAAACTCTTTCTGCTGGTTTTGGTAAATTTGGGTGTGTGTGGATGAGAAACGAATCTAAACCCTAAACAAATGCACTGCACGAGAGTGCTTTTGATTCGAGAGATCAATCTATACAATTCTGGCCTAAACCAAGAAATGGTCGTTCCAGACTTTCTTCAGTCACAAAGTGAAGGAGATGGGGTTGATATTAGGGAGGGAAGCGAAGAAAGTGTTGAGATTGTAAAGGTGTTGGTTGTTTATGACTTGTATCAGAATGTTGAACTGGCTTGCACAATGTAAGCTATCCGTTCTAGGTGTTTTCTGAATACTGTGACAACACTTGGTTTCTCTGTGTGTGTTGTTTGGAAATAGGTGAAGGACCTATTTATACAAGTCATTGAGCGCAACCCTCATCTCGTAGGAAGTGGAGGAGGTAAAGTGATGGAGTAGTGGGGTCGTGTAGGAGTGGTGATTATCACACGATCACACCCTTGCCCACTTCCCTCATCACTGTTAACCGTCCACCTTTTCCGTACATGTTCTTGTAATGGCGCGTTGCACGCTGCACGCTGTAAACCGCCAAACCAATACCCCAGTAAGTATCCCCCAGTTTGTGACATGCTTGATGTCTCGAATGAGCGGATCGTGGGACCCACCGCGGGAAATAGCATACGGTGCTATTAAGTTTAATAACTAAGTTATTTAAGGAATCAATATTTATGAAATATCGTGTATGCTCAATGCATGCAATGCATCGAAAACAATCAATATGTATGAAGCATCGTTGTTTTAAAGCTTAACCGAATAAGTCGCGGATTAAGTGTCTTAAAACAGCATTACATCCAACCATCTTCGAGTGATCGTTTGGAGGCCACACGAGTGAGCTATCCGCTGGTCGATCACTCCCTGTGGCAGAGTGGCAGACGGTGATCATCGAGATGCTTCATTTGTTACCTAGTCTTTAACCTAGGTTGTCCGACCAAGCTGGCAAAGTTGGACGGACGAGATGGTTTACGGCATATATTTGCGACCGTTGATGGAATTTTAGGGTTTTTAGGAGGTGTGCAAGCATCCCTCTTTGGCTCGATCGAATCCTAGCATGGAAGCTATTTCTGAGTGGGCCGATCAGGCATCCGTGAAGGCAGACTTTTGACGTGCATGTTTACACCTCTCAGTCCCACAAAGATTCGATCTAGGCCACTCAACTTGACCGGCAAAGATGAGTGGTTGTGATCGATTTGTGTCAGAAATACATTGCCGCAAAGAGTTTAAAAAGCCGTGTGGCATGCCACCATTGGGCGTGCGTTTCGAGGTGTCGATCCCTTGTATGCATAGGCCGGTCGCTCACACGCGAAGGTGGGCCCACGATGATCACGTTGACATCCTTGGGACCTCTTAAGTCTATATATACACCCTCCATCCAGGCTGGCGAAGATGGATGGTCGTGATCGAACTACGACAGATGTGCAACGCCGCAAACCCTAATTAGGGTTTTGAAACAGTCACGTATACGTGACTTCGGCCAAACGGTTTGGCAAGCCATGCTTCTCCTTTGGAGAGATCGATCATGTGGGGCCCATGTTGGGCTGATGGTGAACATATGTGCACCTTCCTGGTGGTCTTTAATGCGATCTAAGCCCTCCAAATAGGCTGGCTAAGTTGAATGGTCGTGATCGATTTAAGACATTAGTGGAATTTTTCGCGATCCTTAGAAGCATCACACCTGCCATGGTTTGAGCAATCGTTTCATTGCTCCATGACTTTGCCGTCAGAAATCCGATCGGGTAGGGGAGAATGGGCCCGCCAACGTATGTGTTAGCGCTTCCCTGATCATTCGCGGGATGATCTAATCCGTCCAACCAGGCTGGAGAAGTTGGGCGGTCGTGATGGTTTTAAGACTGCCTTGAACAGTCTTGCTCATTCGAGCCTTTCCCAAAGCAACGCGGCCATCCTTCTTCGGACCGACGTTTGACGGGCGTTGGGAGTGTAGTGTGGTGTTCGACCGGTTAGGGCATAAGCGGGTCCGCCGGTGGTCATCACAACAATTGCCTATTTTTTCCAGGGTTTGACTAGGCTTGTTAAATCGCGTAGCCAACGTGTGTGGTCGCGATCGTTTCTGAGAATGATATGGACAGTCCAGATTTTCCTTAAGGAAATTAAATACATTCGATCGAGCTGTTTCGCGTCGATTCGAAATTCTCTTTGTCAGAGAGTGATGCAGCCTGTACGGGTATTTCGTGTATATCTCAAAATTGGCACTTGGAGATTCATGTTACTTTGTTGAGAGTGAACACTCAGTCGTCATGTCATGCTAATAATGAGAGTTCGGCTAGGAACAACACAGGAAATACTATGCAAATCATGCATTAATTAGTAATGCTAAAGAATTCACAAAATATTTGGGATTGTTGTTGCATGCACTATTCTGGGTGAATTTTGTGTATTTATTGAATTGCTTCGAATAAACAAAATAAAGAGGTTTTCTGCACTCATCACTTATCAAACGACTTTACCCTTTGCAGGATGACAGCGCATTAAATTTGGTTTTACAATTTTATCCATGAACTAAAATCTACCATCAACATTAAGTCCCCTGCCTAGCACATAATAGCTGCACTATTGCGCGGTAAGCATTAGATGGTGACAAATAAAGATAAAACTTGTGAGACAAAGTTAGATGTTACCAGGAGAGATGGGTCTTCCTGTCTTTGGAACATGTCACGTTCAAGAGGCGTCCAGGTGAGCGTTCCCCTAGCATGTTGTCGGTTGGCCCCAGGTAGATTAGGCATACGGTTGGTTGGGATCTCAAACTATTCATGGAAAGGTCGCAATCCTCGACTCTGATGAGGACGAGCCCTATCATGAATAATATCCTTAAAAGGCTGCTGAAGCATTTTCTGAAAAAGATGTTGAAGCAGCTCCCAAAGAGAACGTTGATGTAGCTTCCGGAGCGAACGTCGAGGCAGCTCCTGGAGAGAGCGTTGAAGCAGCTTCTGAAGCGAATGTCAAGGCGGAGCTTCTGGAGCGAACGTCGAAGCGGGTCCCGGAGAGAGCGTTGAAGCAGCTTCTGGAGGGAACGTCGAAGTGGGTCCCGGAGAGAGCGTTGAAGCAACTTATGGAGCGAACGTCGAAGCGGGTCCCGGAGAGAGCGTTGAAGCGGCTTCTGGAGCGAACGTCGAAGCGGGTCCCGGAGAGCGTTGAAGCAGCTTCTTATGGCGAGAGAGCTGAAACGCCTTATCCTGGAGAGAGTTGAAGCGCCTTCTTCTGGAGAGAGTTGAAGCGCCTTCTTCTGGAGAGATTTGAAGCACCTTCTTCTGGAGAGAGGTAAAGCGCCTTCTCCTGAGAGAGCGTTGAAGCGGCTTCTTCTGTAGAGAGTGTTGAAGCGGCTTCTTCTTCAGTTTGACTTCCCCTTGCGAATTACATGCTTCTTGATTGACCATATCTCTTGTGTTGAAGAAGTCCTTGACTGACGGCGCAGGAATTTCATGCCGAGCCTCAGTCCCCAAGCGTGATTTATATGGTTCTATCTTGTATGGTCGGTGAGTTTACCATAATAAAGATATCTCCATCTCTCCTCCGTGGGAAAATAAAATATGCAGAAGTTCGGATTACCTCTGTCCATAGTGGTTGTTGCTATGGTGAAGCTCGGGCACTGATATCAACAAACGAACAACGTTTCTTAGATACAGCTGTGATCGGAAGAGACTGGAAGGAAGAGGCGTTATAGCTACGGGCACGAACTTGGCGGTCTTCATATAGTGGTAGAGCTTGTCTCTAGGGAGAAGCTAATGATGGAACCGATAGCTTCCTTCATGTTGCCTCATGGAATCAAAAAAACGAGGGACACAGTCCTCTGCCCACGAGTATCCACTGAGCCTTAGACTTGATGGACGTTGTCACGCTGGGTTCATGAGGCCGTCTTTACATCTGCGTTGCGTTTCATAGACGTCCAGGAATATCACTGGTCTTTGACAATACGTCTGCTCTCTTGAGTATATCCTCGTCTTTGGACATCTTGGAATCATAATGATAGCGTGCTTGCATCTCTCTAAATTCACCATCTTTGAGATGGGCAGTGCTAAGAAGTCCCCAGTCATACTCCTCTTCCATTATCACCTTTGGATCATGTCTTTGAGGAGTAGGGAAGTTTCTTCATACGAATGACTTAACTAATAGGCTCTGCAAATATGATGAAGCTCTTTTCATGGAGAATCTGTATGTACCTCTTAAGTCCCAGGTGCAATCTCCTTTGGTAACGCAACTACTTCTTCTACGGGAAACGAAATTCTGAAAGCGTCTCTCATTGATGTTGCAGACATCGCTATCTTCTTGAGACTGCTCTCTTGAGGTGTCGGCTTCAGTAAGTATGAAGATGTCCCGCGCTCGCTCTCGTCCGGGCTGACATAATAGGTGAACTTTTTATGATGATTTGGAGATGACAATATTCGTTGAATCTTCCGAAACGCTTCCTGTTGTAGTGCGGTCCAGACGAAACTTGCTCCTTTCTTCAGCAAGGGAGTGAATGAAGCAACAAGCTGGGATAGACCAGGTATAAAACGTCGAATGTATTTCACCTTACCCATGAATCCTTGGAGTTCCTTCCCAGTTCGCGGAGGCGGCATCGTGAGGATAGCTTGGGTCTTGGATGATTCCACTTTGATTCCCTCAGCAGTCACCTGGATCCCAGAAATTTGCCTGAAGAAACGCCGAAAACGCATTTCAAATGATTCATCTTCAACTTGTATTCACGGCAGTCGAACACTTGTCGTAAGACTCCCGTGTGGGATGCCCGCGCTTTTGATTTGACTACTATATCATCCACGTAGCCTTCAACTTGCTTATGCATCATGTCGTGGAAGATTGCCGTCATAGCGCATTGATACGTTGCACCGACATTCTTTAAACCAAATGGCATTACAGTATAATAAAAATTTCCGAGAGGAGTTCGAAAAGTTATCTTACTCGCGTCATGCTCATACATCCTTGTCTGATTGTAGCCGCTATATCCATCCATGAAGGAGAACACGCCGTGTCCGCTGGTGGCATCCACTAACATGTCAATGTTAGGTAGAGGAAAATCATCTTTGGGGCAGCATCTGTTCAAGTCTCTGAAATCCACGCAACACCTGATCTGTCCATTTTTCTTTTTTACCGGAACCACATTAGCCAACCAGGTTGGATGATTAATGGGTTTGATGAAGCCAACAGCTAGCAACTTCTGAATCTCAGTCTTGATTTTCTATTCTACCTCGTGTTTGAACCGTCTCAGAGGATGTTTAATCGGCTTGGATCCAGGTATGACATGTAGATGATGGGTGACCAATTTTTCATCTAAACCGGGAATTTCTTCATACGTCCAAGCAAATATGCCCTGGTACTCTTTGAGAAGCTCCACGAGCTTCGTGCGTTCATCCGTACACAAGGTTGAGATGATGGAAATAGGCCTAGGAGATTCCTCATTCCCGATGTTAACGATTTCGAGCTCATCGGTTGTGGAGTTGGTGTCATCTTGCATCTTCCGTGGAGCATCTAGCACTTCTTCTTGTGGCTCGTCGTTGTTGTAACATTCCATTGGGAGGAGAGACTGGGTAACAGTCTCCCCTTCTAATTGCTAACAGCGGCGTCGGTACACGGTTTTCCCTTTCTGATCACGGGGTGAATTGTGCTAGAATCAGGGGTGCCTCATCATCTAGACTAAGAATCCTAAGATATTATACATGCGCAGACATCACAAATCAAGGTAAATGAGCTCCATTTTTTCATTTTTTTTGTTTTTTTATATGGCAGAGTTCAGTTTCAGAATATAGCACAGTGACAGTCAATGGTATCTACTTCTCACCCCTAAACCTAAACTAAACATTGTCCTCAATGTTTCACAAGATAATCTGAATTATAACAACATACCATAAGGATCAAGCTGAGTAGAGAAAAGGAAAGAGATTACCAAATTTCGATGACCATCCCAAGTAAGAACTCTTTTATTAGCTGCTGCAATCTAATCAGAGATCAGCTGAGTGTAGCATTGGATTAGCACAAAATATATGTACCACAGTAGTAACCAAAAAGGAATACAAAGTACAAAGACTCAAACTGACTCAGAGCAGAATACAAGAAAGATTCACCATAGATCAACAATCTAAAGAGTTGAGAATCAACCCAAAAGAAGATATTCAGAGATATCGACAGTTTTACACATGCACAACATGAGAGTGCAACTGCAGATGTACACGAGTTACCCCCAAACCATAAATTTTCTACATATATGCTTTTGGACACAAAATCTCGCAACTGCAAGGGTACACCATGCACAAGGTCTAGCTCAAATTGGACTTTGTTAGGGACGGGCAGAGAAACATCAATGCATTCTAACTGTGGCTCTTCAAAGATACTATATTTAGCTGCAAAATAGTCCAGAAGGATTTGAGAAGCACACAATTCCACACCTAGATTAGGTACTCTAAGAAGAGTTCGTTTTATGATTTTTTTACAAACATCTAGGTTGGGTGCAAGACCATCAGATTGTGACATAAGCAGAAAGTTGGGCATGTATAAGTTGTTCACATGTGTGAGATCAAGAGTACCATCATTATCAATTACATCTAAAATCTGTCTCTTTGCAGAATGGCGACACATAAAATACAGGGTTTCACAATTTTAGTCTGAACTAAAAAACACCATCAACAGCTCGACTCCAAATTTTATTTATGGGAATTTTTTTTTCAAGCTTCTTCTTTGTTTCTCCATCGTAAAAAAGTTTTCCCTTTCTCGGATGCAATAGTGATTACCAAACTCAGGTAATAATATTCCCGTCAACTGATTTGTAAACTAACAAATTTAGGTTCCATGTTTCCCATAGTGTGTTGATATAGGTAGAAGAAGTTTCACTGGCCAGGAAGTGATGGTTCATAACTTACTTTCTGCTCACAACCAGCAAGTGATTGTTATTTTAGGCTTCACAATGCTCCGTAACTAATAGAATCTACACCGTTTTCTGCAGAAATCATTCAGGAACGGAGTTAAATGCGGAAGTATATTTTGATGATTGGTGTAAGGCTAACTACTGATGGATGACCAATTGAAGTTAAATGAGAGCTTAGTTTATGTGACCACTAGTAAGAACACATGTGTGATGCACATGCTTGAATTTTACTCATCCAACAATACTAAAGTTAAAAGCAATGAAATTTTTGGCGTAAAACAAAAAATTACTATTCTTATTTGTGCTCGTTACGTAGATAATTGAAAGAGCTTTTCAAATATATAAATTTTATAAAAATCCGGTGTATATTTCGAAAGATATTAAATTTTTAATTTATTTTTAAAATAATGGTATTTCTGTAGATATGTAAAAAATGAGGACAATTAAGTAATTTATGGGGTTTCCTACCAAAAAAAGAGCTTTTTTCTTTATATTAGTATAAGATATTTCACATGCTTGACTACATTTTGATCCTTATTTTTGGGTAACAATTTTGATGCCAACTGCGCTTAGTGCAAGTCAGCTCGTATGTTTTGTTTGGTGAACTTATTATCCCTAAGAAAATAATACTAAGATTGCATATAATGTCACAACAACTATAGTAATTGATGCTAAGCCTCGAGTTCTGAGTAAAACAAATCCAAATTTGCAATTTCCTACTAAAACATGCAAGTTTTCCACTGAAAAAATCATATCTTCAAATAGAATGTTTAATTTTCAATTCATTCCATGAAAACATTATAGAATTTCATAAGGTGGTTTGTATGGTGGCGGATTACAAGAAGCTTGACCTCCACGGCCATCTAATACCCACCACCACCACTTCCCGACACAAGATTTTAATAACATACTAAACACAACATAATTCTAGTTTATGGTAGAAAATTTGACGTGAATCGAACACGCAACCTTCTGACTCGGAGTCAGATGCGCTACCGTTGCGCCACAAATTCATATTGCAAAAATATTTAAGGAAAGCTAACTAAGAACAACACAATGATGACATGTGTTAGATCATTGCTCGTTCGAACTCGCATGTGTTGCTTTTTCAATCATGTTTGTCAATGTTAGTGATCAAAAATATATGTCTTGATTTCTAGTTTACTTATGACTAAGTCTCGGTCTAGGATAGTTAGGTATAGTTGAGCTCTAGACTCCATGGAGATTATCTTACGAAGACGAAGAACTACTCAAGGAACCAGTGGAACTTCATCCGACCAAAAGGTATGTGGAGACTTGAACTCATCCGTCACTTAAGAGTCTATCTACTCTATCTCCTACTCTTGAGACAAAAGTCGTATAAGTATGATAGTTTTCATACATACACATTTTCTATTTCGAGCCGAGTTTACTCGCCTATGTTTTTCTCAAAATATATGTTGGTAAGCTTTTGCTCTAATCATTTTCATCTTTACCCATGACGAAAGTCATGATGACGTTTCAATCTTGAAAGCAGATTTGATGACGATAGTCGATTCTTTTTGTCTAACGACTATTATAACATTATAGAAGAATGTTTCAATGATTGAAATGTAGAGTTGAGATAACCAACTATGGATATAAGCATATATAGTATGTTCGCACATTAGTGTATAAATACATGTGCCATAAACCAAGTGCGTGCATATGTGTGCATGGGGTATTGGTGAAGGAGACAGGTTAGGTACGCGTACTGGCGGAAGTTTTCATACCGAAAATTTCTGCTATAGTTTGTGAATTTTGCAAACTAAAAACCAGTCACCTTAGGTACGCATACCCGTACGCGTACCCACAGAAGTTTTCGAAGCGAAAATTTCTGCTGAGTTTCCAAACTCAAGTCCGGTAGCTAAGGTACGCATACCCGTACGCGTACCCAAGCTGGTTAATTCTCAAATCGGTAGTTTCATGAACCTAAACAATAAATCAATAAGGAATGCAATCTTTGCAAACCGTGACTATATTGTTCATGAATTGATTCAAGTGAATCAAACCGATTTTGTTTCAGTTGTGTCTATGTATAAAGATCTAAGCAATTGAACAACTCTTGAACTAGTTCTTATGAGTCATTTGAACTAGTTATGAGAAAGATGAATACGGTTAATATGAAAGTGCTCATATGGCTAACCATTGGTTAACGAACCAACCCAATGTACACGTTTAGGTACGGTTACTCAAACCTAAATGAATACATTTCATTTGTGTGTGAGACAAGCTAAGTTTTGATCTGACGGTTGAAAGATATTAGCTTGGATAAGTCAGGTTTTTCATCTAACGGTGAATATTGAATGCTTTGTTACCAAGGTAACTAAGATTTCAAACCTTGATTTGAAAACTATATAAGGGAGACTTCTAGCAACTGGAAAAACTAATCCCCACACCTCCTGTGTGATACTAATTGGTTTTGCTAGAGTCGATTCTCCTTTAACCGTAGGTTTCTTCTCGAGACCCTGTCGTTTAACGACTTGAAGACTTCATTGGGATTGTGAAGCCAGACGAAACTACTTCTCTTGTAGTTGAACGATCTTATCTTGCCATTTTCTATCGTACGAATTCAATTGAAATAATTGACTTGAGATTATATCTCCGATAGGGCAAGATAAAAAGAAATCACAAACATCTTCGTCCCATCGTTTATGATTCCACGATATCTAGTTTCGCTACCATACAATTTAGATTATTGTGAGGTGATTGATAATACTAGGCTGTTCTTCGGGAATATAAGTATGGTTTATCAATTGGTTCTTTTTCACCTTGATTTATCAAAAGACGGAACAAAACTCTTAGGTTTATATGTGGGAGACAGATTTATCTATCATCGTAGACTTTTCTGTGTGATACATATTTGTTTATTGAAGTCTTCGACTTTGGGTCGTAGCAACTCTTGGTTGTGGGTGAGATCAGCTAAGGGAATCAAGTGCGTAGTATCCTGCTGGGATCAGAGACGTAAAGAGCGCAATTGTACCTTGAATCAGTGTGATATTGATTAGGGTTCAACTACAGTCCAGACCGAAGTTAGTTTGTAGTAGGCCAGTGTATGTAGCGTCTTAATACAGTGTGGTGTTCAATCTGGACTAGGTTCCGGGGTTTTTCTGCATTTGCGGTTTCCTCGTTAACAAATTTTCTGGTGTATGTTTTATTTCTATTTCGCATCATATTTTGTTATATAATTGAAATATCACAGGTTGTGTGTTGTATCGATCAATTGTGAAATCCAACCTTTGGTTGTTGATTGAAAATTGATTGATCCTTGGATATTGGTCTTTGGTACCATCCAAGTTTATTATCATTGTATTTGATAAAGACTCGCAAATTCTTATTTACTTGAGTAAAGATAAAATCAAGTGAGAGAGATATTAACTCCTTGAGATACTTTTCTCTAGATTGAGTCTGACTGTCTAGTTGATTCTCTAGAAAGTATATTGGAGTTAGTCTATACAGATTGCTAATCGAAATATTGGGTGTGGTTGTCAAACCCCCGCTTTTTCAATTGGTATCAGAGCAGGCAAACACGTTTAAAAGACCTTACAAGTCTGTGTTTGGAGCAATATGATTCTATGGACAATAGTGATAACTCTGACTTCGCAAAACTAGATCAGAATCCTCTTGATACTTTCCAGAGTTATAATACTTCCAATAATTCTCTCATATCTATCCCTCTGTGAGAAACCTATGTCAACTGGGAAAATCACGTAGATGATCAACTGGACGAACTTTCAGATGAAAGTGACTCAGACGAGGGACCGAGTATTGATGAAGAAGTCTCACAATACATCATACTCTTTGACGATATCATAGAAAAAAAGGGATCAACTGCCTATCTTGCAGAATATATGTTTCCTCTCTGTCGTGAAAACAGGAAACTAAAGAAACTCTTTAAAGGATTTGATTGTGGTTATAAACTCTTACAATCAATCCTTAAAGACAAGGAAGAAGAAGTCGATTCAAAGACTGCTGAATGTGAAAAACTTCAGAAGAGTTTCTGTGTGTTGAAAGAAAAAGTTGTTGAGTCTGAGGCAAAGTATGACTCTCAACGGAAATACTATAATGACAGAGAAAGCCTTCTTCTTGCAAAAGAATGTCAATTGAAGAATGATCTATCTACAACTGTCAGCAAGATAAAATCACTAGAAGAGAATCTTAAAAGGTTCAATACTATCTCTACAAAATTATGTTCCATGTTAGGAGAATGTAAGGAACATCGTGATACACGTGGTCTGTGCTATAAAGGAATAGACGCTCCAAACACTGGGAAGATCAATTTTTTTTGTGCTAAGAACAACTTGCTATGTGAAGAAACACATGTCACAGCTGATGGTCCAGTAAACAAAGATTGTCATTCTTCGAAGACAGGGCATATGAGAGCCGCTAAAAACATTTCCTTAAACTGCTACTTTTGTTGAAACAAGGGTCATGTTGAACAGAAATGTCGCTTTCGGATAAGGAATAAAAAACTTAATAACATTCTCATATGGATGTCAAAGGAAGTAATCAGAGCCTATTCCTCCCTACAATAACATCACATTCTCAAATTCCAAGGAGTATTGTGATAATTCCCGCCCTAGTTATACATATGATACTAACTCCTTCTATAATCATAGAAGAAAAAATGTCATATGGACAACTAAGACGTTTGATGCTCCAGTGAAGAGAAAAAGACGTCAAATGAAGAAGGATGCCTCAAGTAAGGATAGAATATCACCGGATAGCAAGGATCACACGGTGTCCAAAGTGTCGAATCTCGATCACATACACATCAACAATCATGCTTCAGATTTAAGAACCAGTATAAATAATATTAAGCGGAAAATCAAAAAATTGAGGAAGAAAGCATTTTCAGGTATGCCTTATTCTCCGTGTAATAATTCTTCTGAAATTAGTTCCCTTTGTAACTCATAGAAGGAAAACGATGATGAGTTACACACTCTATCTACAACTTAACTAGTCTCGCCGTGCATTCTCGTTTCCTTCTCATGAGGATGCACACAGAATTCAAGATGCAACTCGTCTTGAATGGTTGTTGTATTTTTTCCGTTTGGTTCTTTAGGTTGATGTTTTCTAAGAAGAATTCTACTCTAGCTTTCCGTTCTTAATGAAGCACAATTGATCCTTAAAAACTCTTGAGAAAATCATGCTTTGTTGAAATTTTCAGTACTCCTAATTTTAATTTAAAAAGTACCTTGACATAGACGTTTATAAGGCTTCTGTGCTTAGACGGATTTTGAACCTGGTTCGTAACTGTGAGCGTTTGCATACCTGACCCATTACCGACCTTTACTGGTATAACCCTAAGGTTTCACTATATGTATCTAATATATACATATATATATATATATATGTATATATATATATCCTGAAGATTTTCTTGATATATACTAGTTCGGTAACGGAAGATAATCTCCTGTGAGCATTGCTGAGTTTTATGAGAACCTTGTTCTTATAAATTGTTATCATGCAATTGATCATGTAAACAAGCAACCAGTTCAATTATCATAGCAACTGGTTGGAAATCTTTTTCAAGATTTTGAAGTTCTACATAAACAGTTCGTGATCGCCAGAAAGAATCTCGAGTTCGTGAGGATCAAGCTGAAGGAATCTAATGAAGAACTGGCATGTGTTCGAAATTTGATGGCAAGCCTTAGATAGATTTCTTATGTTATCTAGGAAACTTCTTAAAAGAATTTTATTCTTGTTTTTGTTTAAGAAGGATAACTAGAGTTTGAAATAGCCATTATTGTGAGTATACATAGCCATGTCCAACGTTTTCATCTTCATTTTTTTAGATTTATTTGTTTAAATTCTAAAGTTTGGTTTGGAAGATGATTTTTGCAGTATTAATCTTTATGATTTTATATATTGCAATGTGTTATGGGATATGTGTGTTTACGTCAGTGAACTATTATTGTCCCATACGATGTCAAAAGTTATCTCTTTTATATGTCGATATGCATGTATTGATACAAGATCGGTGAACTTTTGAAAAACAAAAGTTAAGCCTATTATGTCATTTATTGATGGAAGAGAGGTTAGAATTTTTTGTTAACAAAGATTATGTCTATTATAAGTCGTTATGCAAATAGTGATGAAAATATAATAAATCTTTGTATATGTCGCAGTATTGATCTTTCCCTGATCCATATTTTATGTGTATATTGCAATGCTCCATAAGGTTTTCTTGTGTTGAGCGTAAAACGATTGAGTTAATCATTCTTTTATGGTTAACATAGTCGTAGCTCCGTAAGTTCTCTTATGTCGAGCATGTTATCACTTTTGTATTTAATTTGATTGAGTATTCCGATTAAATTAATCATGGCTTTACTTGTGGTTAGGTTAATTGAGAATTTCGGATATATAAAATCATTTCATTATGGTTTTTGGTGTCTAATAGAATCCTTCTTTTCTTGTAAAAATAAGGTCGCTCTTGTTTATCTTTCGGGAATGACATCAAATGGGGGAGAGTTATTTTGAACTTGCGCTTAATTTCCATATATTTGTGGGGAATGCGGCTGTGGAATTATTTAGGGGTTATCTTATATCTTTATAAATTCCTTGATGAATGCATTTAGCCTCGGCTTTATGATTGCATCTAAATAAGTTGATATGTACTTTTCTTTGGTCTTGAAGCGTCTTCGTGGAAATTTCATTAGAATCCCGTTTTCGTACCTTTTCCAATTATATTGACAAAAAGGGGGAGAATTAATATGTAGTTCACACTACAAATACATATGATTTACGTGTTTTACGGGTCATTATGTAAGGGGGAGTGGTTTTCATGTTGAGACGAAAGTATTGACTAAGGGGGAGTGATACATATCACCATAGTATTGTTGTAGAAGTTGTGATATAAGAACTTTGATGTTGTGTAATAATATTATGACATTGTATAACAATGATCGAGAGCTTTTGTTTTCTCATTGTTATGGCTACGGAACTTCAACAACTATGATGCTGAATTGAACATCTAGGGAATCATGGGAGTACTTGGAAAAGACGAAGTTTTCGAGTAATGTTGAAGCACCAAGGAGATCAAGCATGTGGACTAGAAGCTACAAAGTTTTATCTATTTTGTAATCCATATGTATTGATAGTTTCGTCACTAAAATTGACAAAGGGGGAGATTGTTATAGCATTTCTCGGTCGAACTCGCATTTGTTGCTATCTCAAGCATGTTTGTCAATGTTAGTGATCAAAACTATATGTCTTGATTTCTAGTCTACTCATGCCCAAGTATCGGTCTAGGATAGTTAGGTATAGTTGAGCTTCAGACTCCATGGAGATTATCTTAAGAAAACGAGAACTACTCAAGGAACCAGTGTAACTTCATCCGACCAAAAGGTATGTGGAGACTTGAACTCATCCGTCACTTAAAAGTCTATCTACTCTATCTCCTACTCTTGAGACAAAAGTCGTATAAGTATGATAGTTTTCATACATACACATTTGCTATTTCGAGTCGAGTTTACTCGCCTATCTTTTTCTCGCAATACGTGTTGGTAAGCTTTTGCTTTAACCATTTTCATCTTTACCCGTAATGAAAGTCATGATGACGTTTCAATCTTGAAAATAGCTTTGATGACGATAGTCGATTCTTTTTGTCTAACGACTATTATAACATTATAGAAGAATGTTTTAATGATTGAAATGTAGAGTTGAGATAACCAACTATGGATATAAGCATATATAGTGTGTTCGCACATTAGTGTATAAATCCATGTGCCGGAAACCAAGTGCGTGCATATGTGTGCATGCGGTATTGTAGAAGGAGACAGGTTAGGTACGCGTACTGGCGGAAGATTTCATACCGAAAATTTCTGCTGTAGTTTGTGAAGTTTGCAAACTAAAAACCAGCCACCTTAGGTATGCATACCCGTACGCGTACCCACAGAATTTTTCGAACCGAAAATTTATGTTGAGTTTCCAAACTCAAGTCCGGTAGCTAAGGTACGCATACCCGTACCCGTACCCAAGCTGGTTAATTCTCAAATCGGTAGTTTCATGAACCTAAACAACAAATAAATAAGGAATGCAATCTTTGTAAACCGTGGATATATTGTTCATGAATTGATTCAAGTGAATCAAACCGATTTTGTTGCAATTGTGTCTATGTATAAAGATCTAAGCAATTGAACAACTCTTGAGCTAGTTCTTATGAGTCATTTGAACTAGTTATGATCTTATGAGTCATTTGAACTAGTTATGAGAAAGATGAATACGGTTAATATGAAAGTGCTCATATGGCTAACCATTGGTTAACTATTTGTGAATCAACCCAATGCACACGTTTAGGTACGGTTACTCAAACCTAAATGAATACATTTCATTTGTGTGTGAGACAAGCTAAGTTTCGATCTGACGGTTGAAAGATATTAGCTTGGATAAATCAGGTTTTTCATTTAACGGTGAATATTGAATGCTTTGTTACCAAGGTAACTAAGATTGAAAACCCTGATTTGAAAAATATATAAGGGAGACGTCTAGCAACTGGAAAAACTAATCCCCACACCTCCTGTGTGATACTAGTTGGTTTTGCTAGAGTCGATTCTCCTTTAACCGTAGGTTTCTTCTCGAGACCCTGTCGGTTAACGACTTAAAGACTTCATTGGGATTGTGAAGCCAGACGAAACTACTTCTCTTGTAGTTGAGCGATCTGATCTTTCCATTTTCTATCGTACGAGTTCAATTGAAATAATTGACTTGAGATTATATCTCCGATGGGGAAAGATAAAAAGAAATCACAAACATCTCCGTCTCATCGTTTGTGATTCAACAATATCTAGTTTCGCTACCATACAATTTAGATTATTGTGAGGTTATTGATAATACTAGGCTGTTCTTCGGGAATTTAAATCTGGTTTATCAATTGGTTCATGTTCACCTTGATTTATCAAAAGACGGAACAAAACTCATAGGTTTATATGTGGGAGACAGATTTATCTATCATCATAGACTTTTCTGTGTGATACAAATTTGTTTATTGAAGTCTTCGACTTTGGGTCGTAGCAACTCTTGATTGTGGGTGAGATCAGCTAAGGGAATCAGTGTGTAGTATCCTGCTGGGATCAGAGACGTAAGGAGCGCAACTGTACCTTGAATCAGTGTGATATTGATTAGGGTTCAACTACAGTACAGACCGGAGTTAGTTTGTAGCATGCTAGTGTCTGTAGCGGCTTAATACAGTATGGTGTTCAATCAGGACTAGGTCCCGGAGTTTTTCTGCATTTGCGGTTTCCTCGTTAACAAAATTTCTGGTGTCTGTGTTATTTCTATTTTGCATTATATTTTGTTATATAATTGAAATATCACCGGTTGTGTGTTGTATCGATCAGTTGTGAAGTCCAACCTTTGGTTGTTGATTGGAAATTGATTGATCCTTGGATATTGGTCTTTGGTACCATCCAAGTTTATTATCCTCGTATTTGATAAAGACTCGCAAATTCTTATTTGCTTGAGTGAGGATCAAATCCAGCGAGAAAGATATTAACTCCTTGATATACTTTTCTCTAGATTGAGTCTAACTGTCTAGTTGATTCTCTAGAAAGTATATTGGAGTTAGTCCATACAGATTGCTAATCGAAATATTAGGTGTGGTTGTTAGACCCCCACTTTTTCAACATGAAAGTACTGATTTGTATGTTATGTTCTCATAATTACCATAGAAGTGATAAGAATGACATGGGGTTAGCGCTCAATGTTCATAAGCCTGCCTACTTCCACAGTCAATTGTTTGATACCTTACCATCGTCAACAGGCATCTTCAGTACATTCCTTTTCATCGGCAAGTAGTTCCTTCTCTAGCATATTATCTTCCAATGTTGTCTTCTTCCCTCTTCTAATTGTCCCAGCAAGTAATCTGCTAATACTCCATTTCTGTCAAGACATGAGGTAGTTAAAACATAAGTATATTCAATAAATCTAATCATTGTATATTTTAGATAGTAAATCACCAAATCATTTTTTCTCCAACAACTTACTCGCTCTACATAATTGAGAATCTCATCACTTGATGATGACTGCAATGATACAAATTATCTTAAATGGAGACAAACAATGACACTGCCCACAATTGGAGACCAGATTAACTTTATCAAACTAGAAAAAAGAACAGAAATGTGATGAACATAATAATACCACATTACTTTTCGACATGCGGTAAAATAATTAGTCAGTAATATTCTTTGGACAACCTACATTATTGAATGAACAATTTTTTTCAAAAGGAAGATTCAGACCCAATGTTTTACTGAAAGCAAGACCAAAATCAGAGCTCAACTTATTTCAAATAAATTAAGAAATCTAAGAAACAATCAATCAATTAGATTGTACAGGATCAAGAAAGGTCAATACAAATCATAATTCAATTCAATTAAAACCCTAATTTTTACAAACCAAAGGAAATCCTAATTTCATGATGGGATGAAGAAAAGTAATTACACTGAATAGTGGAATGAGCAGCATGAGATAGAACAGAAGAAGAATAAGTACTAAGTAGTGGTGATTGTAATCCATGATTGTGGTGCTGCTGCGGTGACGGAAGATGAACAATAAACTTAATCACTATCAATTTTGAAGAAAAACCAGAGTAAAAAGAAGTAGGAAATACCATTTAGTCATAATAATAATATATTAGAGTTAGTTTGGTCCAGTTGACCCAGTCAACTATCTGTTTGGTTCTTTTTAAAATATATATTATTGTTTGGTCCTAGGATAGACAATACCCACGCGGAATGATGTCATCAATGATGTCATAATCTTTTAATAGTGGCAGAAATACCATTTTTTTCCTCTTTTTCTCTCTCTTAATAAAAATAAATAAATAAAAACTTAAAACTAAAATATCTTTTGAACCACATGTTCAAAAATGATAAATTTTATGTATTCGGAAACCCTCGACGAGAGCTTTCCAACGAGTACTATTGTTGCCATGTTTCGGGGCTTTTAATTTTCACCTTATCCTTAGGCTAAAAAATAACTATAAAATGAACTGCATATGAGTTCATTATACAAAATGAACTAATTTAATGAACTACCATACTAGGTAGTTCATTCTACATAATGAACTGTCATGATTAAGTAACATACGAGTTCATTGTACAAAATGAAATGGTATAATGAACTTGTTAGAGCATTGCTCGGTCGAACTCGCATGCGTTGCTATCTCAAGCATGTTTGTCAATGTTAGTGATCAAAACTATAAGTCTTGATTTCTAGTCTACTATAGCTAAGGTCTCGGACTAGGATAGAAAGTGTAGTTGAGCTCAAGAACTCCATGACAATCATCATACAAGACGAAGGACTACTCAAGGAACCGGTGGATCTTCATCGACTAAAAGGTATGTGGAGACTTGAAATTATTTATCACTCAAAAGTCTATTTATCTCCTATCTTGAGACAAAATTCGTTTTGCTATATAAACTTAGATTATACACATTTGCTATTTCGACAAAGTTTATCACGCCTATTTATTTCTCGAAATATGTGTTGGTAAGTTTTTGCTTTAGCCAATTTCATCTTTACCTAGTGACGAAAGTCATGACACGTTTCAATCACTTTGAAAATTGCTTACTTTGACGAAAAATAGTTTGTGAATAACAACTATAGAATATCAACGTCCTCTAAGAATGTTTCAATGATTAAAATGAGAGTTTAGATTATATAACCATTAGAGGATATAAGCATTGTTGTGGAAACACATATATGTATAAGTCCTTATTCCTTGAACGGAAGTTTGCGAACTTTGTTGATCAAGAGAACCGGCATGGTGGCGTGAGCCAAGTCCGCGAACTGGCGGAAGTTCTCGTCCCGAGAAATTCTGCTGGAGTTTGTGAACTCCATCCGTGAACTTAAGTCCGCGAACCCAATCCGCGAACTTGAGTAGGTTATATATAAAATCGATGTTTGTGAACTTATTTTTATATAAACTAAGGAATGCAAATTGCAAACTGTGGCTATATAGTTCATGAACCGATTCGAGTGAATCAAATCGTTTTTGCTTTAATTGTATATTGTGTAGTTACATAAGATTTTCTTGCAATTGAACAACTCTCTAACTAGTTCATTTGAGTCACTTGGGCTAGTTATGGTGAAGAAGAATATGGTTGATATGAAAGTGATCATATGGCTAACCATTTGGTTGGCTATTGTTGAACCAACAAATGTACAAGTTTGGGTACAGTTACACAAGCCTAAAAACGTGCATTTCATTTGTGTGTAACAAGCTAGTTTTCGATCTAACGGTTGAAATATATTAGCTTGAATCTAATCAGGTTTTCATCTAACGGTGAATATTGAATGCTTTGTTACCAAGATAACATTGATTGCAAACCCTGATTTGAAAGACTATATAAGGGAGAACTCTAGCAACTGGGAAACCTAATCCCCACACCTTTTGTGTGATACTATTTGTGCTAAGATAGAGTCGATTCTCCTTTAACCTTTGGTTTCTTCTTCTAAACCAGGTTAACGACTTAAAGACTTCATTGGGATTGTGAAGCCAGACCGATACTACTTTCTCGTAGTTGTGTCATCTGATCTTGCTGGTTCTATCGTACGAGTACAATTGTAATAATTGGCTTGAGATTGATATATCCAATAGGCAAGATATAAAAGTAATCACAAACACTTCGTCTCATCGTTTGTGATTCCACAATATTTTTTTTTGCTGCGTCGATTAAGATTATTGTAAGGTGATTGATAATACTAGGTTGTTCTTCGGGAATATAAGTCTGGTTTATCAATTGGTTCCTGTTCACCTTGATTTATCAAAAGACGGAACAAAACTCGTAGGTATATTCGTGGGAGACAGATTTATCTATTACCGTAGACTTTTCTGTGTGATACAGATTTGTTTATTAAAGTCTTCGACTTTGGGTCGTAGCAACTCTTAGTTGTGGGTTAGTATCCTGCTAGGATCAGAGACGTAAGAGCATAACTGTACCTTGGATCAGTGTGAGATTGATTGGGGTTCAACTACAGTCCAGACCGAAGTTAATTTGGAGTAAGCTATTGTCTGTAGCGGCTTAATACAGTGTGTGTTCAGTCTGGGCTAGGTCTCGGGGGTTTTCTGCATTTTCGGTTTCCTCGTTAACAAAATTCTGGTGTCTGTGTTATTTCTTTTTCCGCATTATATTTTGTTATATAATTGAAATATCACAGTTTGTGCGTTGTTCAATCAATTAGAATATCCGACCTTTTGGTTGTTGATTTAAATTGATTGACACTGTGATATTGGTCTTTGGTACCATCCAAGTTATCTCTCTAGTATTTGATAAAGACTCGCAGATGTCTGTTTACTTGAGTATATATCAAATCGAGAGATTGAGATATAAACTCTTTGATATACTTTTTATCTATATTGAGTCTGACTGTCTAGTTAATTCTCTAGAAAGTATATTGGAGTTTGTCCATACAGATTGCTAAGCGAAATATTGGGTGTGGTTGTTGTAGCTCTGCTTTTTCAGAACTACTATTACGAGTCCATTCTACCATATGAAATACCATTAGGAGTTCATTCTACAATATGGACTATCATTTACGAGTTCATTTTATAATATGAACTATCATAATGAACACCTATTACAAGTTCATTGTACAATATGAACTACGTACCATACTTGATTATCATTACGAATTCATTTTACAATATGAATTATCAATCCTACAATATGAACGACCATTATGAGTTCATTCGACAATAAGAACATCTATCACGAGTTCATTCTACAATGTGAACTATAATAATGAATTACTATTGTGACTTCATTCTTAATAATGAAGTACTTTTATGAGTTAATTCTACAAAACAAATTGGTAGCATATACGAATTCATTCTACGAAATGAACTGCTAGAAGTAGAATGAACTACCATGTTCTAATATAGTGTTCGTTCTTGGATATGAACTACTATTATACTGAAAAAATTAAAATTTCGAAACATAGTATAATGGGTACTCATTGTGCAGATCTCGATGAGACCTTTCCGAATATATAAAATTTATTAATTTTCGACTTATATTTTGAGAGATATTTCATTTTTAAGCTTTTTTATTTATTAATGTTAAGAAGGGAGAGAAAATAAAAAAAGAGAAAGCAAAAAAAAAAAAAAACACACGAAGAAGAGAGAACCTAAGAGAGAGAAAGGGTATTTTAGATACTTTAATATTTTTGAATAAATAAGGACCAAATAGAACTCCCCTTTTATTGGTGGACCAAATTAACTTGGGACCACATAAAAATACGACCAAACGATTATTTCCCCTAAAAAGAAACAGTCGTATGTGGATAGATATATGTTTTGGATTTGTTTCTTTTATCAAATTCGGCGGCTCGGCTTTGGTAGTATTTTTTTTGTTTGATAAGTTCGGCTTGCGTAGTAGTAGCCGTATAATATTTTTAACTATAAAAATTAAAAAATGCCACCTCAGCAGAGTATACTGCCGTTAGATTAAGGGGATGGACGAACAACAAGATGTGTCTAACCTATGCGTCAAAACTGAAAGTCTCATGATCGGACCCTAAATCACTAACGGCATCAACACGTTTGATAAGAGCAAGCACTCGCGTCAGCTTCAATGGGCCCCAAAGGCAATCATTATCTGTTTTTGAGCATCCGGCTGGTTGAGTCAAGATTTGATTCCTTTAACCGTCTTTACTCTCGTTTCCGGTGAGAAATAAGTTGGATATTTCTCACGGTGAAATAGAACGACGTATTAAAATCCTAATTGATATCCTCATATTTGTGTATGGTAGGATCAGTTCTTTGATGATGCAACAATATTCTTTATAGTTGAAATTGACTGAGGTAGAGAAATATTCCCTTATTTGCGAGTGTAATTAGGATGAGTCATGTGCAATGCAAGAATTAACATGGAAATCAAGTGTATAACACAAAAAGAGTTGAGAGTGAGCTTTATATTTGTATGGCCCGCCATACATGACTTGGGAATACCGGCACCTTGCTTGTGGATCCTTTTGATGAGAGTACGAATCTCCAGGATGTTTATCCACCTTTTAGTTAAGATCGTGCAGTTCATACTCAAATTACTAGTCGTGACCATACTTTGATAGGCTGAGAAAAAGGTTTGTGCCCTAGATGAGTATTGTGCCTGAATCCTACGTCTGTACAAAACTCTTTAGATGAGCTAGTAGAGCTTAGATCCAATGAGATCGACTAAGGATTTGTTAACAGAGTTTAAACTCTCTTTGGAGTCAGCTTCGTTTAGCAGACTGAGTGTGACGTTGTATTCTTAATAATGTCCCTTGTTTATACGAGACTATATGTTGATCACTTGTATTTGACCAGCATTTTCAGAGAGTCAATTATAATTATGTCCATATTATGGGGCAGACATGGCCAGTTTTAATATCGAATGGATATTTTAGGGGTATGACACGAGGCCCGGGGAATAATGACCAGTCATTATCTCGAGGGGATGATCAGAATCACTCATGAGGCCTTTGTAAGATAGGAATTGTGGCCTATAGTAGACATATGACTAGTTGCATCCCATGGGGATATTTTAGGATCGGTCTTTGCTCTCTGATAGGAAAGAGTCATGCTTACAAGAGACAATCCGTCTTTGTGCATGCTCATGACTCAACTATAGATACTTAATGAGACCTTAGAGCTGTTGTTATCGGTTGTATCTCAAAAAGAATGTGCTCGAAATCACGATTATTTATGTCTTGAAGTACAAGAGATATGTTTCCACATGTGAGAACAGAGGTTAACCCTATACAATTAAACTTATTTTGTGAGGGTTGAAGCAGCTGAACTTTGTCTTTGGCGACAAGAGTTGAAGCTAAGGTTGAGCTTTGTCTTTTGGAGACGAGGGTTGAAGCTAGGGGTGAGCTTTGTCTTTTAGCGGTCAGGACTGAGTTCATGATAACTAAAATATCGGATCTTCCTCATGCGGTGAGTCTTAGGTATCTTCGAGTTTTTTCTTTTCCGTAAATGTTGATATGAATTTTGGAATGATAGTTTTGCCCCTCTTCAAAATTTCATCATCCACAACAACTTTTGGGTATTTTGATAAACAAACCCCATTTGTTTTCCTGAACCGAGCCCTTGATGGGGTGGGGTGGGTGGGTCTCAATTTTTTTTTATAAGTGTTACAAAACTGGTGTAGTCATATCCTTCTTCTTTTTTTATTTTCTTTTTGCATATGACTTTAACACTTCAATTTTTACATTTTTCAAACTGGCAATCTCACAAATTATAAACATTACTGATTTTAAATGCAATGTTATAACCATTGTAGAATATTTTACAAAGTGCCTATCTAAATTTCTGGCTGTGTTACTAGTTGTTTTATATCATTTCATAATATCAAAGTTATAGGTTTGAGATACAGCGAATCATTTTTGCTTTTTACGGTGGTAAAAAATAAGGAATATTAATTTGAGAAGAAGTAAAACCAAATATAAGATTACGTTAATATGGAAAATTTACCAGTAACTCATTAGTGAAATTCCATACCTAGTCTAGGATGAACTTAGCAGCTGACCAGCTTGCTAAGTTTGCGAGGTGTCAAGTTTGTAATATACAATGGTGGTATATTCTACCAGCTGTGCTCCAGTCTACTGTTACTGGATCTATGTAAATCGGTTTGCTGAATGAAAGTTTCTATTTCAAAAAAAGAACAAAAAAAAAAGAGAGATAAAAAAGATTACACGTGACTCATTAGTCCTCTGAATGCAACCAATATTGTATCCTTTTCATCGTCCGTGTGACATCCATGGGCCTACAGGCACTTCGATTCCATGTACGTAAATCGCCTCAAGCACATTTGTCGGTACCTAAGTGTTCTCCATTATCCCTTCGAAAAAACTTAAACCTCGCTGGCATGCAAACACATAGCTCAATCGAGGATAATTCACGCTCATTGGTTTTAAGCAATTCCCCTGTTGAGTGTGTAAACACGCCATTTTTACATCTAAAATTTGAATTTATTGGTTCTCTAGTTGGTACAAATTTAATGTTTTTATTTAGTTTTGCAGCTTTAGGAAATAAAACCGGATGGATGAAAACTTGGAACTTCCCTTGTAAAATGGATGAAAATCAGATATTTCAAGACACCGATGAACGAACGTAACCAACCGGGCAGTCGATACACAATTCATGCAATATTGGCTAGTGGGCTTGAGCTAAAATATTTAACCAAGTCAAAAAAAGCTAGTGGGCTTTGGTGTTTGGATCGGATCACATCAAATCAAGAATGATTTTTTAGGGACCATGATTTTTTTTTTGAGGGATCATGGTTTTACTAGGCCACCTTCCTTATAGTGATAAGCAGTGTCCTAAAACGTTGAAATGACTAACCTATCCTTAACCTAATTTAATTTAAAACCAACCTAATAACCACCTATATATATATAACCACCACTTCCTCCCACCACCACCGCCGATTACCACCACCACCACCTCCGATTATCACCACCACCAACCACCGATTACCACCACCATCACCAACCACCACCGCCGATTACCACCACCACCACCTCCGATTATCACCACCACCAACCACCGATTACCACCACCACCTCCTCCAACCACCACCGCCTATTTAAGAAATGTAACGACATCAATGCAATCACAATTAAGTCCGGTTACATAGTAATTTTATCGAGTATAAAAGACGTCAGCCGCAACCTGATTCTGCCATGGGACCACTCCTGAGGTATTTTCCAACAAACCCTTCGCTTTAATTTGATTTTGATTGCTTCAATCGAATAAAAATCATCAAAATAGGGTTTTAATAGGAGTTACAGAGCCATGTTCGGTTAGGTCGATTTTCCAAAAAACCCTAGTTTACTAACCGAACTTCTTGAAAATGAAGAACACGAAGAACAGTTCGGTTCTATTGGATTTAAACCTAAGTCACCGAACTCTCTGTTCGGTTGTTTCGCAAAAAAAAATAAAATTACAAAGTAGCCGAACTCCACCCTTAGAACCGAAAGAACAAAAACAAATCCAGTCTAACCGAACTGTGTTGTTGTGGCCACTATGTTGAGTTCCAAAATAACCGAACTTAGCCAATAGAGTTCGGTTTGTTCGCAAAAAATTTTAAAACTACAAAGTAACCGAACTTAGCCAATAGATGCTGGAACTTCACATTTTTTTTTGTTTGTTAAGTTCGGTAACTTCACAATTTTATCGCAGTAACCGAACTCAGAGTTCGGTTGGTTAGTTGTTAGGTTCAAGTTTGCGAAAGAACCGAACTTTGTAAACTTATATACTCTTATATTACGTAAAGTTCGGTTAGATCAAAAGTGCATGCAGTTTGCGAACCAACCGAACATAACGCTGTAACTCCTAGAAATTATTAGAGAGTTCGGTAACCTGCGTGTTTGGAACAAGTAACCGAACTACACTTTTAGATGAGTTCAGTTACCTGTTCATCTCACGGGGAAACCGAACTACAACTTCAGATGAGTTCGGTTACTTGTTCTTCATATAAAGTAACCGAACTGTTCAAAATCCAGTTCAAATCCGGATCATTTTGAAGATTAACAAATATTCTAGGAGATGATGGAGATGAAGAATCAGATGAGTTTTCATCATTTGAATACTCAAACTTAGTGATTGGAAAAAAAAATTATTTTCCATGTTTTTCTCCTTCATCTTCTCTAACTCTACTCTCTCAATAATTCTACTCAACTAATAATAAACCCATCTTTTAATTTAATCTCACTAATTGTTTTTAACTAAATCATTCACTAATCATAACCTAAAATTAATTAAGAGGGTAGATTAGGTATTAAATAAATAACTAGATATGGGGTGACCTAGAATTACTTCTAATGCCTTTACCCAAAATAAAACCATGGTCCCCCCAAAAAAACCATGGTCCCCAAAAAATGGTTCCAAATCAATAGACGGCTTGGCAGCTAGGGGTAAACATGGGCCGGTATGGACCGGTTTTCGCCTTATCCGCATCCAATCCATTGCATTACAGATTTCAAATTTGGCACCCGCATCCAATCCATATCCAACGAATTTGCATCCAATGGATGCATGGATGGACGGATTGGATGCAGAAAATCTAATGGATTTGTTTTAGTTAAAATTTATAGTAAAGAAAATAAACTGACACAAATGACTCCTTATAAAACTTAAATATTCTATATATGTATACAAATATAAATATGCCATGTACAACAACCCAAGCAAATATCTTAAAAATTCCTAAATGATGTATAATATTTTTTGAACTATATAAATGCCCTTAATTTAACGGATATGGATGTCCAACGGATTTTCAAGATTGCATCCGGACCCGATCCGTCGTCCATTGGATTTCAAAAATTCCATCCACATCCAATTCATTAACGAACGGTCCGACATCCATCCACAAATGAACGGTTGGTCCGGTTAAATCCGCGGATTGCGGGCTAAATGCTCACCCTTATTGGCAGCATGGGATCGGATTTGGAATCTAAACCTAAATTTCTAAGGAAAGTAGTAATGCAAGCGCTTATGGAAAATTAATCTGTTCTTGGGCGGAGGTGGCTAGTCATGTATGGTTCAAAAAAGGGAGATATATATATGGGAAACTTAAGAAAATGCCCACGAGGGGAAACATAATTAAGAAAATGCCCACATTTTTTTGAAAATAAAAAATGCCCATACCGTTACGATTTCCGTCCGACCCCACAAAACTAGTAAAATCTCGTGGACTTGGTCAATTTCTCATCTGAGGAAATGAGATTTTGGTGGGCGCTATTACTAAATTGCCCATTAAGCTAAAAACGTTAAGAGAATCCTGTGCCGTCCATGTGTAATTAACCGACGGATAAAGATTAGTTGTGTTAGATTGTTACACGTGTATGAAATCGACGGTTGTGGAATAATGTACCAGATCCAAACACGTTTTTTAACCAGGGTCCCTTTTCTTCTTTTTATACATCCAAACACTGCTTAAGATTAGTTGAATTAGATTTTCACTTTCATAAAACCATCGTCCCCTCCGTCATACCCTCAACTGGTTCTCTACACTTTAATGGCAAATAGATAGGTTTTACCGCTTAACATATTTTTATCAAATTCAGAAGCTAAACAGTGATTTCTTCTTTAGTTTTACAATATAAAAACAAGAATTACCATGGGAGCTCAAAACATTGGGGCCGCCATGAAAGTTGCAGAAGAAGCTCGACGCCATAAATGTTGCAGATCTCGTTTTCTTTCCCTAAAATAAGCAAGTATGTCTGAACATATATATGTTGAGATTTGAACTTGATTGTAGATTCATATGGCAGAGATTTGATGTCCTGAGAATGTTGGTTTGGGTGTGTATAAAAATTTGTGCAAAGATCTGTTCAAGGAATGGTAAAATTCGGAGGATTCTTATTTTTCAATGGAGACGGTTTCTGGTTGTATAACTATTGTTTGAACTTTAATCGATCAGTTGGGGGTTTCTTAAGTTTTGGTTCTTAAATGTGGAGATTTTATTATATGTTAACTTCTTTTTCCAATTCATTAGTTGGGTCATTGTAATTTTATATGAATTGATAATTTATAATTTTCAATCGATGCAATTTGATGTTTGGAAACTCTGGATCTATAATTCTGAAAATAGGGTTCATGTCATGTGTTCATTAATGGTGACATGTTTGAGAAGGAGATGACTAGAATTTGGTTTTACTGTGAGTCACGACTCACGACTCAGAAGTAGACAGCTAACACCGTATTGAGTCACGAGTTAAATGAGCCGACTGTTTTAACTCGACCTTAGCTAGACGATTGAAGGACGTGAATGTCCTTTGACATAACCTGTTAAATGCCACCTATACACTAACTTCCGTTTGCCGTTTTTTCAAAAAAACGGGACGGAAAAGGTTAATTCATGGGCATTTTTTTGATTTTCAAAAAAATGTGGGCATTTTCTTAATTACATTTTCCCACGTGGACATTTTCTTTCCCCTATATATATTACCTTAAAGTCAATTGGCGTGAAGGCTAAGATGTCGACATCAATAGCTAAAAATGTGTGCTGTTATGTGCTAATGAAATTAAATCCATGTTGATTCGATGGAAATTTATACAATCAAATTTGGAAGTTGAGATCAAGAGATATAATGCTTACCTTATGCATAAGACTCCGAGGAAGGAAAATGAAGTTACCACTGTAAAATGGGAGCTTACACGGTTAGTGGGGGGATATCTTTAGTTTGGTCGGCCATTTATTCAACTTAGGGTGGTGCACTGGTGCTAGCTACAGACGGAAGGTGAAGAGACTTTTTGGGGTTAATTATTTTAGCTTGAGGCTGCAGACAAAAGTCACAAAAACTAAAAGAGAGAGCTAGTGTTAACTGTGCTGAGCGAGAGAGAACGATCCGTCAACCTACCGGCGAAACTCCCTTTCTCTGTAAGCAACTCTATATTAACGAATACAATGGTTATCTATTGTTATTGTTTTAATCTTTTTGTTACCAGTAGCTAAACCATTTTCTAGGGTCGCAGAGGAAGTTATTTTTGATGTGTAACATTTTATTTTATTTTTGCTGAGAAACTCACAAATTTCATTAAAAGAAAAGATCATTATAAATTTCAGTTAATGGTTTTTCCCTCAAAACATTTTGTAAGAAATGAGGAGAAGAAAACCAAATGTCTTTTAAACTAAATCGCCTAGCTCGACGTGCAAGTTGATCGGCAATCTTATTCTTAGCACGCTTAAGATAAACTACCATAAAATTCACACAACTGGAAATGGAAATCCGACATTCATCTAATAGATCTTGACACCTCCAATCAATTTCACCCTTCCTTTGATTAAGCAGATCCACCAACTGAAGGCAGTCACCGACGAAGAGGACTCTGGAAAGATTCATCTCACTCACCCATGAACAAGCCAAAATTAGGGCCATTGTCTCAGCAGCAACAACACCTGGAATCAGACCAAAATCCGCTCTGCACCTTTTTATCCTTCCTGAAGTGTCACACAAAATAATACCAATACCCATGTTAAAATTTTTGAAAGACCCATCTATAAACATAATATGGTCTATCTGCTGAATATGAGTCCTTGTCACCAACAAAGTTACACTCTGAGGCTTAGGAGGAGTAACAATATAAGTATTTAAAGACCTTCTAATGTCCATTATAGTAGCATCCAGATTAATTTTAACCTTTATAAATATAACATCACATCTAAGCTTCCAGATTGATCACAGTACCACTGCACCAATACTTGGCCACTCCACAACATAAGGAGAACTACCCAGATATTTATCAAACCAAGATAAGAAAATATCACCTATCCAATCATATTCAGCAGCAATAAGATGTTGTAAGGAGAGAGCAAACCAAATATGAGCATCTATAGGGCAATGAACAAATAAATGCATTACAGACTCAATCTCATTATTACACAGAGGACAACAATCTTCAATATCAGGATTATAAAACTTGAGAAGAGAATTAACAGGTAACATATGGGCAAATATCTTCCAAATGAAGAACTTAATTTTAGGTAAACAATCAATAGACCAAACCTTTTTCCAGAAAGTAGCATCTTCAGTAGAGACAGAGTCATTTATATAGGCCTTATAAGCCGATTTAACTGTATATTTACCATTTTTTGTGTGTGCCCACATAATTTCATCACTTTTGTGAACATTTACCTTAAGGGATATAATCTTAGTACCATCTTCAGGAGAAAACATGGAAGAAATCAGATCAGAATTCCATTTATTATCATGATTATTAATAAACTCACTGACATAAACAAAGTTTCCAGCATTAGAATCAGTCGAAGTAGAAGGACATGAGTTATCAGGCAACCAGCAATTATTCCAAATCATTGTAGACTTACCATCATTTACCTTATATACAATGTTTGCTCTAAGGAAAACCAAACTTTTAACTACTCCTTTCCAAATCCAAGAAGAAGTATCTGCAGCCTTATCTATTTCTAACAAATTCAGCTTTGGGAAGTATTTATCCTTAAGGAAAATAGTAATCAACTGAGAGGGATTTCTACACAATCTCCAACCTAATTTTGCAATAAGGACCCTGTTTGTAACAAAAGAGTTCCTAATACCAAGACCACCTGATAATTTTGACTTTCCAATATCTCCCCATGAGCGAAAATATGCCCCTCTTCTAGAGTTCTTCTTAGACCACCAGAAGGTTCTTTGAATAGAGTCAATTTTAGAGGTAATTTTCTTAGGGAAAGGAAAACAAGACATATGATAAATATAAAGACTAGAGAGAACATGCTTGGTCACAACAGTTCTCCCAGCCCCATTAAGGTTTGTTTTTTTGTATTACTTAGCCTGTTATAAAACTTATCAATGAGAAAATGAAAAGTTTTAGTTTTATCTCTGTTGACAAACAGAGGAGTAGCAAGATACTTCTCTGTGCTACTTATAAATTTGATTCCTAAAGTTTTAGACAGCAATTTTATGTGTTTATGATGCATTTTTTTACTAGTAAAGAAACCAGATTTCTTTAGGTTAATTGCCTAACCTGAAGCTTTAGCAAACTTGTTAATGATTTTCATCAGATTCTTAGCATAAGTTAGAGAAGCTTTCAAAAATAGCATGCAATCATCTGCAAAAAATAAGTGAGAAATAGGAGGGCTATTTTTCCTCAGCTTGAAACCCTGAATAACATCTTCATTCTCTCCTTTAATCAACAGTTGAGAGAGGGTTTCCATGAAAATGATAAAAATATAGGGAGATAAACAATCTCCCTGCCTAATTCCTCTAGTAGGAAAAAACATTTCTCCTGGGGATCCATTAACAAGAATCGAGTATGAGACTGTGCTAATGCATTGGTATATCAGCTGACACCAGTCATCTCAAAAACCTAGCTTTTTAAAGACCGAAATTATGAACGTCCATTCTAGACGATCGAAATCTTTCGATAAGTCTAATTTAATGGCCATAAACCCATCCTTGTTATTTTTCTTCTTCCTAGTTTTAAAAGAATGCAAAATTTCATGGCTGATGATAATATTATCATGAATTTGCCTACTCACTATAAGTTTCGATTGATAAGGAGAAATTAGAGAGTCTAAAACAGGCTTTAAGAGATTAGTTAGAATTCTTGAAATGATTTTATAAACAGTGTTAATAAGACTAATAGGTCGAAAATCATTAGGGGTGGAGGGGTTACTAACCTTTGGGATTAAAGCAACAAAGGAGTGATTGAGCTGTTTAAGAAGAAACCTGTTTCGAAAAAACCCTTGCACATGATTAATGACTTCAGTAGAAATGATATCCCAATTGTCTCTGAAGAACCCCCCGGAAAGCCATCTGGTCCCGGGGATTTCCATGGCGCCATATTTTTAACTGTTGCTAAGATCTCTTCAGAAGAAGGGATTGCAACAATCCTAATGTTAAGTTCATCAGTAATAATTGGCTTTACATCCTTAAGAACATCATCAATATCAGAAGAACACGACAAAGAAGAAGCATAAATCTTTTTAAAGTGATCTGCAAGAAGATGAAGCACTTGATCCCTATTTTATAGCCAATTACCTTGAGTATCTTTTAGAGTATGTATAGTATTATACATGTTCCTTAACTTAACAGTATTATGGAAGAAATTTGTGTTCTTGTCATACTGCATGAAGTAGTCTATCCTCGATTTTTGCTTATAGAACGAGTTTTCTATTTCATACCAGAAGTTCAATTGCTTAGAATAATTAAGGATAAAATTACCTACAAATGGAGTATATACCATACTCTGAAGTTTTTCAATTTCAGAAGTTAACTTACTAATAGTTGAAATTTGATTTCTTTGATTTCTTTCACATATTTATCCGCTTTTTGTGCTATCAGTTGATTAATAATTTTTCTCTTCTTAAACAACTTTATTTTAATTGTCCTGAATAGTTTTTAAACTATTTGTTTTTTATAAGCGAAGGAAAATTATATTTTTACATAACGATGTCAATCGTATCAATATTTTATGCCGTTGTCTTTTTTAAGGCCCGAGATTGGATTCAAAACGATCTTGAATAGTTTGAGAGTATTGTGTCTAGGATATTAAGTTTGTGTTTACCAACATCAAAAGTAGTGGAATCCAAAACCCTAGATTTTTCTCTCTATTGGTCGACAAAAGAAATGCACGCGCACACCAATTTATTGTTTGTATTAGATTTATTTTCTTTTAGGGTGCTTGTTTGTTTATTTATTTATTAAAAAGAAATGCACGCGCACACCAATTGCATCGTCTGGCACCAAATTTTAGGAAAACTTGTGGGATAGTACGGTGAACCCTCGGGCATTATCATCCGAAACACCACAAACCTCGGCCTCGTACCTTTGACCAATCTTTTATTGTATGTATATTTTGATGAGGTAACTCCAACTTACCTAAATTAGTCAACCCCAGCATTTTCATGCGCATAATTTATGCTTAACACTAGTATTTCTACTTGTGTATGCGTCGTTGGATACGTGTAGGAGATAAATCTGAAGAAAATGATCTTTTTTGTTTGAGTCCAACCCGTTACACGGATTTAGGTGGTACGTCTGTTTTTGCCGAAATGGTTAATGAGAATGAGCCCCCGGTAAATAGAACCCTCAGAGATAGGATGAATCCTTCTAAAGTGGCACGTGACCCATGGGTAGTTTACCAGCCTCTACTATCCAATTTAATATCAAACCCGACACAATTGGCATGCTTCGTACATTTATGGGGTGAGAGAATAAGAACCCGTATACCCATATTTTTGTGGGTAACTCCGAAGCATACTTTTGTGAGTACATGGGTTCTCATTCTCTAACCCCCATAAATGTACGAAGTATGCCAATTACCCCAGGTTTAATATCAAATTGGATAGTAGAGTCTGGTAAACTACCACTGGGTCACATGCCACTCTAGAAGGGTTCAACCTATCTTTAAGGGTTCCACTTACCGAGGGCTCATTCTCATTAACCATTTCGACAAAAATAGACGTACCACTTAAATCCCAGTAACGGGTTGGACTCAAACAATAAAGATTGTTTTCATCAAGTCTATCTCCTACACGTATCCAAAGACGCATAGAAAAATGGAACTACTAGTATTAAGCAAAAATTGTGCACATGCAAATGCTGGAGTTCACTAATTTAGGTAAGTTTGGGTTACCTCAGCAAAATATATATACATTCAAAGACTGGTCAAAGGTACGAGGCTGAGGTTTGTGGTGTTTCAGATGATAATACTCAGAGGGTTCACCGTACTATCCCACAAGTTTTCCTAGAGAATTCGGTGCCAGACGATGCAATTGGTGTCTACGCTTGTATTTTTTTTAATAAATAAAATAAAATAAATAAACGAATAAACAAGCACACTAAAGGAAAATAAAATCTAAAACAAATAATGGTTCTAAGAATAAAATAAATTAATGAAAATAATAAGTAACCTAAAATAAATTTAAAAAAAATAAAGAAATAAAAGAAGGGCTATGTTACTTACCTTTTTGGGTAGGCAAATCCACAATAAATACAGAAACTTGTGTCAATTCAGAATGAAACTAACCAATCTAAGAGCAACTCCAATGGGCACATCAAACAACTCAGTTTGGTGATTATACACCTACAGTGGGACTGGAAAACCACTAAAACGGATGAGCAAACCCTCAAATAAAAGGTTTTGTACATCGCGGCTCATATAGAGTCGATCGGCCCAACCTGAGACGACCGGCTTCATTAGAGACGATAGTCCCATAGAGGCTCGAGACTCGTCTCAATGAAAGCCGAGGGTCGTCTCACACAGAGCCGGTCGGTTCCTACTGCCCCGGCAACGACTAAGAACATCCAACGGCTATGAATCCCCCCTTATAAATTGAATTGAATTCAACACTAAAATCACACCTTCTCCACCTTCTACACTTACAAATTCTTCATAATTCACTTCAATCTTCATCATTCAATCTCAAAAAATGGCTGCCCGAGTTTGTGGTCCAAAGTTTTCTTTAGAAGAAGATTTAGCAATTTGCACAGCTTATGTTACTCAAACAAGAAATGATATCCATGGTGTTATGAATTTTACGCAAGCGACTTTCTGGCCGGCAATAAGTTTTTGTAATGTTCACTGCATAAATGGGGAACTTGAGAGGCCGTGAAGTTAATGGAGCGAGTCATCGTTTAAAATAATTTCTCATGTCGTCCGGATAACAGTGATTATTTCTGGGAAAGAGTGTTGCAAATGTTTGTAGCGTTGCCGAACCAATACATAAGAAACAGGAAGTGCCTAAAACATAGATTTTCATTCATCACTAATGATATCAAACATTATACAGAAGTTTTATGGATGGAAGAATTATATATCTTAATACCTTTGTCCTCATTAGAAAAACTGCATCATAAAATATAATATCTTAAGTAACTTGTTGTTTATGTTTTTCAGAAAACCATCGCTCAAATCAAGTTTACTGAAGAAAACATAACAGAGTTTAAGCATTTTGAATGCTATGAACTCTATAGAGATAATGTCGCTGGATTTGATGTAGTTTGATGTTATTGTTGGCGTTATGAAATTAATTACTATATATGTGAGTCTAAATGTAAATCCAATCGCTTAATATAAAACTTAAGTCTAAATATATCAATTTATTAATATTACTGCCACTTCTTTTACAAGTTATAAACTTAGACAGTAATAAGAACTCAATTAAGAACATCAATAAAAATCTATCACAATCTTTAGCCTCCTGTTTTCTTCATCTGACGTAACTTCCATTCAACACGTTCTTGAACAATTTCTCCTTTGTTTTTGAGTTTTCGGTTTTTAACTTTCAAAACTAGAGCTTTTCTTTGCTTTTTAACGAAACTTTTTGCTGGATTAACTTCTAAAACTTGCACAGATCATTCTTTTTTACCATTTTCAATTTTTTTGAAATTATCACAGATTTTATTTACATCATCCTCGAGTTTTGCTTCACAAAAAAGAGAAATTGCCTTATGAAACATTTCAAAAGAAAGATTAGTGGAAAAAATTCAAGAGAAGATTGAATTTTGGTGTGAGTTGTATGTTTAAATGGGTTGGATATTTATAGGGGGAAAAATAGTCGTTTGAAAATCTGACCGTTGTCGGCTCAGATGGACACGATCGGCTCAGTGTGAGGCGAGGCTCGGTTCGTGGTGCTCCGATTCTCTGCTCAATATGCGTCGAGTGTCGGTTCAACGCGAGACGGTCGTTTCCAACTGAGACGGTCGACTTACTTGGATTCGAAAAACCCTCTCCCCACTGCCCAAAACTCAGTGTGTCCATCCATCTGGACAGGCATATTATCAAATTTATTGTATCCCATTTAACTTGCTCTAAGTAGATGGAAACAACCTCTTGGTTGCAGTAATTGACGTCCCCAGCTAAATGATCTATTCATAAAAGGACGCCTAACTCGGGTGTAAGAAACAACATGACAGTCGCCAGCATATCTCGGAATAAATCATAATCATATATCTTATGTTTTTATGTTTACAATTTTATGTGTCTCTAAGTGATTTGGCGGGACCCTAGTATTGCTTTAAGGTCATAGTTTGAATGCATTAGAAAAAGGAAAAAAAATTATGTACTTATCTTTTATGTAATTATTTTTTGTAATCAATTCATTAAAGAATGTCGTGAAGAAGAAGAAATCTAAAATAAAGTTTCAAGACAATAAGCGATCGAACAAAAAGATTTAAATTTTTGAAGATTTGTGTTACCGACAGTTTTAAAGAATCAAGTGCAAAAGTCGTTCTCTGATGGCGAGAAAAGTTTCATATTTTGTATCATTTAATTTCTTATATTTTAGGGGAAAAAAGCGAGGAGCATCCACTAGGACTATTATACAGATTTTTTGGAAACATCGTTCACCTTAGGCAACACGCGCACGCTTCTATATCCATATCCATATTCTAATCTATTCATGTGATTGAACTTTGTTAGATTCTGAGTATCGTGGATAACGATTATCTGAGTAAAGTTTTGAATTCTTACGATATGAATTTTAGTACACTGAGCGCAAACTCATGTACAACAAATGGATTCATTGATAGACACATTTATGTGTCTGAATTGTCCATAATTTTCTATATTATTAGTGCTCATTTTTGTACTTATTATGGTGTTTTATGTGTGTGTACGTATTTTTGGATAAGAAACATTTTTGGAGAAATCGGCTCGAAAAGTTGCTAAGGCACCAAGAAAAGTGTTAAAGGCACCCTAACTTTGGATAAGGGAACCCCCAGAAATATGTTAAAAATACCCCAGAAAACTTGTTGAAAAGCGCCAAAGGAATTTGTTAAAAGCACCCTAATTACTAAGGGGCACCGTAATTGATAAAGGGACACCGGATTTGGATAAGGGGCAACCTCATCTTCAACCTTTTGAAACTGAAATTTGACGGGATAAATAGGTTTAATACAATAGAATTAGGGTTGATGATTTGAAGGTGTTATGAAGAGACTTAATGGTTGAAATCGAATGGGAAGACTTGATCTAGGTTAACAGGACCGGTAAGGGTTTCCGATTGGATCAAAATTGGCCAGAATTCGAGTTGGAGCAAAACAGAGAGTGAGAAGTTACGGGTCTCTGTTCGTGTTGAAATTGGACAGTTCTAGTCGAACTTAATCACCGGAACCGATTGCTTTGGGCCTGTTTGGATAAAACATAGTTGGTAAGAGTCTTGGATTCGAATAAAAAAGAAGTTTCCACGTACTTTAAGTAAAACATGGAAGAAGAGTTTTATCGGGTATCATTTTCTTAACTTGGGAAGATTGTGTGTGGATGGAAGAAGTTAAACACGACTTAAAAGGTGTTGGCAGCATGTTGGAGCAATTTTGTGTACAACTGATGCGTGGAGAAGAAATACAAGGAAAGAATTTCCCGTAAAGAGTAAGAAATATTCCCTAGAAGTAAAGGGATTTATTTGGAGTTATTACAGAGATTTTCTTCGCCTGTTTAGAATAAATAAGGTGTCGGGATACCAGATAAGGGGACGGAGAGACTGGGAAGAAAGTAATGCTTAGAATCGAGAGAAAATAAAGTTCCAGGAAATTCTGCTGCTGCTGTAAACTCAAAAACACGAAAAACAAACACCTGTTAAATACAATCGCAGAAGCTGTCGCAGTTTAACCACAGAAGCTCTATATCGTTCCCTATCCAGTAGCGAAATACTTTTTGTAACTTATTTGCGTAGCTGAGTCTTTATATCTGGGCTACTTAAGTTGTTGAATACTTTTAGCGATTAAAAATCGTTGTAAGCAATTTTATATCTTTTTGAATACAATGGTTAATCAATTTTTCTCCATATTTCGATTCATGAGTAGCTAAATTATTTTCTAGGGTTTTGGAGGAAGCTATTTTTGATATCTACTATTAATAGTTTTATTTCTTAGACAAGAATTACTCCATTAATTGTGCTATTCATTACTAATAATTTCTCTTTTAGAAATGCTTTATTTTGATTGTTCTGGACAATTATTAAACTGTTGATCTTTTATAAGCAAAGGAGGTTATATTTTTGTGTAACGACGAAAGTCGCATAATTAATTTTAAATGTTTTATCTTCCAAAACATGAGATTGAGTTCAATATGGTTTTGAGTATTTTATGAGTAATTGTTTGAGATAATAAATTATTAATTTTACAAGCATCAGAAATAGTGGAATTCAAAACCCTAGGTTCGCCTATCCTTGATAAACAAAAATCAAGTTTAGTTAGTTTTTCTTTAATATTTTATTTTATTAATATTAAACCAAATCTCTAAAAAAAAGTCCGAGAATCGAATCCACTCTTACCACTTGTAAAAACTACATCATTCATACAGGGTAATGATTTCCATAGCCAACTATAGAGATTATTTAGACTAGTGTCGGTTCTCAATTCTTGACAAGTAGCTAGGTTTTGGAGTAAAAGGTTTTGTGGATATATCTTTTATAAACCCTTACGAGACTAAAACTCGTATGATAAGGACACCTATGGGTTCAAAGGCTTGTAGCATATGTTAAGTGCAATTGCGATGCCTACTATGGTGAGTTAGGATTTTTATTTTGTAGATAAGATTTGCTCGAGGATAGCAAATAATAAGTTTGGGGTATTTGATAGACATATTTTTGTGTCTGATTTGTTCTCAATTCTCTATATTGTTAGTGCTCATTTTTGTATTTATTATGTTATATTTTATGTTTTCGTAGGTATTTTTGAAAAATACACTTTTATGGAAAAAATTGACGCAATAAATGATAAAGGCACCCAAAAAATTACTAAAGGCACCGCCACTTCTTCACCATTTGAAAATCATTCTGGCGGGAAATTTTCGGTTTTAGCTGCTTGTTTTCTGGATTGGATTTGGTAGAGTTCAACTCGAAGTTCTTCTAGGATTTGGATTTGGGTTAACCTGTTTCGATAAAACGGGATTGCTAATTGAATTATTTACGTAAAAAGAAAGATATTTCCATTTATATCACGATAATACATGGAAGAATAGTTTCTCGGAGTTTGGTGATTCCTCGAGGAATATGAGAAAATCTTTCCCAAAGACGCATTAAGAAGATTTACAAAGATACTCCAGAAACTTTTAATAGAAGGAAACTAAGACATAATTAAAACATGTCCTCGAGATATTTAGGTGTGTGAGGTGTGTACATATATATAAGTAGTGGGAACTAATAGAGTAAGACTGAGAGATTCGGTGAACACAACAAAAAAATAATAAGAAAAAAATTTGAAGAATAACAGCACCAGAAGCCCGTCGCAGAGAACTGTGAGATATTCCAAACAACAAAAGACATCCATTCTTTCAACAGTCTTATTTTATTATTTCCCTGTTACGATTGGTTCAAGAACACTGTTAAACCTACTACATTTTTTAATAAGCCTCTTTCGGAAAAGTGATTGAGCCTTCCAATTTAAGACAGAGAGATGCTTGTTGTTGTGTCTATCTTTTAAAAGTTGCGCCCATATTTGCTTGGTCGACATTTTAAAATTTTAACGGATCATCAAAGTCTCAAATACTTTCATGACCAAAGGTTGTCTTCCATTGAACAACCAAGATGGTTATTCAATCTTTTAGGATACAATTACGAGATTGTTTATTGTTGTGGTACAACAAACAAGGCAATTGATGTCTTATCTCGTTAGCCTGATCTTACTATATCAAATCTTACTACTCCTAGTTTTTCCTGGGGTTGATAACATTATTGAAGAATGTCATAATGATATTACATTAAGCAGTTTTATTCAGGAGTCGCGTAGAAATCCAGCTTTTACGAAGCATTACACTTATGTTGATAGTGTACTTCGTTATAAAGAACGTATAGTAGTGGTTCCTACATCTCAATGGTGTGTTAAGCTTCTTCACGAATTTCATTCAACCCCTCATGGTGGTCATTCTAGTTTTGTTCGCACATATAAGCGTCTTCAACAAAATTTCTACTGGCATGGTACGTATGAAACACTCCATCACGGATTACATTGATAGTTGTGATACTTGCCAGCGTAACAAAGCTGAAATTATCGCCCTTCCAAGACTTCTACAACCCTTGACTA
Source organism: Papaver somniferum (assembly GCF_003573695.1). Lineage (NCBI taxonomy): Eukaryota > Viridiplantae > Streptophyta > Magnoliopsida > Ranunculales > Papaveraceae > Papaver > Papaver somniferum. Next base: position 82,854,773 of record NC_039366.1, read on the forward strand.
TACTTGATGATGTACATGTCAATGAATTTTATTGATGGATTGTCGTTTTCTAACCGTAAGAACTCTATCTCGGTGGTAGTCGATCGTCTTTCCAAATCTGCTCTTTTTATGTGCTTTTTCGCATCCCTATACAACTGCGACTACTTCTGCTGTATTCGTGTGTGGTATTGTTGGTCTTCATGGGATGCCTCGTACCGTTGTAAGTAATTGTGATTCTATCTTTCTAAGTAGTTTTTGGGAGGCTTTCTTTATTTCACAAGATACTCAACTTTGTCGAAATTCAACCTATCACCGTCAAACGAACGACCAAACTGAAGTCACTAATCTCACACTTGAATATTACCTTCTTTTTTTTTTGAAAATCAAGTCAAAAACTTAAGGACTGGTCTCGTTGGTTACCATGGACTAAATGGTGGTATAACACTACTTACCACTTTTTTATTAAAATGACTCTGTTTGAAGCTTTTTACAGCATGTCACATCCAACTATTTTAGCTTATTATTTACCTAATTTCATTGTTTTTTATGCTGTTGACTTAGCTTTATGAACACGAGATCGCATTTTTCATATTCTCAAAACGCATCTGCAGGAAGCTCAAGATTGTATGAAGCTATATGTTGATACCCATCCCGCATAAATGAGTTTTGTTGTTGGTGACCGGGGTTTTCTTCGTGTGCAACCTTACTGTCAATCCACATCTGCTACCCGATCTTATTCCAAATTGTCTTCAAGATTTTATGGTCCTTTACGTGTGATATAAAAGATTGGTATCATTGTTTATAAATTGGAATTGCCTTCCAACTGTCGTATTCATCCAGTTTTCCACGTTTCAGCCTTGAAACTCAAATTTGGTGTTCATCATGATGTTGCTGATACCTTTCCTACAACTGTAGACCATATTGAATTAGAGCATGAATCTATCTTAGAATGAAGGGTGTTAAAGCGACAAAACAATGTTGTAACTCATCAGCTAATCAAATGGAAATATCACCCTACTGATTAAGCTATTTGGGAACGGATTAAAACTTATTTGTTCTCACTGAATGCTTAAGACTTATTTGTGCTCCTTTAGCACCTAGAAGTTACTCCATGAAACAGATTAAATTTCTGATGGGAATGGAGATAAAAAGTTCGGTGTCGTTGTTAATGAATTCTTAACAATGGTGTTCCTTTTTCTTCTTTTTTTTCATTTGTAAGAATGGGTTTCTTGGTTGAGCGACTAAAAGAACTAATGTCACATAAGCACAAATCTTATGGTGTACCATATAATCTTCAAAATATTAATCAATTGTCATTTATTATTTAGAAAATAATAAACGTTAATCACCTATCGTTTTGTTATTAATAGAAACCATATTTCAAAAGTTAAGCAGTAACAACCAGAGTGTAGTAGTAGGTAAATGACTTTTGCAGGATGACTTCCCGCACAAACGACTTTTAAGACGTTAGATCATGCATGTCCCACATTTAAAATCCGGATTTGGAAGTATTGAATGTTTTTGGGGACCGTGGTGGTTCCTGGACTGAATGCAAATAACCAGTGGGAGAGTGAATCCAACCATTTATTTGATGATCCAACATCTTAAAAACCGTTTGAGCGGAAAGTCATTCCATAAAATCGTGCCTAATAACATTTGAGTAATATGATTCACACAGATAAATTTGGGAAGAAAATAAAAAGGATCAAGTTGGGTGCTTTAGTTTGAGATATTCACGGAGAAGTTTTCCTAAACAGATTATCTCACAGTTTTGATTACGTCATATCTCATTACATTGGAATGTCCTTATTCTGCTAGTTTAAATATCCTACTGTCTTTAGGGGAGACCCGAAAGAATTAGGGGCGCTTTTTTTATTCCCATCCTATAGGTGTGGCTGTGGGACGTCCTAATAGTTAGAAAATACCTGTATACCCTTTTATAATCGGTAGTTTAGTATTGGTTTTATCAACCGATTATGACTGTCTTCTCTTCTTTGCTTTGTTTCAAAACATTTGAATTTGGGGCTACTAGCACAATCGGTAGATAATGAACATCACGAGACTAACTACCGATTGTACAATCGGTAGATAATAAATATCACGAGTCTACCGATTGTGAAAATAGAAAAATGCAAAATTCCACTAGTTTTTGAAAATTTTGAATTTGGGGCTACTAGCACAATCGGTAGATAATGAACATCATGAGACTACCGATTGTACAATCGATAGATAATAAATATCACGAGTCTACCAATTGTGAAAACAAATAAATGCAAAAATCCATTGGTTTTTGAAAATTTTGAATTTGGGGCTACTACCACAATCGGTAGATAATAAACATCACGAGTTTACCGATTGTGAAAATAGAAAAACTCAAAATTTCATTAGTTTTTGAAAATTTTGAATTTGGGGATACTACCACAATCGGTAGATAATGAACATCACGAGACTACTGATTGTACAATTGGTAGATAATAAACATCACGAAATTACTGATTGTGTGTATCTATTTGAACAGAAAGGTATAATCGGTGGATAAAATACTTATTATCTACCGATTCTGAGACGTTAATGGTGTTGAATGCATTTAATCGTCTCTTTAATCAGTATTGAACCGTGAACATAATATTCTTCATGAAGTTTCTCACTATCTTCTTCATATCCATCCATGTTTGTTGTTGATTTAAGAAAAAATGATATTCTCCACCATTTTTTTTCTTCCTTTCTTCTACTCTAAAATCTTAAAACTACAAAACTAAAGCAATTTTCCTTTATATAATCTAAACTACTGATTGTAAACTAAACTACTGATTGTTAAGGGTAGAATCGACATTATGAAAAATGAGAGACAAGGGGTAGCTTCATTTTAGTTTTTTTTTTTTTTGATGCAAAGGGAATTTATTGATTAAGAGGATAAATTACAGGCTAGAATGTCATCTGAGTGTTCAAAACTAGTACCAGATACTCTAGCTTTTTTGGCTACTAATTCTGCTACACTAATTCTGCTACACTGTTTGTCCCTAGTTGGGAGAATGTCTTTAAGACATTTCCACGCAAATTTTTTGACTTTGTATGGAATCTTACATTGCCACAGACACTTCCAAATCTCAGTTCCAATTTGAAAGTTACGCACAGGTTCACTAGTGTTACTGCTAAGAACTTTATAGGCACTCTTGACAGTGAACATACCTTTTCTCTAAGGGACCCAGTTAAGTTTATCAGTGCCATATCTAGAAATTCTTATAGATAAGATCTTTTGAGTGGTATTAGTATCAAAAGTATCTCTTACCAGCTGAGCATTCCATATCATAGTACCTGGTAAAAACAAGTCAGACACAAAAAACAGAGAAGAAGGAACAATAATATTAGCAGCTGGATCAGGAGGGTGATCAATCCCAATAACCCATTTATCAAGCCAGATTCTAATCTTAGTACCACATCTTACAGACCGAAAGCTATTCTCTTTAATGGTTTGTATCTGTCTATATATCCCTTTCCAAACCCATGAGCTACTATCACTTAGTTTGTCAATATGGAGAGGGTTTATATCTCTAAAGTATTTAGCTTCTAGGATCTGAGTGCAAAGGTCATCTGAGTTAGAACAAATTTTCCAAGCAATCTTACTAATAAGAGCTCTATTAAAAGTTTCCAGATTTCTAAAACCTAAACCTCCCAGATCTTTAGGCTTTTGGAAATTAGACCAAGCAATGAAATTTATGCCTTTGTTAGCTTTATGACCCCACCAAAAATTCCTCTGCAAAGACTCTAAATGTTGGATAGTAGTAACAGGGATTTTAAAACACCCCATCTGATAAGTGGGGAGAGAGTTTAAAAAAAATATTATCATGGTAGTTCTACCAGATTGATTCAGAGTGGTACTTGCCCAATTATTTAATCTAGCTTCAAAAGATTGAGCTATGGGTTTAAATGACCTAATTTTAGAATGACCTAAAAGAAGAGGGGCACCTAAGTAGGTCTCAGAGTCTCTTACAATGTTCATGTTTAGTTTACTGGTCAAATCAGCAAATATATCAGGGTTGAGATTATTGCTAAAGTAGACACAATACTTCTGGAAATTAAGAGTTTGACCAGAAAGATTACCAAACTTTTGAAGGATGCTTAGAATAGTATCAATATTGTTGTAATCAGCTTTTCCAAAGATGAGAATATCATCTACAAATAAAAGATGAGTAATGGGAATGGCTCTCCTAGAGACTTTGATACCTGCAATTTGTCTGTGAAGCTCAACATGTTTTAAACTACCAGAAAGATATTCCATAGCTAAAATAAACAAATAGGGAGACAGTGGGTCTCCCTGCCTGATGCCTCTTGAATGGATATATTCCTGACATGGTGAACCATTAAGAAAAACACTTATGCTAGTAGTAGAAATGCATTGATGGATTAAATTGCAGAAAGAATCATTAAATCCAAAATGAGTAAGCATTTTCAAGATGAAGGGCACTCCAACTTATCAAAAGTCTTAGATAAATCTAATTTCAAAGCCATAGTCCCACTAACACCCTCTTTATGCTTCATAATGTGGACAATTTCATGAGCTATGATAATGTTATCATGAGTAGATCTGCCAGGAACAAAAGCAGCTTGGTGAGGTGAAATGAGCTTTTTAAGATAAGGCCTAATCCTATTAGCTATTATCTTAGAGACAATTTTGTAAGAAACATTACATAGCCCAATAGGTATGAAATCACTAGCTTTCTTAGGATCTTTCACTTTATGAATTAAGCAAATATAAGTTTGATTAAGATGCTTAGGCATGAAACCAGTTTCAAAGAAACTTTGAACAACATCAGTTACATCTTTACCTACAATGGGCCACTGAGATTGGTAGAAACCAGCTTGAAAGCCATCAGGGCCTGGAGAGCTCCATGCAGACATAGATTTAACAACACTTATAATCTCTTCATCAGAGGGAATAGAAAGCAAAGTGTTGGGGTATATATTTAAAAACATAGTTTTGTAATAATATGCCAAAGTTAGAGAGATAGTATGGTGGCATTGTTTTGAGCTCCCACACTATAGGCATGGGTTCAATTCCCACCCCACACAATTTCACTAGGGTATATACTATTTATACTATATATTATATTACATTAGTCCGGGAGCGGGGCCTTGGGGGTCTTGGGAGGTCTGCTGATCCAGAAACAATTTTTTTTGCTGTTTTTAACTTAAATTTTCAAAACGTATTAAGATAATTATATCATGATTAATTACAGTTAATGTTGAAATTTTAATACGGCCGTTTTTCTGCTGTTACAAAGAAATTTAATTGGCATTTAATCGAAAATTAATTTTCCATTAATTCCATTGATTCTTTTTGATTATAAAAAAAAAAAAACTGGTTTCTGGAAGAAAATATATAGAACGTTATTTTTATTTCGTCAAGTTTTTCTGAGCAAGTGTTGTTGAAAGAGTTATTATTGATTCGATTTCTCAGTGCAGAGAAATCGAAAGAGATAAGCTGTTTTATCCCATAGGGTTTCGACAAAAAACTGACTGCTAGCACAATCAAGAGGCAGAGTCGCGAAACACCTTAAAGATAGCGACCTAGTACGCGACTCAGCGGTTTCTTTGTGTAATTTGATTATAGTGCTTTGTTTCCAACAATTTTAAGGTGAACGTTTCTGCTATGGAGAATGAAAAGAAGCGCGTTGATGATACCAACAAGCCTTTCAAATTTGAAGGGTTGCATTTCAGAAGATGGAAGTTGAAGATGTTCTTTTATCTCAAACTGATGAAGCTGCATATGATTGTGTCGAGTGTTCATCCTGGAACCCTGGAACCTGCTGCTGATAAGACTGCTGCTGTTGCTGCTGGCGGTGGTGCTGCTACAGATCCACCTCCTACCGGTGGTGTTGAAGAAGTTGTTTCTCAAACTCCCGAGGAAAAACAAAAGGCCATCGACAAATGGATCGATAATGACTTTGATTGCAAAAACTACATTCTTAATGCATTATCTGACGATTTATATGAGTATTATTCAACTTTTGAAACTGCTAAAGATGTATGGGATGCATTACAGAAAAAATATGACACCGAGGAAGCGGGTTCAAAGAAATATGCTGTGAGCCAGTATGTGAGATACCAAATGGTGGATGATAGATCAGTTGTTGCACAGGCTCATGAACTTCAAAAAATTTACCACGAAATTGTGGCCGAAGGTATGAAAACTGATGAACAATTTCAAGTTTCTGTAATGATTGACAAGTTACCACCTAGCTGGAAAGATTTTCGTAATACTTTGCGTCACAAGACTAAAGAATTTTCTCTTGAAAGTTTGATTGTTAAGCTCAGGGTTGAGGAAGAAGCTCGGAAACAAGATAAGAAGGAAGAGATTCTCATTGTTTCTAACAATAAGACTCATCCGAATTTAAAACCTAAGAAAAGGGATATGAAACCTAACCCGAACCAGAAGAAAGGAGGAAGGCCTAATCAAAACAAGAACCAACACCCATCGAAAAATGGACAGAATTCCAATTCTGAATTTCTTTGTTATATCTGTAATAAACCAAACCACATGGCTAGGAATTGCAGATTTAACAAGGAAAAGAATAACGCACAAGCTAATGCTGTGGGTGACGTTATAATTGCCATGGTCTCTGATCCAGAGTTCTACATGGTTGGTGGATCTGATGGGTGGTGGATAGACAGTGGTGCTTCGCGTCATTGTTGTTTTGATAGGTCCATGTTTAAGACTTATGCTGAAACCAAGGACAAGAAAGTGTTATTGGGAGACTCCCACAGCACTATGGTGAAAGGTTCTGGTACGGTAGAGTTGAAGTTTACTTCTGGGAAGACACTCATGCTGAAAGATGTCCTTCACACTCCAGAAATGAGAAAGAACCTTGTTTCCGGCTATCTTCTCAACAAGGCTGGGTTGTATCAAACTATTGGGTCTGATATTTACACTATAACTAAGAATAAGAATTTTGTAGGAAAGGGTTATGCTACTGATGGAATGTTTAAGCTTAATGTTGATGCTATGAATAAAATTGATTCTTCTGCTTATATGGTTTGCAATTTTAATGTTTGGCATGGAAGGCTTTGTCATGTGGGTAAAAAGTTAGTAAATAACATGAGTAAGTTAGGTGTCCTCCCTGAATTTTCTGAAAATGATTTTGAAAAATGTGAATACTGTAGTCAAGCAAAAATAACCAAGACTTCACATAAATCTGTTGTAAGAGAATCGAAACCACTAGACTTAATACATTCTGATTTGTGTGAATATGAAGGTATCCTAACTAGAAATGGCAAGAGGTATATCATGACGTTCATTGATGATTGTTCTAATTATACTTATGTTTATTTGTTGAGCCATAAGAACGAAGCTATTGAAAAGTTTAAGATTTTTATTGCTGAAATTGAAAATCAATTTGGTAGGAAAATTAAGAGATTTCGTAGTGATAGAGGCACTGAATATGATTCTTCTCCTTTTACTGAAATTTATCAAACTAATGGCATTATACATGAAAGAACTGCACCATATAATCCTCAAATGAATGGGAAAGCTGAAAGAAAGAATCGTACTCTTACTGAATTGACTGTTGCTTGTTTGCTTAGCTCTGGTGCTGCTTCTCATTGGTGGGGTGAATGTTTGCTGACTGTTTGCCATGTTTTGAACCGCATTCCTAATAATAAAACCATGATATCTCCTTATGAACTTTGGAGAAATAGAAAACCTAATGTCTCTTATTTTAGAGTTTGGGGTTGCTTAGCTTTTGTTAGAAAACCTGATCCTAAAAGACATAAGTTAGAAAGTAGAGCTTATGAATGTGTTTTTATTGGTTATGCTCAAAACAGTAAAGCTTATAGGTTCTTTGATATTAATAATAAGGTTATTATTGAATCTATTGATGTTGATTTCTTTGAAGAGAGATTTCCTTTTAAATCTAGAAATAGTGGGGGTAATAGTGGGGGTTCTTTATCTAGTGTTTTACCTAGTGCTGATTCTGAACATAGATTAGAAGAACCTAGAAGTGCAGAAACTAGGATCACTGAAGTTGAACCTAGAAGAAGTAAAAGAGCTAGGACTGACACAAGAGATCCTGATTTTGAATTTTATGCCGTAGAGGAAGAACCTTCTAATTTACAAGAGGCGTTCAGTTCTGCAGAGTCTAGTTTCTGGCAAGAAGCTGTAGATAATGAATGGGATTCTCATATGTCTAATGGAACTTGGCGTATAGTAGATTTACCTCCTGGTTGTAAGCCTATAGGTTGTAAATGGGTTTTGAAAAGGAAACTAAAACCTGATGGAACAATAGAGAAGCACAAAGCTAGACTGGTTGCTAAAGGATTTAGGCAACGAGAGAACGTAGACTTCTTTGATACTTATTCTCCTGTTACTAGATTAACATCTATACGTGTTTTGATTGCTGTTGCCGCTGCTCATAATCTTGTTATTCACCAAATGGATGTTAAAACTGCCTTTTTGAATGGTGAACTAGAAGAGGAAATTTATATGGAACAACCTGAAGGTTTTGTAATTCCTGGACAAGAACAGAAAGTATGTAAGCTAGAAAAATCCCTTTATGGTTTAAAACAAGCTCCTAAACAGTGGCATGAGAAATTTGATAATTTAATGATTTCACATAACTTCAGAATAAACGAGGGTGACAAATGCATCTATTATAAATTTGAGAATGATGTGTGTGTGATTGTTTGCTTGTATGTGGATGATTTGCTGATATTTGGTTCCAATTTATCTGTTGTCAATGAAACTAAAGGTATGCTTAGTTCGAATTTTGACATGAAAGATTTGGGTGAAGCTAGTGTAATCTTGGGAATCAAAATAACTAGAACTAGTAGTGGTATTTGTTTGGATCAATCTCACTACATTGAAAAAATTCTGAGAAAGTATGAATATTTTGATTGTAAGCCTGCTTGTACTCCGTTTGATCCTAATGTGAAATTGTTTAAGAACACTGGAGAAAGTGTTAGACAATCTGAATATGCTAGTATAATTGGAAGTCTGCGTTATGCAACTGATTGTACAAGACCAGACATTGCATATGCAGTGGGAGTTCTGTGCAGGTTTACCAGTAATCCTAGTTTGGAACACTGGGATGCTATTGAGAGGGTTATGCGGTATCTGAAAAGAACCACAAACCTAGGATTACACTATAAGAGGCATCCCGCAGTCCTTGAAGGATTTAGCGATGCTAATTGGAATACTCTTTCAGATGATTCCAAGGCCACCAGTGGATATGTTTTTACTATTGCTGGGGGCGCTGTATCTTGGAGATCAAAGAAACAGACAATTATAGCCCAATCTACGATGGAGGCTGAATTGATGGCACTAGCAGCAGCTAGTGAAGAAGCAGGATGGCTGAAGAGTCTGTTATCAGACATTCCAGTATGGGAAAAACCGATACCAGCCACTTTGATCCACTGCGATAGTACCGCGGCTATCGGAGTAGTAGAGAACTGTTATAATAACAGTAAGAATCGACAGATACGTCGAAAGCACGACACAGTTAGAGAATTTCTCACAACTGGTGTTGTTAGAGTAGATCATGTAAGGTCTGAAGGAAATATAGCTGATACTTTGACGAAAGGATTAGCAAGAGAAAAGGTATGGAATATCTCTAAAAGTATGGGACTTTTGCCCGTGAGAAGTTGAGTCATTTGTAATGGATACCCAACCTAGAAATAGGTTCAAAGGGACTAGACGAAGTTACAAATAATATGATAGAGTCATGCATTCCCATAGCATGATATCCTGAAGTGGGAAACAGGTTGAGTGTTTAAACTCTTAATGATGTCTATAGCTCTTAAGTTAAGAGTGGGATATACAGGAGTATCCTTGATAGACTCACCTATACGAATGTGAAGGTGTGGCCGCCTTCTATGAGAACTTGGGCATTTCTCTAGATCGTTCGTTAAGAAAGGGATAAGCACATGGCCCTAATGTGCAAAATTAAGAACTTTACTCTAAGATATAGTTGTGTGTGTTGTATAATCTATTATTAGTTAGAGTTCAAGACGAGAGTCACTCTAGTTACCTGATACTTAGAAAGTTCAACACTATGTAGAGGTTCAAGTCGAAAGGCACCTTTGCTTATGCACAACTGTATAGCACTTGCTCAATGTTTTAAAATATAAGTGGGGGATTGTTGGGGTATATATTTAAAAACATAGTTTTGTAATAATATGCCAAAGTTAGAGAGATAGTATGGTGGCATTGTTTTGAGCTCCCACACTATAGGCATGGGTTCAATTCCCACCCCACACAATTTCACTAGGGTATATACTATATATTATATTACATTAGTCCGGGAGCGGGGCCTTGGGGCCTTGGGGGTCTTGGGAGGTCTGCTGATCCATAAACAATTTTTTTGCTGTTTTTAACTTAAATTTTCAAAACGTATTAAGATAATTATATCATGATTAATTACAGTTAATGTTGAAATTTTAATACGGCCGTTTTTTTGCTGTTACAAAGAAATTTAATTGGCATTTAATCGAAAATTAATTTTCCATTAATTCCATTGATTCTTTTTGATTATAAAAAAAAAAAAACTGGTTTCTGGAAGAAAATATATAGAACGTTATTTTTATTTCGTCAAGTTTTTCTGAGCAAGTGTTGTTGAAAGAGTTATTATTGATTCGATTTCTCAGTGCAGAGAAATCGAAAGAGATAAGCTGTTTTATCCCATAGGGTTTCGACAAAAAACTGACTGCTAGCACAATCAAGAGGCAGAGTCGCGAAACACCTTAAAGATAGCGACCTAGTACGCGACTCAACGGTTTCTTTGTGTAATTTGATTATAGTGCTTTGTTTCCAACACAAAGCCATATTCTCAACATCATTAATGACATGAGAAATAGTATTAAAATCACTATCATGCAAAAAATGGTCTGTGAGAAGGTTACTAACTGAATCTCTATCCTTGCACCAGTTATCATTATTATCAAGAAGGGCATTAATGTTGTTTCTATGGAGTCTCTTATTCACTAGAGAATGAAAGTGTCTAGTGTTGTTATCCATATTAAGAATGTGTTTGTCTCTGGATTTTTCCTTATAGAAACTAGTTTGAATTCTATACCAGTTTTCTAGATCACGAGTCAAGCCTTTAACTCTCATATTTTGATCAACCGAGGAAGGAGTTGTTGGGCAGTTTCTAGTTCTTTCTGAAGAAAAGAGATATTTTTAGGCTTCTCTTAAATATAGCCCACACATTTATTAACCATAACCCAAAAAATTTAAGTTAAAATGAAAATCCAAACACGCCTTAATTTATACTAGCAATTAAACTTAAATTCTTATTCTTAATCAAAATCAAAATAAACCCTAACTTTTTTTGATCAAACTTCATCATATTTCTAATTAGTTATAGTTGTTCTTTTATTTATAATTCTCATATACAATTAAAACCCTAATTATTACTTTTCCCTAAAAACAAAATAAATCATAATTCTTAATTCTTTATAAAATGTTATTCTTTTTTCTTAATTATGATAAAATATTAGCATTAATAGAAGTGTATATTCTAATTGTTCCATTCAAAAACACAACAACATCAATCAAAACAGAATTAATTAAGGTTTGATTCTTTTCTTAGGACCATTTTCTTAAAACTTCATAAACACAATCTACAATAGATATTCTCTAAGATGATTTTTTTTCTCGATCATGGTTGCACCAAAATTTGATTGAGGATATTGATTATTCTTCAAAAACATTAATCATGTCAAATAACTAAAACACCGATACCACGATGGGAGGGCCGCCCGAAAAAAATGAAACAACGATGCATAACGCGTTATACATCCTCAAAATGTTATTTCTGAGGCATAACCAAATTAGTGAATGCATGAATCAAAATACGGCGGTAAAAAATGTTATATTTTCGCTCTGTTTCAGAAAAAGTGATATTTTCGTCCCATTTCAGAAAAAGTGATATTTTTTCCCCGTTTCAGAAAAGTGATACTTTCGCCCCGTTTCAGAAAAGTGATACTTCCCCCGCTTCAGAAAAAGTGATACTTTCGTTCCGTTTCATAAAAAGTGATACTTTCACCCCGTTTCAGAAAAAGTGATACTTTCGCTATGTTTCAGAAAAAGTGATACTTTCGTCCCGTTTCAGAAAAAGTGATACTTTCGTCCCGTTTCAGAAAAGTGATATTTTCGCCCCGTTTCAGAAAAAATGATACTTTCGCCCCGTTTCATAAAAAGTGATACTTTCGCCCCGTTTCATAAAAAGTGATACTTTCGCCCCGTTTCAGAAAAAGTGATACTTCCCCCGTTTCAGAAAAATGATACTTTCGCCCCATTTCAGAAAAAGTGATACTTTCGTCCCGTTTCAGAAAAAGTGATACTTTCGCCCCGTTTCAGAAAAAGTGAAATTTCGTTCCGTTTCATAAAAGTGATACTTTCGCACTGTTTCAGAAAAGTGATACTTCCCTCGTTTCATAAAAAGTGATACTTTCGCCCCGTTTCAGAAAAAGTGATACTTTCGTCCCGATTCAGAAAAAGTGATACTTTCATTCCGTTTCAGAAAAAGTGATACTTTCGTCCCGTTTCAGAAAAGGTGATACTTTCGTTCCGTTTCAGAAAAAGTGATACTTTGGCCCCGTTTCAAAAAAAGTGATACATTCGTCCTGTTTCAGAAAAAGTGATACATTCGTCCCGTTTCAGAAAAAGTGATACTTCCCCCCGTTTCAGAAAAAGTGATACTTTCGTTCCGTTTCAGAAAAAGTGATACTTTCGCCCCGTTTCAGAAAAGTGATATTTTCGCCTCGTTTCAGAAAAAGTGATACTTCCTCCCCGTTTAGGAAAAAGTGATACTTTCGCTCCGTTTCATAAGAAGTGATACTTTCGCTCCGTTTCTCAGAAAAAGTAATATTTTATCCCCGTTTCAGAAAACTGATACTTTCTCCTCGTTTCAGAAAAACTGATACTTTCGTCCCGTTTCAGAAAAAGTGATACTTTCGCCCCGTTTCAGAAAAAGTGATACCTTCGTCTCTTTTCAGAAAAAAGTGATACTTTCGTTCCGTTTCAGAAAAAGTGATACTTTTGCGCCGTTTCAGAAAAGTTATATTTTCCCCCGTTTCAGAAAAGTGATACTTCGCTCCGTTTCGGAAAAAATTATACATTCGCGTCGTTTCAGAAAAAGTGATACTTTCGATCCGTTTCAGAAAAAATGATATTTTTCGCTCCGAGTTATAGTAATTGGATATTTAAATAGTTATACTAATTGGATTAAAAGGAAGGACAATTTTGTCTAGTGAAAAAGTAACCAAATAAAATTGTGTGACGGAAATCTTTTAGGAATATTCTTTCTCAATCTTTTTATCAAATTGAATATTTGTGTTACCCTTCATTTTACAAAAAGTGGCCATAAAAGGGACTCCCTCCCTTTAGGCCCTCCGGTTGGTCGGCCCAATTATGAAAAATGAGATGATTTTGTTATTTTTGAACGATTTTTTTGGGGACCATGGTTTTTTTAGGGGGACCATGGTTTTTTTAGGGGACCATGGTTTTATTTTGGGTAAAGACATTAGAAGTAAATCTAGGTCATCCTTATCTAGATATTTATATTAATACCTAAATTACCCTCCTGATTAATTTTGGATGATGATTAGTTAGTGTTAATAATAGTTAGTATAATGATTAGTGAGATGATTAAGTTAAAGATAATTATTGTGATTATAAAATCAGATGGTTTTTTTTTTTTAAGAAGTAGAATTATTGAGAGAGTAAAGTTAGAGAATATGAAGAAGGAAAACATGAAAAACGATGGATTTTACCACCACAACCGGAGGAAGGGTATTTGGGTACCCAGGTAGGCTTCAAACTTAGATAATGTTGGTTGAATTGCTCCAAACTTTTAAGAAAAATGAAATTTTTTATGTAGATTTGGGCCAGTTCGGTTACCATATGTCAAGAACATGTAACCGAACACACCTGAAAGTGTAGTTCGGTTACGTTTTCCAAACACGCAGGTTACCGAACTCGCTCGTTAATGGAGGTTTTGGTCGTACAGTGTAATGTTTGGTTACCTAGGATAAAATGGTAGGTAACCGAACTTTGAACTTAACAATTTATTTGGATACATCTTGTGTGTTCAGTTAGTTCGCAAACTTCAATGCAACCAAGTTCCCAACCGAACTGCAGGTTAAAAGTAACCTAGTGTTAGAAGTTCGGTTGATTCGCAAACTTCAACATATTTTGCGAATCAACCGAACTGGGCTTATATATGCATATATGCAATTAGGAAAACGTTCGGTTACTACGAAATTTATTTCTTGGCGAATTTGGTAGAGTTCGGTTACGAATTTTCAAAGGTAGAGTTCGGTTACAAAGAAAACTTAACATTTTTGCGAACGAACCGAACTTATGGACTTCTCATTATTTTCATAAACTAAAGTTCGGTGATATCCTTATTTTGCGAAGGAACCGAACTTATGGACTTGTGTTGTTCTAATACAAGGAGTTCGGTTAAAAGTATTTTTTTTTGCGGAGTTCGGTTAAGAAAAAATTAATTCTTGATAACCGAACTTTTCTATGGAAAAAAAACTCTCCATTTAACCTCTCTGCAACTTCCATTTTCAACTCATTTTAATGATTACTTCTCATTTATTCAACCAAAAACGAATGACAAGTAATGGGTTTGTGAGAATATCTTTGTTAATGTTTTAAATTAAGCTATATATATATAGTGGTAGTGGTGGTTGGTGGTGGTGGTAATCGAAGGTGGTGGTGGTGATAATCGGAGGAGGTGGTGGTGGTAATCGGCGACGGTGGTGGTGGTAATCGGTGGTTGGTGGTGGTGATAATCGGAGGTGGTGGTGGTAGTAATCGGCGATGGTGGGAGGTGGTGGTGGGAGGTGGTGGTGGGAGGAGGTGGTGGTTATATATATATATATATATATAGGTGGTTATTGGGTTGGTTTAAATTAAATTAGGTTAAGGGTAGGTTAGTCATTTCAATGCTTTAGGACACCCCTTATAACTATAGGGAAGGTGGCGTAATAAAATCATGGTCCCCTCAAAAAAAACATGGTCCCTAAAAAATCGTTCTTATTTTTTATTTAGTGAGTTTATGATCATCTTAATATTTTGGCTATGTATAATAATCATGTATAATTTTGTGGACTATGTGTAATAATTTTAAAGGTCCATTTAGTTAGATAAATCACTTATTTTAAATGGACGATGATTAATAAAACTGTGGGCTATATTTAAGAGAAGCTTGTCTCCAAACTCCATTTTATTCGGATGAGATGAGATGCTTGTATTAATCACCCCTAAAGACGCAGGTTAAATATGCTCTCGTATCGAGAACACACCCCTTGGTAGGCCTGTCAATGAATGCTAACGTAACGGAAATAGGCTCTGCCGCTGCCGTTTCCGTTAAAATTTAGCGGATATCCGTTACCGTTCATTTCCGGCGGAAATAAGAAATTCAAAAACGTTACCGTTACGTTGGACTTACCGGATAACGGATATTTTTCCGCTGCCATCCGGTAAGTCACAGGACAGCCACAAAACAGAGAAGATGATGATTTCTAAGGCAGAGAAGACGATGCTTGATTCAGCATCCGTAATTTCTCTCTTTTTCTCTCTGAGAACTTCTCTGTTGTGTCGAAGTGAAGAATAGAAGAATGACTAAATGAGATGAGATAAACCAAACAATACATAACGTATAAAAAGGGGAACTTAGGCGCAGGCCCAAAAAAAATGTGCATAACTAGTTATGCAGTACAAAGAAAATGTGCATAACCAGTTATGCAGATGCATAACTTGTTATGCGGCACAAAAAAAAAATGCATAACCAGTTATGCAAATGCATACAGAACAATGTGCATAACTAGTTATGCAGATGCATCAAAGGTTATGCTTATCATAAATCACTACAGATGCAAAGAAAATGTGCATAACTAGTTATGCGGTACAAAGAAAATGTGCATAACCAGTTATGCAGTACGCACGTTAGCGGATAACGGAACTAAACCTAACGGAAATACACGGTTCCACTACCGTTACCTTAAGAAGGGATTATCCGTTAGCTTATCGGTATCGGATATCCGTTTACCGCTATGTCGGATGGTAGCAGTAACGGCTAACGGATTATCGGTCTCGGCTAACGGAAAATCGGTATCCATTAACAGGCCTACCCCTTGGGCAGAAAGAAACTCCACAAGTGGACATCCAGAATCGCTTTAAAGCGAACACGAGTCATGGAAGGAGGAAAGAAATAACTAAAGCACATAGGAAATCAACAACAAAACCCAAAAGTGATTGTACAATCCAGAAGATTCCAGTTACAAAGTGGACGTCAACTTTTTGGAGTCTTGATAAGTCTAAAAACAATAGGATATCAACAAGTTCAAAGCTATTGTGGTCCTTTTTCCCTCTGAGTAAATATCGTCAATACATAGTAAGATTTATTTATTTCTTTGTCCGAAAATCCTTGAAGAATCAATCAAGAATTGTTTTTCATTTGTAGTTTTCCATGCACTGAGGTTTTTTGCTGCGTCGAAAACACGTACCGATCTTGGGATACATCGAAAATGATTCTGTAATTTTGTCCCTTGACATACTCAGAACCCCAACTTCACTAATTAAATTTGTATCGTTCGTACTTGCGATGGGGCATCCTTTTGGGAACCCGGTGGGTTTTAAATGTTTTGACTTCGACTTCCCAAGATCCTCAAAACAAAATGTTTTGGTTTTGGTTATCTTATCCAAGACGTGACCAACAGACAAGGGCCACAAGGCACATGCATCTTCATTTTTCCCTCTGTAAAGGAAAATTCACTACCAATCCTTTAGTTTGTCTGGGAGACAAAACCCCTATCAAATCAAATCGGGTAAAACACTTTGAAGGACCACGCACTAATTACTACATGGGGCTTAAGGCTTTAAGCAAAAAATAAAAATTACAACCAAGGTTGAATGAAAGTCTATAATCAATGGGGGGGACGATCCTACGTGCATCATCGAATATTAGTGTACCTTTGAAATAGTTTTCGAGAACATCCACTCTTCATCTATCACTTTAATTTATTGATTCATGCAAGGCTGCTAATGGGGTGACAGGTTTAGTGGGGTGTACCCAAAACAAAAATTATTTTGTCCTATATGAAAAACTATTTTGTCCTATTATAGTTTTGGTACACCCCACTTAATTCAGTACCCCTGTTAGCAATGTTGGATTTATGGCCATAAATGCCTGTGCTCTGAATGTGGCATGTATATAGCTCATGGGGGCATGGCCTATGGGATTCGGAGTGGTGATCAGGTAGTGAAGCCAGCTACAAAGGTGTCGGCATTAATGATTAGCCAATAAGTGTGCAATTATGTTAAATGCTAGTAGTGGTATCCAAGTAATGGATGCTATTATCAATTTCAAGGAGGCTCGGAGAGAGACAGAGTATGGTGGCAAATGAACCCGATTTTTGATGGTGATTAATGCCCAGCTAGTTCTCCAATGAAAATGACTTGGTTTATCCCATAAAAAATTGACTTGACTTTGAGTCACTTGATTGACTAGGTTATTGCTTGTCAGCTTGATCATGGGTGCTAGTATTGAAACGGTGACAACTAGGCACGATCAATCTTCACATTTCTTCAGAGGAATCTATGAGAAAGATGGATTAAATTTTGAAACATTCAAGAATCAACAAATATTTACTCCCTGTATTAAAACCATTAGAGCATCTCTAGGGTGAAGGTAATCCTAGGTGGATTCTATTAATACTTTTTGTTTTGGGTCATACTTATGTGGCTAAGAAAAATGAAAGTTATACTTTCTACCTAAAACTTTATCTCTAATGCCAAGATATTACTATCCTAAAACTTAGAGACAAATTAATTTTTGGAATAAAGAATTGATTATGTGTCAAAAGATCTTGGATCATGGAGAAGGTAAAGATATGACTTTCTCATTTACCCTTTCTGATGAGATGGCATTCATGTCATGTTTTTACCTTTACCTTGACCTTGGCATTGGAGATAATTCTTGGTTAGAAAAATGTTAAATCCAATGTGTCATGTCTTTTCAAGACCTTCACCCCTAACATTGGAGATGCTCTTAATGGAGCCTTGTGATCCATATGCATAAAAATTAACAGAAGACTAGCATAACAGGAGTATTAAATTTCCATGTCAAACGATCTAAAACAAATTACTCTCCGTGCGTTCATACGAAACTCTACACGCATGAAGGACCGAGATACTCGTGCGCATATAAACAATGATCTTTTCTCAACGTTGTTTCCTATATAAAAATACAGTATGGGATTTATTACGAGGGAGGATTCATAGCAATTTTATTCGAGCATTATTTTTTAAAGTTTGCATAAATCTTATAGTAAGCTCAGTCGACAATGAATTTGGCGTTAATATTTTGATGTTATGTTCTTTTCATAAATTTCGACATTTCTATAAAAAGAAATAAGCACAATCCGAGACGTTAACACCACCGTTTACCACTTTGAAAATTAAATGTCAAATATTACCGTTTGAAATTATAATGAGGTTTGGTATTTCGAAACGTGTTCACTTATCATACGAATCCTTTTTTTTTTTTTTGGTAAAAGAAAGTTTTGTATTAAGTAGTCAAATTGAAATTGTCTCTTGCCAGGAGACTACAAAATTCTGCAAGAAAATTATTCGAGAGGTTGATGTTTGTAGCAGTGTCTCTATCAGAATTTGCAATTGCATCAGCAACCTGATTGTCTCTCCTACTAACAAAAGAAAAATTACAATGTAAAATCTTAAGCTTAAGTGTTTTATTTCTTTTAGAATATTCTTATTCTCCCATTGGATAAGAAGGACATCCTCTGTAATAGATTGGATTACTAGCTTTGCGTCTGCCTCTATATGAATCTTCAACATCTGCTTTTCCTTCGTCCATGTTAAAGCTTCTCGTATGGCCATGCATTCACCATACTCTGGACTCAGAACTCCATCTGAGAAGCTCTTTTTGATTCCTCCATAGCTTCTTGTATTTGTACGCAGCACAATACCAGTTCCAAGTTTATTAGTTTCATGACAAAAAGAAGCATCAACATTAAATTTGAAAACATCGGGTAAAGGTGGTTTCCACTGAGAAATAACCATTGCATTCTGTTGATACATGAAAATAACTAATCCCATAATAGGTGGCCCCTTAGCCAATCAAAGGGTCCTTTTAAGATAAAGAGACTAGGGGACTAGGCCTAACCCATTAGAATGGGATAGTTCTAGTCCATCCAAGAGTATATTAAGTTAGTTGGGCTTTGGCCCAAGGAGAAAGCCTCTTAGGGTTTGGTGATAACTTAAGGAGAGGGAAATGGTAGTTTAGTAATATGTTAATCTTATGGGCACTTATCCATAAGATGGTCATTATAAAAGGGAAAAGAGGACACACTTATTGAGATATCATTAATCCACCATTACCTCTCATAAACCTCTGTATACCTTGGGAATACTTTCTGTGATCAGGGCTAGTTCCTCCTTCCCACGTTTTACCTCATCAACACATTCAAGTTACTGTTATCAGTTAATGGTTCATGCAAATGAGAGCAAATGATAATCTATTTTGTGTATGAAATTAATAGGGTTAAGAGAGACTCCCTGAAATGCTGCATCACATCTGTCTTTCCAAATTACCCAAGCACTAATTATCAAAGTGTAAAGCAATTTCTCTTCAATGGAATGATTGTTTCCTAAGAACCAACTTTATACCCATTCTGAAACATTATTGCAGTTATTTTGAACTTCCTCAATATCCACATTGACTAACCTCCAGATTTTTCTTGCATGATCACATGCAAATAATAAATGCTCTATAGTTTCTTCACTACTTCCACAAATGGCACATTGAGAGTCAATACTGTCATTATAAAGGGACAACTTATATCTTGTATTTAAACTCAAGTTCCTAGATGAATTATTCACTAGTATAAAGCCTAATAAGTATTTGAAGCTCCTAGCTGCATTATTCACTAATAATGCATGGCCTGCTGAGTATTTTCCTATGCTATGTTTCCCAGCTGAACTCTTAATACTGACATGAAATTTAATGTTCGCTCGCAGTAGAGTAGCATGAATTTCCCGAAGTGTCAGGATTAAGATACGCATTGAGGTACTCAATCAGAAGCACGCAAGTTGCGCTGCCCTTTAAGATAAAAATTAGTGATTTTGTGCCAGCGCGCAAAATTCACCACAAATTGATTAATTTTGTGTCAGCACGCAAAATTCAATTTTCTAACCTAATTTTATCAATTTGCAAAAATTAGGTTTTTGCGGTCTGCGCAATATCTCGAACCCTATTGGTTGAGACTAAACCCGAGCAAACTAGGAAATTGATCCATCATGGAACTAGTAGGAGCAAATCCTACCAAAAATGGGAAATAAGAAGAAACGAGGAAACCGCGACCAACTGGAGCCATGGAGGAAAGGGCTTGGCCGCGCCACTCAGCCGGCCAATTTGCCCTAACTCAAGCTCCCTTTGGCCGGCGCTCCTTCTTCTATTTTATTGGCTGACCGGCCCCTCTTTCCCATCGACCAATCAAATCACTCTAATTAAAAGTAGAAGTTGGCTGGTCAACGCGTTTAAATTCCTTAATAATAAACTGAATCTAGATTGTCCATGTCAGTCTTAAAACAACCACGGCCATACGATTTGGCCGGCCAATTTAACGAGATTGGCCTCCTCCCAGCGTGACCAAACAAGCTTCATGGTGTTCGCCGGCGAGCACACTACTATTCCAACCAATCGGAATCCTCCTAACCCGCCAGCAACAACCATAATCGCTAGCCAAAAGTAGGCTAGTCGCGTTGTTGAACAAAGGGTTTAACGAGTTAAGACTGGCCATGGCAGTCTCAAATTCATCGTCGTTGTCCAACTTAGACGGCCTAGTTGGATGGCTTAGATTCCGTTTTGGGCGACCAATGAAGTGCCAGTATGCTCATCGGCGGCTTGCCTTCAGCCCTGGTTGATCGAATTACTCACAGCCAGCAACTAACGCCTCCAACCATTAGCCCAAAGTAGGTTGGCCACAAGGCTTCAAAACCGCAAGGTCAACCAACGACAGTATATAGCTGCCGCAACGCAATCTCGGCCGTCCAACTTCGCTAGCTGAATCGACCGACCAAGATCTGATTTCAAGCAACTGGCAAGGCGCGGTCATATTCGCGGGCGACTCAACAATAGGCCCGACCAATCGCATTGCTTCAAATACGCCGACAATGCCACAAACTGACTAGCCAAAGTGCGCCAGTCACGCGGCTTTTAAAAACCTTGAATTGAATCAACGGCAGTATGCAACTGCCGCAAATCATCTCAGCCATCCAACTTGGCTATCCAAATTGACTGGCTTAGATTTAATTCTGGGCGACCAATAAGGCACTGTCGTGTTCACCAGCCGTCACTCTTCCATGAGAGTCGATCGACCTGCCCTCAGCTGGCCCAAGCGATCCCTGGCAGCTGCTCGAAGATGGCTGGCCACGCTCCTTTTAAGACATTAAGTTCCGCGACCAACCAAAACGGGCTCTATACAACGATGCTTCATGAGCATATATGATTTTGAGCTGCTTGCTTAAAACCGATGCTTTACATGCATCAATTACAAGCGATGTTCAATAAATATCGATTTCATGAATAACTTATTTATAAGTTAAGGCATTATATGCTATTTCTTGCGGCAGGTCTCACAACTCGACTTGTCACATATAACTGCCCGCCGCCTAGCTTGCGCGTGATTGGTCAGAATAATTAGGTCTTGCAGGCAAGACCCACTCAGCAGTGTGCTGCGTATTTTTCTACAAAATACTCGAGATATCAAACATGTCACAAACTGGGGGATGTTCATCAGGGTATTGGTCTGGCGGTTTACAGCGTGCGGCATGCAACACGCCCATTATGAGAAAGTGTCAGGAAAGGCGAACAGTTAGTGGCAGCAGAGAAGTAGTGGGTGTAACCGACCATTCTTCCCCTCATAGTAGGAACGTGGTTTTCAACATTTTACACGATCCCCAATTCTCCATCACTCAACTACTTCCACTTCCTATGAGATCAGGGTGCGTTCAACTATTACTTGTATAAATAGGTTTTTCAACCTATTTCAACAAACAGGTGTTATCAATACAATTATCCAGAAAACACCAAGAACTTATAGCTTATATTCCGTAAGCAAGTTCCACATTCTGATACAAGTCATAAACAAACACACCTGCAGAGTTAACCATTCTGACCTCAACACCTTCTTCGCTTCCCTCCCTAAGATCAACCCTTCTCCTTCATTTTGTGATCGAAGCAAAGACTGGAACGACCATTTCTTGATTTAGGTCAGGATTGTTCAGATTGATCTCTCGAATCTAAAGTACTCATGTGCAGTACATTTGTTTAGGGTTTAGATTCGTTTCTCGGCGGCACACCCAAATTTACCATTTCCAGCAGAATCAATTTTTACCCCAAAACAATTAGCCAGAAAGAGTGTATGATGATCTTGAAATGCTTATGTAAGGTTTACGATTTCCAAAATCGGCATTATGAATATGTCAGCTGAGGTTCGCCTCTTTTATCAAAAAAAGAAGAAGTCACACTCATCTTTTAGCACTGTAATCGTAGATTTCCATTAAATTGTTTCGGGATTTAAGAAGACATACCGTGAAAATTCTTTAAAACAAACATACAAATTATTTTATTAGGATTAATCAATTTTATTCATGACTTTTAATTTTTGAACGTTAATTTAAAATTTATCAAGTGGTACGAAGGTTTTTATGCCCTCCCACTAATAAAGTAGGGGTTCGAACTCCATAATTGTCACACCAACTCCGATTTTAAAGAATTTGGACGTAATCCAGAGCCCCTATACTACCCTAAATGATCATACTGTACTAAAGTTAAAGTTAAAGTTAAGAATTACTCAAGGCTTACGGGTGTAGCGAACACAAATATATTATGCAAAATAAAAGTTTAGCCAAATTAAATACAGTACTAAGCACGAGGTTTATTCTGCTCATTATTAAAATAATTCGCTAGCTTTAGTCTGTTTAATGCGACTTAATGTCATTGTTGAGGTGTTATAACAGCGATGGTCGTGTATCCCCTTATCGTATGAGTATGCATTAAGTATCATTTTTTATACCAGTAGTTTATTAAGGTAAAGAATATCCAACCACCAAGAAACCGCCATCTCAACTATAAGCCGGCATTGATCACATCATATCTCTCACGCGCTTTCTCTCTCTCTCTCTCCACCCAACATTCTAAAAATTTCATTTCCATTTGCTGCTATCTAAGCTTTTATCTTCCTTCCAACACCACGCAATCCACACTTTAATTTTTTGTCCAAAATTAAAAAAAGCAAATTATCAAATCAATCAAAAATAAAAAGTCATACAGAAATTTTCAAAAAAGACAGACTTTTTATAATTGTCTTTTTAATCTACAAAAATCTAAGTATTCCCCCAATTTCTAACCATATTCATGGGCTGCTCTGTTTCTCGACCTGATCAAACCCTAATTTCTTCAACCTCTAATAACAACATCGAAACCTTTTCATCTCCGTCCGTTCAGAAATTCTCAAAGAATCAATCTTTCTGTATTGTTCATCATCCGCCTCTTAAGAAAGGTGATACCCATCATCTTGTTTCCTTGACTTCTACAACCTACGGTTCTCTTCTTCTTATTGATTCAAACCCTAGTTCTCCAATTTCTTCACCAAAATCTCCGTCTCCATCATCATCGCCTGATTCTGTTATTAATACCTGGGAACTCATGGATGGTTTAGATGATTATGATTATTCTGTACCTAAAAAACCTGTATTATTAGATCGATCATATTCATGGAATTCGTCAAAGAAATCTTGTTTTGAAAAACAAGGGCCTCTTAGGAACGGATTAGTCAAAGGGAATGTTATGAAATTATGTAGTGCTTTTGAGGAAGCTAAAATTTCAAGACAGAATTCCAGGAAGGAAAATGAATCAGCTAGACCCTTGTGGAAACATTTGTCAGAAGAATCTCTTCTTGCTGATATGGATCCAAATGTTGCAACTAGTTTCAGACGAGCTGTTTCTTCTAGGCACTTAGGGGGTTTTCATTCATCTAAATCCATGGTTGTCAAACCTAATACAACAACATCTTCTTCCTCTTCTTCACTTTCTAGGTTTTCTACATTTATGGATGAAAAGGTTCGATTAAAAGAGGCTGAAGATAGGATTGTTATCTATTACACTAGTTTAAGAGGAATTCGTAGGACATTTGAAGATTGCTGTACTGTAAGATCAATATTTAGGGGATTTAGGGTTTCCATTGATGAGCGTGATATATCCATGGATTCTGCTTATAGGAAAGAATTACAAACTGCATTAGGTGAAAAAACTGTTAGCTTACCTAGGGTATTTATTAAGGGAAAATATTTGGGTGGTGTTGAAGAAGTTAAACAGCTTCATGAAATTGGTGAGCTGGTTAAGCTTTTAGGAGGTATTCCAGCTAAAGATCCTAACTTGGTTTGTAGTTGTGGGGATTTGAGGTTTCTGCCTTGTTCTAATTGTCAAGGAAGTAGAAAGATATTATCCGAGGACGACGAACAGCTGCGGAGATGCCCGGACTGCAATGAAAATGGATTGATTAGGTGCCCTGACTGTTGTAATTGATACTCAGGTAAATCATTACTTATGAAATAGGAGAGTATGGGTTTGGTGCTTCTTCTTCAATTTATGCTGATTATATATTCAATCATTGGCTGAAAGTTCTACTACTTCAATTGGTTTGGAATTTCTATCTTTGTATATTTTTGAGGGTTTTGTCTTGAACCCCTTTGTTGTGTTCACAGTGTCCAGGGAAAGAAAACCCCGAAAAACTCAAGAGTGTTCCTTGTTCATGGTTTATTTGAACAACATGAGAATAAAAGCATACTCTTCTCTAATTACTGTATATATTTGGTTGGTGTTTGCTTATTTACAGCACTTGTGCTGCTTGGCATTCATTTTAGTTGAAATAAAATTCCTGTGTTGCTTGTGCAAATCTTTTTTACGTTCCATCGTGAAGAGAAGATAAGGATGGGGTTGATTGTCAAGCATAGCCTATTAGTATAATTTTGCCTTCCATGTAATTAGGTTCTAAAATAGTGATCTAAGAGAATGCTGAAAGTAGAGGTGATTATCCTCCACAAGTTTTGTGCTTCAGTACGAGTACCCCTAGATTCTTAACTGCAAGGTATGGCGAATCACTGCATTATTATAGACAGTCTGAGAGAACGATGAAGATGAGGAAACCAGCCACCATACTTTTTCTTTCGAGGACAACGGTCTGTATCAATACCTCGACGGAAGAGTTGGATTATACGAGGATAGACCACTTATTGCTGCTCGACCTGCCTTCTCCAATGTTTTTGGTTTCTGCATCAGCTTTTCTTTTGGACCAGCTTGTGTTAACCAGATGGCCTGAGTAGTTGATCGAGGACCAGAGGGTTGCTTGAGAATTTGCATGTATAGGCAGAACATGCTTGTGCTGGCTTGCTTGGTTTGGTTGGTACCTGCCAATACCAGGCCAAAGCAAGAGAAAGCCGCGAGAGTCTCTTTAACAGAAACTAAAGTTTGAGTTCAGATTTTTCCGTCTTCAGAAGGAATATGGAAAAATGGAGGAAAGCCATGATTTTATCCTCATTTTGAAGAGGTCAGAAGTTCGAATGAAAAGCTCCGCTCAGTTTGCTGGGGAAGAAGTTGCTTTACCGATTCAAATCAATCTGGCGCGACTATACAGTGTTTTTATAGTGCAATCGTCCTAGTGTTTTGATAGTGCAATCGTCCTAGTGCTTATATATAAAAAAAAAGTTTCCAAGGTCCTTATTTAAGCTGGGAAAATACACAAGCCTCTGTTAAACACCCAACTCATACAACTCCTTTACGACTATGCAACATAATATCAAAACTGAGATTTCAATATCATTTTTGACAATGACGAATGGTTCAGCTCACTCTGCTTGGTAAAAATCTGCTTCCATTTACAAATAGTAACAATTGATGTTTGAGTACTGTTAAGGATATCCTAAGAACACAAAGTGTACAGCTAACTGGGGTGTAAAATTTGACTATGGTTACACAAATACATACATAAAGGGGGTACTCAAAGATAAATAGTCAATTTGATGTGGTTTTTTACAACAACAAATCTTCACCATCTGGCGACTTATCAACAGGCAGCCTTCAATGAATAAACACAATTGATGAAGGGCAGAAATGTGGAATGCGTTGACCGTCCATGTGCAAACTTCGTTCTCTCTTGAACTTCTCTGTTGAACCATGCTATTGACTGAGGGGAACGCATTCAAGCTCAATCTGCAGTACACCCCGTTCAACATTTTGCAGCTTAAGAACGATCTCTTGTTTAACTTTCCCATCTACAAGGTTGATCACACTGTCTTTTACTAGGGTATTATCTTTGGTTGCTATCCATTTGCCTAGCTGCATGGGTTCTGTTATACTAGAGTTTTCATATGCTTTGGCAGCTGAAACTAAGGGTTGTATATCGATTTCGGCTTCACCCATGTGATCATCCGTTGTGAATGTATCCTTGTCATACACTTGCTGTGAATTGAGTAATAGACAACAACAAAATAAAAAGAGCACTTAGCAGACAACATTTGCAAATACAAGTGAATTCAGATGGTTCGCTCTAAAAGCCGATGTTTCTTGTGTTGCTCCAGTACAATGGTGATGATGTTTTCTAATAAAAATTGTAATCTTACCAATTTTAGAGGTGGAATTGGATCTGGAATAGATAGCATTAGTCTTTCGTTCCACACCGGGTTAAGACTGCTCTTTATTACACGTGTCTTCATTGACTGCATAAGAATTTGACAATTTTTATGAGCACAACAAAGTAACTGTAAGAAGAGTTTACACCTGTGAAGTAACTGCATGGGATTCTTCCAACAAAACCAAAATTAGATGCATATTTCTATTAATAAATGAGAATGAACTATTTTAAATGTTTTCAAGATTAGTGGAGTTCGACAAGTTTAGAAGCAGGGAAGAACGTTCTGAAAGACCATGTTCTCTTCTCTTTCCTCTATTATGTTGCTACCTGTTACTGAAAATGAAACGCTATGTTAATAAAAATGAAACCCTATCTTTGCTCTCTTGTCCTCTCCAATTATTATTCTGTTCCCGGGCTCTGTCCGTGCATTCTTGTCCTCTGCAATCTTTGTTTCTCAAAGACATGGGAATAACAGAGGATAGTGAACACCTTCTCCTTGCTCTACTGTCTCTCTTACCTCTTCTTTTCCTGAGCAAAAACAAACCTTCGGCCCTCCTTTACTATTCTGTTTTCTTGTCTCTCTAAGTGCTTTTTCTTCGCAGTTCGCACCAGTTCTTGCATACTTCGTTTCTTTCGGTAAATTTCTCTTACTCATCGAAACAAAGAATAGGAGTTACAGAGGATGAGAAGAGGACCTTCTCCGGGAAAGACATAAGCAGGAGTGAAGTTGTCTTTACATACGTAACTAATAGTTCTAAGGAGCGCCAAATATTGGTTCTCCTTTGAAGCAGCATACTCGCATTTTCCTTACAAATTCAGATGTGTTTATATTGCGATAATAATAATGGTCCGAGCACCAGGGGGAGTGACTTACTTGCTGACCAAGTGAGAGAATGACGTAAGGATCACTAGTCATCACATCGCGGACAGCTAAGTTGGTGCCCCTTACAATGTTGACCTTTATCAACCCAACAAATTCAACCATACCAGGCTGTAAACATGCAATATCTTGATTAACATTGATCAATCATAAAATCAGGATCTATGGACAGTTTGTAAAGGGAAAAGGAAGAGAAAATCAAGCTAACGGAAGCCAATTATATTATGTGGGCTAAGCAGAAGCATGCTAATCTACCAAGAATTAGTCATACCGATGTGTTATTGTTGCAGTGACTGCTGCTGCTGTTATTGCTATTAGTTGAAGTCATTTTTCTAGAAGGTTTGTACTCGGGCTCCTTTCTTCTCCAACTGTTACGAAATGCTTGCCCTAAACCATGTATACGGCTTGTGGTAGCCTGTTTATCATAGTGTCTCTTGTCATGCAGAGGTCCAGAGTGAGAATGACCATGCCTTGTAGATTGAACAACTAGCGCTGTCTGTAATGAAGAGTCCAAAAACTGTTGCTGCTCATATTTTTTCCTGAGTATTTTGAGAGATATTTATCCTGATTCAGATTTATAAAGTTTTTTGCATAATTGATAAAACCTCTTGAGGTTTAGATTTTACCTAATGAAATCTGCGCGTTCTTCTATCGAGGAATCTGGTTTTGGTTTTTTGACGTTGTCTGGTAGCAAAGCTTCGTATTTCAAGTTTGCTGCAGCATTTCCACCCAAATCAACCAACAAATCAACTTGTTCATCTGACCATTCGTCCAACTTCACTGATAGAACCTATTCACAAGCAGTTTATCTGGAAATCAATAAAATAGAACTAAATATAGTTCACACAAGACAACAGTATATTCTGACAGGTCCATGCGGAATATGGAAATCGAACAGATGCTACGTTTTTTCTCAAACAAGGAACTACATAAACCATAACCCCTAACTGCACCCAATAAAAATTGCACTTCCAAGAATGGTAAGATGTGTTAAATCAGATGAAACTGTATGACTTAACAAACAAGGAAGTGTACTAATAATATTGCATTCAGATTCCATACCTTCGATATATGAACTCCAAGGCTTCTATGAACGCCTGAACACTTGATACATATAAATACTCCAAGACTTAAAGATCTGATTCAAACAATGGGTTTCTTTAGAAATACTATGTACAAACAAAGGAACATCCAATTAACAGCTCATGAAACTTCGACAGTGGCATTCATGTATCAACATTTGAAGCATGTGACCGTAAAAGAATGACTAACAGCTCATGTAAATTCGATAGAGGTATTCATGTATCTACATTTGAAGCACGCAATTGGATTGGAATTGCCAGTTAGATAAACACAAGAACATAACATTAGTAATGCTATTCGCATTAAGCGTATAGTCTTTTTTCATGCTTACTGATATTCTTCTAAATGGTGAGGAAGTCTTATTCAAGAAACTAAATTCGTTTGATAATCTCCATGTTGGTTATGCATACATGACTTGATAAGAGTGTGATGAGGTGGCGTGAACCAAAGTGAAAACAAATGCGAGAGGTTTAGGTATAGTTGCAACAAAAAAAAAATTAAAATGAAAAATTATAGTGGAAGAAGCATCATAATGCTATATCATTTTTCCTAGCCAAGCTTATGAGTAGCGGACTAGCATAATAAAAGTGACCAAACATTAGTGATATAAGCATCTAAAGCAGGAAACTTACACCCATTTCGGATCTGGAGAGCCACAATCTGCACAAATTGCATTGCTTGGTTGACCTAAAAGATCTTCCAACCTTCCAAGCGGTCCTGATTTCACATAAAGTTCACTCCATTTTGGTTTTGAAAGAGAAAACATAAACAGAAACCCTAGCGTAAGTAAATTAGAAATCTAGAGTAGAAATAACAATACATGGTGTACCTTGAGGACCAGTAGGAAGAGTCTGGTCTTTCTTTTGGCTCCGAACTAGAGCAACTGCTGGATTGCGTGGATACGGTATAGCTAACGGGCAACATTCTGATTGAGAGCACATAATCAAATGCATTAATTTTCATATTGTTGGGTCTCTCACATGTACAGAAACTTTTCATCACTGACCATGTGTAACCCCGCATTAAAAGTTTAAACAGATATAGAAATCTAAAAAGACATCTGAAGTTTTATAATATATCGTTTTTGATATCGATGATTCATCAGAGCTTCCTTACACTAATTATCTATTTCCCAGTACCTCACAACATATCCACATTGATGAAGATAACAAAATTGAAATCCTTACTTTAACCAATATATACCAAAAACAATCAAACAACATGCAGATATATAGAATTATATAGAAAGAGAGACAAACCTCCAATAAGACAGTCATCATCTGTATTATCTTGCTTGGTAGAGATGATATTCTCGTGTTTGGTTGTCATAGTAAAATCTGGTTTGGTACCAAATTATTACAATTCCAATAATTCCAGACCCTATTCATTAAATTTTGCGAATTAGAAGCTCTGCTGCCTCTCCCCTGCAAAAATAAGGTCTGTTTCTTGCTTACACAAATTTAATACAACAAACATTAATAAAAAACAATATCCATTATACAAAACTACTGCTGATCCCTTTGAAATTCAAGCTTTTGACGGAACATTGCAAAAGAAGTGATATTTTTGTAAATTTTCAACCACAAATAAAGCTTTGAAATGTACCTGAAAAATGAATGAGTATCATGGAGAAATCCTTTCGAAAAATTTGATCAACAGAGATGAATGATGATAATTAAATGTGGTTTGCGTCAGATCTTGCTTTATGAATTTGTTTTTTACAACATTATTTTTGTCTGTAACTTTTTGTGAAAAACCTAAGACAAAAAGAATTGGCAGCAAAAAGTCAAGGCCAGAGATTCGGAAGAATGAAAAAGAAAAACAAAATGGATTTCCATTGTTTATTTTACTATACATAGATACAAGGGATGATCTGGTGCTTTACCGCTTAATGCTTTCTATCTCCACATCTTCATTGTTTGGCACGTCGAAATCTATTTACAGGGGTGTATTAGGATTTATACGGATATTTAACGATGGTAAAAATTCCTAGGTATTCGATTAGGATACGTAAGGAATCATAAAATATCCATGGTATTCAAATAGGATTTAGATTTCATATATTCCCTCCGTCCCACTCCTAAGTGACCTATTTGAAATTTGCACAATTTTTAAGGCAAGCAAGGAAAATAGTATTTTTAATCATTTTTTACAATTATACTCTTATGAATAATAACTAGTGAAATTTAAAAATGGTTTATCTCTCAAAATACTCCACGGATGTTTGCAAATTTCATACAATTGAAAAGCATTTTAAAACACCTACGTAACGAATATAAACATGCCTATCAAATTATACATATTTCATATATTATTTATAATTAACTAAAAGGATAATTCCGGAATATCTCATTGTTTAGTGATATAGGTCACTTATCATTGGGAGAAAATCTAAAATCAAATAGGTCACTTAGGAGTGGGACGGAGGGAGTATATCCTAAGTATTTCAATCTATTTAAGATCTTTTAAGATAGTTAAGGGCCAAGATATATATGGATTTTTATAGACATTTGTAGTCAAAATATGTGTCCCATTTCAGTCTCAACCCAAATCACATGAGTTTCATGGATTTTTATGGACAAATTATTATTATTTTGGTTTTTTTTTCTTATTCACAACATGTTATGTTTTTCACCACCGTTACCCACCACCACCGCTACCGACCACTACCACTACCACCACCACAAACCGCCAACCCGCACCACCACCAACAACAGCCACCATTGACCACCAACATCGACCACCAACGGCTACTATCGCGCACCACCAAAAACCACCACTGACCGCGAGCACCCACCACAAACAACCACCACCGCTACCACCGCCTCCACCCACCATCACCATCGTCGCTGCCACCACATGCACTAACCACCACCACCCACCACCAACACCAACACTTATTGGTGTGTTTTTTTAAAGGGAAGCATGATAATCTTTGTTTTCTCAATTATATTACGATTTGGTGGTCCACTTTAATTTTTATTAATCCGAATTAATTCTAATTCAATCCATTGTAATCCAAATTATATATCTTTAAGAATCTTTTAAGAAATATTATAAATCATCTAGATTCAGGTAAACTGGTATCCATTTTTATTTGTGTAAATCTTGATCCAATACACCCCTGTTAATTTGGTGGTTAACTTGGAAATCGCCTGACTCAGTGACTTTGCTTGTACTCATTCGAAGCAGAGGTATGCTTGATAGCGGATTCACTCAATGCGGTGAATCTTGCATCTGGTCTCCTTTCAGCCGCGACCGCAACAATGATAATTTTAGGCTAACTTGAATTTGCCACTAGTAATAATCCACAATTTCACATTAAAAGACCTGGCCAAATTGGGGTATATCCAGATTAATTGGTATATACCTAATGAGACAAAAATGAGGTTATTTTGAAGTAAAACACAGATCCCCTTAACCACATATTTAAAAAATGGCTAATTTACCATTGCTTATATAAGAAGAGAAGATTCTCAAGAATAAACAAACTAGTTGCAATCAAAGTTTCAACAATCGTTAGTCAATCAAATCAAATCGAATATAAATAACACTGCAATTATCTAGTTTCCCACCAACGGTACTCGTAGAGCTTCTTGATCCCACAAAAGTCTGAAAACGAGCGGTCGTAAGAGATTTTACCTAATTAGGATACTTTTCTCTCCGAATAGACAGCTCCACCAGAAACAACAAGAAATGAAGTTTGCCTAGCTCTTAGGATAGTTTTCAAGAAATGCAAACTTAGGTATTTATAGACTAGGGATGTTTGGACACCAAGGAATTTCCAAACCGAAAATATTCTCAATATATGAAATGAATGCCCAAATTTGGTTTTCCTAATTCAATAAATGTTGGTCCAATATTTCCGAAATCTTTCATAGAAAATCTTCAATTAGTAAATGCACATTACTAATTTTATTCTCTAAAGCTATACATTAATTGCTGATAATTAAAGCATATAAAACCAAAATCTTAATTAAAAGATTTTTAATTTATTTCGGCACAGGATCACCTTGAGTTCCAAGGAATATCTTTGATCAATAAATGATAAGAGTTACTGCTCGTGTTCAAATTATGTTGACATCTTTACACTGCAAATTCTTATTCCAAATTTACATGGATTTGCATCTTGGAATCGGTTCTACCACACTTCCAAACAAGTTTAGAATTGATTCTACCAGAATTCTAATACTACTATGTGATCGGTCAAACTAAGTCACAATGGTTAGTTGTGATCGGTCATACCAAGTCACGTACATGGGTTCGGATCGGTTATACCAATCACTAGGATCGGTTCTACCTAAACATGGTACCTACTTGTGATCGATCACATCAACCACTAGGATCGGCCATAGCAATTACAAGGATCGGTCACACAACCACTTATAATCGGTCACACCAATTACCAGAATCGTTCACACCAATAACAAGGATCGATCATACCATCTCATGGTGATTACTTAGGATCGGTTACACCAATTACCAGAATCGGTCATACCAAATCATAAGTCTAGGTGTTGTGATCGGTTATACCAAGATACATAACCTGAGTTAAGATTGGTTCTACCAACTCACACGTTGGTCATCCAGAGAATATGCAATGAATAGCCGGACCAATAAAGCTATTGATTTTCCCTTTCGATTCATGAAAAAGTTCATGAACGTACTTCCTTTAGATAAATGTAAAACATTGTTTCCTAGGATGAAGTCTGAAAAAGCGAGGGTCTAACAACCTCACCCAATATTTCGTTTAAGCAATCTGTATGGACAAACTCCAATATAATTCCAAGAGAATCAACTAGACATTCAGACTCAATCAATGGAAATATATCCAAGAGTTGTATCTCTGCTTCACAATGTAATCAGCAAATCAAACAGATAGAAACCCGCGAGCCTGATTATTATGTGAAACAACTTAAAACGGTACCAAAGACCAATGTTCAAGTGTCAATCAATTTATATCAACAACCAAAGGTTGGATTATCTAATTGATTGAACTACGCACAACCTGTGATTTTTCAATTATATAAACAAATATAATGCGGAAAAGAAATAACACAAACACCAGAAATTTTGTTAACGAGGAAACCGCAAATGCAGAAAACCCCCGAGACCTAGTCCAGATTTGAACACCACACTGTATTAAGCCGCTACAGACACTAGCCTACTCCAAGTTAACTTCAGACTGGAATGTAGTTGATCCCTAACCAATCTCACACTGATCAAGGTACAGTCTCGTTCATTACGCCTCTGAATCCCAGCAGGACTCTGCGCACTTGATTCCCTTAGATGATCTCACCCACAACTAAAAGTTTCTACGATCCAAAGTCGAAGACTTGATAAACCAATTTGTCTCACACAGAAAAGTTTATTGAATAGATAAATTTGTCTCCCACAGAAATACCTATGAGTTTTGTTCCGTCTTTTGATAAATCAAGGTGAACATGAACCAATTGATACACCGGTCTTATATTCCCGAAGAACAGCCTAGTAATAGCAATCACCTCACAATAATCTTAATTATATGGTAGCGAAACAAGGTATTATGGAATCACAAATGGTGAGACGAAAGTGTTTGTGACTACTTTTTATCTTGCCTATCGGAGATTAAATCTCGAGCAAATCTTAGAGAATATAGTACTCAATATGATAGAAAACAACAAGATCAAAACACTCAACTACATAGGAAATAGTTGGGTCAGGCTTCACAATCCCAATGAAATCTTCAAGTCGTTAACCTACAGGGTATTGGAAAAACCTAAGGTTAAAGGAGAATCGACTCTAGTCGCAACAAATATCACACAGGAGGTGTGGGTATTAGATTTTCCAGTTGCTAGAGTTCTCCCTTATGTAGTCTTGAAATCAAGGTTTGCAATCAATGCTACCTTGGTAACAAAGCATTCAATATTCACCGTTAGATGAAAACCTGATTAGACTCAAGCTAATATCTTTCAACCGTTAGATCGAACTTAGCTTGTTACACACAAATGAAAAGTGACTTCATTTAGATATGAGTATCCGTACGTAAACGTGTGCACCTTGTTGGCTCAACAATAGTTAACCGAAGCTAGCGATATGAACACTTTCATATCAACCTAATTCATCTTAATCATAACTAGTTCAAATGGCTCAAATGAAACTAGTTCCGGAGTTTTTTAATTGCTTATATTCTCATAGAAGCATACAAGACACAATTGAAGCAAAATCGATTTTGATTCACTTGAATCAATTCATGAACATTATATCCACAGTTTGCAAAAGATTGCATTCCTTAATATATATAAATGTATTAGTTCATGAACAAACCGATTTTAAAACATATCCTACTCAAGTATGCAAACGGGTAGCCATACCTAAGTGGCCGGACTAAGTTTGGGTTCGTCAGTATGCGAACGGGTACGCATACCTCCAAACTCAATTGAATTTCCCGGAACCGAACTTACGCCAGTACGCATATGGGTATGGATACTAAGTTCCCAGACTTTCATTAACCAACCAGTATGCATACGGGTATGCATACTATGGTTCCCGGACTTGGAATAACATGCAACAGTTTAGCATACAAGTACGCATACTATGCTATATCCAATCATGGTTAATTGTTCTAAAATCTCATTTCAATCATTGAAACATTCTTAGAAGACGACAATAGATGTCTCACAAAAACTATTAGGTTCAAAGTAATTTTCAAGTGATCGAATGATCAATACGAAACATTCCGAGTCTACATCAAATGACTATCTCACACAAATCATGTAAGATGTTACCGGGCGATTTTCACATGATCATATTTTGACTTTCGTCGAGAACATAAGATGAACTTGGTTAAAGTGAAAGCTTACCAACACATATTTCTAGAAATATGTAAGCGAGTTAAACTTAGCTCGAAATATCGAATGTGTATAACCGAAGTCTATATCGCTATACGACTTTTATCTCAAATAGGAGATAAAGTAGATATACTTTTGAGTGATAGATGAGTTCAAGTCTCCATATACCTTTTGTGGATGAAGTTCCATAAGCTCCCCTTAGTAGTTCTTCGTCTTCAATCAATGAACAACGTGAAGTCTAATGCTCAACTACACTTACTATCCTAATCTGAGACTTATCTATAAGTAGACTAAAAATCGAGACTGAAAAAGTGGGGGTACAACAACCACACCCAACAATTTGATTAGAAATCTGTATGGACAAACTTCAATATACATTCTAGAGAATCAATTAGACAGCCAGACTCAATCTAGATAAAAAGTATATCAAAGAGTTTATATCTCAATCTCTCGATTTGATATATACTCAAGCAAATAAAAATCTGCGAGTCTTTATCAAATACCAGAGAGATAACTTGGATGGTACCAAAGACCAATATCCAAGTGTCAATCAATTTAAATCAACAACCAAAAGGTCGGATATTCTAATTGATTGAACAACGCACAACCTGTGATATTTCAATTATATAACAAAATATAATGCGGAAAAGAAATAACACAGACACCAGAATTTTTTTAACGAGAAACCGCAAATGAAGAAAAACCCGGGACCTAGTCCAGATTGAACACACATTGTATTAAGCCGCTACAGACACTAGCCAACTCCAAATTAACTTCGGTTTGGACTGTAGTTGAACCCAAATCAATCTCACACTGATCCAAGGTACAATTATACTCCTACGCTTCTGATCCCAGCAGGATGCTACGTACTTGATTCCCTTAGCTGATCTTACCCACAACTAAGAGTTTCTACGACCCAAAGTCGAAGTCTTTAATAAACAAATTTGTATCACACAGAAAAGTCTATGGTAATAGATAAATCCGTCTCCCACGAATATACCTACGAGTTTTGTTCCGTCTTTTGATAAATCAAGGTGAACAGGAACCAATCAATAAACCGGTCTTATATTCCCGAAGAACAGCCTAGTATTATTGATCACCTCACAATAATCTTAATCGACGCAGCGAAAAAAGATATTGTGGAGTCACAAACGATGAGACGAAGTGTTTGTGATTACTTTTCTATCTTGCCTATCGGAGATATAAATCTCGCCAATTATTACAATTGTACTCGTACGATAGAAACAAAGATCAGATCACACAACTACAAGAAAATAGTATCGGTCTGGCTTCACAATCCCAATGAAGTCTTTAAGTCGTTACTGGTTTTAGAAGAAGAAACAAGGTTAAGGAGAATCGACTTCTAGCTATGCAACTAGTATCAACACGTAAGGGTGTGGGGATTGAGGTTTCCCAGTTGCTAGAGTTCTCCCTTATTTTAATCTTTTCAAATCAGGTTTGCAATCAATGTTAGCTTGGTAACAAAGCATTCAATATTCACCGTTAGATGAAAACCTGATTAGATTCAAGCTAATATTTCTCAACCGTTGGATCGAAAACTTAGCTTGTTACACACAAATGAAATGTCCAATTTTGGGTTTACCGTTCCCAAACATTAACATTTGTTGGTTCAACAATAGTTAACCAAATGGTTAGCCATATGATTACTTTCATATCAACCATATTCTTCTTCACCATAACTAGTTCAAATGACTCAAATGAACTAGTTAGAGAGTTGTTCAATTGCTTAGATCTTATGTAACTACACAAGACACAATCGAAGCAAAAACGGTTTGATTCACTCGAATCGGTTCATGAACTTTATAGCCACGGTTTGCAAAAGCATTCCTTAGTTTAAATAAACATGAGTTCAAGAACAACCGGTTTTAGATATAACCTGCTCAAGTTCGCGGACTGGGTTCGCGGACTTAAGCTCATGGAAGGAGTTCACAAACTCCAGCAGAAATTCTCGGGTCGAGAACTTCCGCCAGTTCGCGGACTTGGCTCACGCCACTTCCATTTCTCTTGATCAACAAAGTTCGCAAACTTTGGTTCAAGGAATAAGGACTTATACATATATGTGTTTCCACAACAATGCTTATATCCTACCAATGGTTATGTAATCTAAACTCTCATTTCAATCATTGAAACATTCTCATAGGACGGATATAGACGTTATTCACAAACCATTTTTCGTCAGAGCAATTTTCAAAGTGATTGAAACATAACATGACTTTCGTCACTAGGTA
Source organism: Papaver somniferum (assembly GCF_003573695.1). Taxonomy (NCBI): domain Eukaryota; kingdom Viridiplantae; phylum Streptophyta; class Magnoliopsida; order Ranunculales; family Papaveraceae; genus Papaver; species Papaver somniferum. Next base: position 82,892,512 of record NC_039366.1, read on the forward strand.
AAGATGAATTCGTCTAAAGTGAAAGCTTACCAACACATATTTCGAGAAATAGATAGGCGAGATAAACTCGGCTTGAAATAGCAAATGTTCATAATGAAAGTCTATATATCAAAACGACTTTTGTCTCAAGAGTAGGAGATAGTATAGATAGACTTTTGAGTGACAGATAAGTTCAAGTCTCCACATACCTTTTAGTCGATGAAGATCCACCAGTTCCTTGAGTAGTCCTTCGTCTTGTATGATGATTACCATGGAGTTCTTCAGCTCAACTACACTTTTTATCTTAGTCCGAGACCTTTAGCTATGTAGGCTAGAAATCAAGACTTATAGTTTTGATCACTAACATTGACAAACATTCTTGAGATAGCAACGCATGTGAGTTCGACCGAGCAATGCTCTAACAAGCTGCCCCTTTGTCAATTTTAGTGGCAAAACTATTAATACATATGGAATACAAAAAATAAATAAATTAACTTTTGTAGCTCCTATTCCACATGCCTAATCTTCAACATTACTCGAAATCTTCGTCACTTCCAAGTACTCCAATGATCCCAAAGTTTGTAAGTTTAACATCATCGTTGTTGAAAATCCGTAGCTATCACAATAAGAAAACAATAGTTCTCAATCATTGTTATACAGTGTCATAGTATCATTACACAGCGTCAAAGTTCAATTGTATCACAACTTCAACAACAATACTATGGTGATATGTATCACTCCCCCTTAGTCAATACTCCATCTCACATGGAAACCACTCCCCCTTACATAATGATCCGAAAACCATATGTATTTATAGTGTTAACTACATATTAATCTCCCCCTTTTTGTCAATAAAATTGGCAAAGGTACAAGAACAGGATCCTAATAAAATTTCCGAAAGAGACATTTCTTGACCAAAAGAAAGCAAAAATATCAACTTGTTCTTTAGATGCAATCATAAAGCCCAAGGGAAATGCATTCATCAAGGAGTTTATAAAGATACAAGATAACCCCTATAATATTCCACAGCCGCACTCCCCACAAAGATATGGCAATTAAGCGCAAGTTCAAAAGAACTCTCCCCCATTAAATGTCATTCCCGAAAGAACAACAAGAGCGACCTTAATTTCGAAAGAAAAGAAGGATTTCTTTGGACAGAACAAATCACATACAAGTATGAATTTGAATCCAAAAAGTTCAATTAAATTAACCACAAGAGAACTCATGATTAATTTAATCGACAAATGCTCAAACATAAGTGAACTTATGAAGACTTAAAAAATACAATTAGATTAATCACAAGAGAACCCATAATTAATCTAATTGAAATACACAACCAAATTAATCACAAAAGTAATCAATTTAATTGGTCATGCTCGACATAAGAAAACTTACGGAGCAACAACTAAATAACCAAACAAGATGATTGACTTAGTTGAAAATGCTCGGCATAAAGTACCTTACGAAACAACAACATAGCTAATCAAAAATAATCAACTTGGTTGTTTAATGCTCAACATAAGACACTTTACGGAGTCTCACAGTAATACATAAAATATGGATCAGGGAAGATCAATTACTGCGGAATACACAAGGATTCATTCTATTTTCGATCACCATTTGCACAATGACATGCAATAGACATAATCCTTGCAAATAAAATATTTTAACATATCTTCCATCAAAGATTGACAATATAGGATTAACTTTTGTATTTGTCAAAAGTCCATTCATTCTTTTATCAATACATGCATATCGACTTACGAAAGACTTTACTTTTGACAAGATATGGGATGGTCAAGTTCACGGACGTAAACACACAAATCCCATAACAATATTGCAATATATAAAACCATAAAGATTAATACTGCAAAAATCATCTTCCAAACAAGTTTAGAATTTAAACCAATAAATCTAAAAACATGAAGATGAAAACGTTGGACATAGCTATGTGTAATCACAATCATGGCTATTCCAAGCTCTAGTTATTCTCCTAATAAAAACAAAAAATAGAAGATTTACTAGGCAATAAGACCTTTGAAGAATTCTTTATCGTCCCCGAACTCCTTGTCGTCAACAACCATTGGGACATAAGGTTCATTAAGGTAGGAGTTTATATCAATAAACCTTCTCGGCTGATGTTGTCGAACCAGGGCCTTCTAAATCTCATGAGTCTTGTACACAAAAGCCTTTATTTGATGAATATCCTTTCGCATCTCCTTCAACTCTTCAAGAACACCAGAAAACTTCTGGGAGTTTGAAGGGATGGCTCTTGGCTTCCTCACATTCCTTCTTTTTCTTTTCAAGGTAGGAGATAACGAAGATTTTTCCTTTCCTTCATGATTGATGGCTTAACAGTCACATTAACATCTTTTCCATCAGAAGACATCATGCTTGGAGTATACATAATGTATGGGTTTGTGAGAGGAAATCACAAATTGAACTCAACAAGTAGTCTTGAGATAAAAAGAGGTTTTGAGGAAGGAAAAAGGAATGTAGGGTTTCGAAACCTTTAAACAGGTTCGTACACGTCCAACTCACAACCCTATAAAGAGTCGAATTGTCGATAATAACCCTCATTTTTTGATAGACAGGAAAGAACAAAAAACTAAGAGAAATAACGAAAAAACTTTTCTTAAAGCCTGAGAGGTACAAAATCATTGTCTCTTTTGATCAGGCACATGAGACAAGATTTCCAAAACAACACAATCAAGTTACGTTGCGGTGAACAATAATTTGTCCACCATTTTCCTCTTGAGAGGAATCCTCAGACTTCTGTCTATCAAACCGATGTGACCATACCTTCTCCTCTAATGGTCTTGGTTTGTTCTTAGAAACTAACTTATTAGATGAAGATAAGATCCTACATACCTCAGCGGTCTTCTGAGCAAGTTTAAGCTTCCTTGCTAAATGATTTGCTCTTCGTTGAAGTTTGATGACGTGCCTCAATTGGTGTTTGTACTTGTAACACCTTGAAATTTCATGACCCTTTAAAGAACAATATGAGCACGTCAAACTAGGATAAAAGTTAGGCTTCTGAGATGTGCACGCAGCTAGACAGATGGTGGAACCTGAAACATTACCAATAGAGTTTTCAAGAATCAAGTCAATTTTTTCTTCCAGATTAGTTGGGTTCTCTTCTGAAAGAATATCAAGATTGATGTATGTATTGCTACAATTATCAAAATCAATATTTTCACCAAGAAGTGCAACACTTGATTTCTCGTTTTCATTAGAATCACAGTTTTCAGACATTTCATCAAGAGTTGCCGCAAGACCTTTGTTCCCAGTGTATTTTCCACGATTTGGACACTCGTTTGCAAAATGACCAAATCCTTTACACTTAAAGAACTGAGGCATATCCTCATCATCAGTCTCATCTGTTTTCCTGTTTTTAGGAGGAATACGATTATGAGGTTTAACTGATGCCTTAGACTTATCTCTGGAGAACCGTTTACTTCTCTTCAACAGAAGATCCCTAAACTGTCTTGTGATCATCGAGACTGACTTATCAAGATCTTCATCTAATGAATCTGTCTCAGGATGATTATCTTCATAGATATACACTTTTTTACTCTTATCAAGTAATTTAGTGTCCTTGTGTGCTTTGAACGCAACATCCTTGGTTTTGGATGAATGTTCGTGATCAAAGATCTTAAGCTTCCCGACCAGCGTATTTCCGGAAAGATTATCAAGGTTATTTCCCTCAACGATGGCATGCTTCTTATAATCGTATCTAGATGGCAGCGATCTGAGAATTTTCATCACAATGTCTTTTTCAGGAATAGTCTTACCCAATGCAAAGGATGCATTAACAATTTCAGACACTTTGTGATTAAATTCACCAAATGTTTCTTCATCTGCCATACGAAGGTTTTCCCAATCGGAATTAAGGTTTTGAAGCCCAGCTTCCTTTTCACTGGAGTTACCTTCGAATACGGTTTCCAAGATATCCCAAGCTTATTGCGACTTAGTGCAATTAGTCACATGGTGCTGAAGATTTTGGGTAATGGCATGTATAATGGCATTCAAACCGTCGAAGTTTTGCTTTACAACATTTATCTCGGCAGGGGTGTATTCACCAATAGGTTTGGGAACGTTTACATCTCCAACTGCCACAACGGGAGGATTATAGTCATTAACAACATATACCCATGATTGAAAATCACACGCTTGAAGAAAAGCTCGCATAAAATTTTTCCACCATAAGTAATTTGAGCCATCGAAGACTGGTGGTACGTTAATAGAGATAAAACCTCTGTCCATAGAGTCAGATCGCTACAAACACAGACTTGTAAGGTCTTAAACGTGTTTGCCTGCTCTGATACCAATTGAAAAAGTGGGGGTACAACAACCACACCCAACAATTCGATTAGCGATCTGTATGGACAAACTCCAATATACTTTATAGAGAATCAACTAGACAGTCAGACTCAATCTAGATAAAAAGTATATCAAAGATTTTATATCTCAATCTCTCGATTTGATATATACTCAAACAAATAGAAATCTGCGAGTCTTTATCAAATACCAGAGAGATAACTTGGATGGTACCAGAGACCAATATCCAAGTGTCAATCAATTTAAATCAACAACCAAAAGGTCGGATATTCTAATTGATTGAACAACGCACAACCTGTGATATTTCAATTATATAACAAAATATAATGCGGAAAAGAAATAACACGGACACCAGAATTTTGTTAACGAGGAAAACGCAAATGCAGAAAAACCCCGGGACCTAGTCCAGATTGAACACACACTGTATTAAGCCAGCTACAGACACTAGCCTACTCCAAATTAACTTCGGTCTGGACTGTAGTTGAACCCCAATCAATATCACACTGATCCAAGGTACAGTTATGCTCCTACGCCTCTGATCCCAGCAGGATGCTACGTACTTGATTCCCTTAGCTGATCTCACCCACAACTAAGAGTTGCTACGACCCAAAGTAACCAAGACTTTAATAAACAAATTTGTATCACACAGAAAAGTCTACGGTAATAGATAAATCCGTCTCCCACGAATATACCTACGAGTTTTGTTCCGTCTTTTGATAAATCAAGGTGAACAGGAACCAATCAATAAACCGGTCTTATATTCCCGAAGAACAACCTAGTATTATTGATCACCTCACAATATTCTTAATCGACGCAGCGAAAAAAGATATTGTGGACTCACAAACGATGAGACGAAGTGTTTGTGATTACTTTTCTATCTTTCCTATCGGAGATATAAAATCTCAAGCCAATTATTTCAATTGTACTCGTACGATAGAAACATCAAGATCAGATCACACAACTACAAGAAAAGTAGTATCGGCCTGGCTTCACAATCCCAATGAAGTATTTAAGTCGTTAACCTGGTTTAGAAGAAGAAACCAAAGGTTAAAGGAGAATCGACTCTAGCTATGCAACTAGTATCACACTTAAGGTGTGGGGATTAGGTTTCCCAGTTGCTAGAGTTCTCCCTTATATAGTTTTCAAATCAGGGTTTGCAATCAATATTAGCTTGGTAACGAAGCATTCAATATTCACTGTTAGATGAAAACCTAATTAGATTCAAGCTAATATTTCTCAACCGTTGGATCGAAAACTTAGCTTGTTACACACAAATGAAATGTCTTGGGTTTACAAACCGTTCCCAATCATTAAAATTTGTTGGTTCAACAATAGTTAACCAAATGGTTAGCCATATGATTACTTTCATATCAACCATATTCTTCTTCACCATAACTAGTTCAAATGACTCAAATGAACTAGTTAGAGAGTTGTTCAATTGCTTAGATCTTATGTAACTACACGAGACACAATCGAAGCAAAAACGGTTTGATTCACTCGAATTGGTTCATGAACTTTATAGCCACGGTTTTCAAAAGCATTCCTTAGTTTAAATAAACATGAGTTCAAGAACAACCGGTTTTAGATATAACCTGCTCAAGTTCGCGGACTGGGTTCGTGGACTTAAGCTCATGGAAGGAGTTCACAAACTCTAGCAGAAATTCTCGGGTCGAGAACTTCCGCCAGTTCGCGGACTTGGCTCACGCCACTTCCATTTCTCTTAATCAACAAAGTTCGCAAACTTTGGTTCAAGGAATAAGGACTTATACATATATGTGTTTCCACAACAATGCTTATATCCTACCAATGGTTATGTAATCTAAACTATCATTTCAATCATTGAAACATTCTCAGAGGACGGATATAGCCGTTATTCACAGACCATTTTTCGTCAGAGCAATTTTCAAAGTGATTGAAACATAACATGACTTTCGTCACTAGGTAAAGATGAATTCGGCTAAAGCGAAAGCTTACCAACACATATTTCGAGAAATAGATAGGCGACATAAACTCGGCTCGAAATAGCAAATGTGCATAATGAAAGTCTATATATCAAAACGACTTTTGTCTCAAGAGTATGAGATAAAATAGATAGACTTTTGAGTGACAGATAAGTTCAAGTCTCCACATACCTTTTAGTCGATGAAGATCCACCAGTTCTTTGAGTAGTCCTTCATCTTGTATGATGATTACCATGGAGTTCTTGAGCTCAACTACACTTTCTATCCTAGTCCGAGACCTTTAGCTATGTAGGCTAGAAATCAAGACTTATAGTTTTGATCACTAACATTGACAAACATGCTTGAGATAGCAACGCATGCGAGTTCGACCGAGCAATGCTCTAACAAAGACTTATAGTTTTGGCAACTAAACTTGACAAACAAGATTGAGATAGCAACGCTTGCGATTTCGACCGAGCAGTGCTCTAATAATCTCCCATTTGTCAATTTTAGCGACAAAACTATCAATACATATGGATTACAAAATAAAAAACTTTGTAGCTTCTCATACAAATGCTTGATCTCCTTGGTCCTTCAACATTACTCGAAATCTTTCTCACTTCCAAGTACTCCAGTGATTTTGAACGTTTTCAACTCATCATCATAGTTGTTGAAGATCCATAGCTATAACAATATATAAAAACAAGATGTTTTTGTATTGTTATACAGTGTCATAGTATTATTACACAACATCAAAGTCCAATTGTATCACAACTTTGACAACAATACTACGGTGATATGTATCACTCCCTCTTAGTCAATACTTCATCTCATATGAAAATCACTCCCCCTTACATAATGATCCGTAAACCATATGTATTTTTAGTGTGAACTACACATTAATTCTCCCCCTTTTTGTCAAAATAAATTGGCAAAGGTACGAAAACTAGTGGGATCATAATGAAATTCTCATATAGATTCTTCATGACTAAAAGAAAACATATCAACTTTGTTTAGATGCAATCATATAGTCGAAATTATATGCATTTATCAAGGAGTTCATAAAGATACAAGAAAACTCCTACAATATTCCACAGACGCACTTCCCACAAAGATTTGGCAATTAAGCACAAGTTCAAATAAGAACTCTCCCCCATAAAATGTCATTCCAGAAAGAACAACAAGAGCGACCTTACTTTTGCAATAAAAGAAGGATTTCTTAAGACATTAACAAATTATATGAAAAGTGAATTTGTATCCAGAAAACTCAATTAAATTAACCACAAGAGAACCCGTAATTAATTTAATCGGAAATGCTCAACATAAGAGAACTTACGGAGCCGCACAGTATTTTTCACATAGAAGTGGATCAGCGAAAGATCAATACATCGAAATATTCAAAGATCCATTCTATTTTTTTTATCAATATTTGCATAATGATATCATAGACTTAATATTGGTAATCAAAAGTTCATCATATCTTCCATCAATATTTGCATAATGACACAATAGGCTTAACTTTTAACAAATATGGGACAATCATAGTTCACAGACGCAAACACACATATCCCATAAAAAAATTGCAAGGAAGAAGAAATCTTCTATTTAAAAGGAAGAAGATACGGAAAAATTCCCCAAAAGACCTTTGACACAAACCTTAACATAAAGAGTTTAGATAGGAAGACCATCCAAGTGTTCAGAAACGGTTCATAGCTCGATAACCGAAATTATAGCAATTTTAGGGAGATACACGAACAAGTCAATAGAAATATTTTCACAACCCTCTTGGAGATTATAGTATTTGTCCAAGGGAAAAAAAAATAAATACAAGAACGACCTTAAAACTTACAATATGTAATTTCTCCCTCCCAAAGAAAGATCGGGAGGTTTCACAAGATAGGAGGATGTTTCTGTTAAACCTTGTTTCGGGTTCCTTTTTGTGGAGTGAGAATCCAAAAAGGATGTTTTCCTTTCCTTTATTTTTCTGAACAGATTGTTTATTGATTTTTGCATACTATGAATGGTTCTGAAAATCTCTTTAGACAATGACATAGATTTCTTAAGAGATTTATTTTTCTTCCTATGAAAACGTGATTTAGAAGAAGTCTTTTTAAGAACCTTTGTGCAATCCGTTTTTGGGAAATCCTGATTTTTGTTCTAGGTATACTCACGATTTGCTATGAGTTTTAGCATGTCTCTTTCATTATGAGAGAGATTAGAACACGACAAAAATACAGGTGTAATATCCCGATTTGGTCTGCAAGAACTTATCGAAGAGCATCGATCTTTCTTTTTAGAATCACAATTGCGAGAAATCGCATTTTCTTGTCTTAATGTTTTCAGTTGACATTCCAGATTTTCAATCCTTTTAGTCCAGGCTTCCTTTTCCAATTGAAAATTTCTCTTAATCAAGTAGAGATGTTTGATCAAGAGATTGAATTTTTCTTCTGGAGAAGTTTGATTGTTTATCATGGAATAGTCAGAGCTGTTGGAAGAACAAGAGTGATTATAAACAAAATAAGTGAGAGAACTTTCACAGGCTTCTTCCTCGGAACAGTAGTCAAGAGTGGCCATCCATGCTTTGGTTATCTCACTTATTTCCTTATCAGGAACACTCGAAATGTGATGATCACATTTGTAGCACATGGAAAGAGTTTCATTATCATAGTTTTTGTGAAATTTTTTATCCATTTCATTGATTGAGGAAGATTTTATAGAGTTTTCTTTAACAGTTGTACACACAGTGAAAGAGTAGAATTAAAACAATTCTCATCCTTCAGATCAATCAATTTTGGATACAAAGAACTTTCATTAGAGGAAGCAATGATATTGCAGCTCATTCGAAGTTTTTCTTTTTTACTAAGTTCAACATCAAAAATCTTTAGCTTTCCTACCAGAGAATTTCTGGATAGAGCATCAAGGTTGTTTCCTTCGACGATGGCATGTTTCTTAGAATCGTATTTGGCTGACAACGATCTGAGAATTTTCATCACAATGTCCTTTTCAGGAATAGTCTTACCCAATGCAAAATATGCATTAATAATTTTAGACACTTTGTGATTGAACTCATCAAATGAATCTTCGTCATCCATATAAAGGTTTTCACAAACAAAATTTAGGTTTTGAATCCTAGCTTCATTTTCAGAGGTACTCCCTTCGAATACAGTTTCTAAGATATCCCACACATCTTTATACCGAGTGCACGTTGTCATATGGTGTTGAAGATCTGGGGTAATGGCATGAATGATAGCATTTAAACCGTCAGAATTTTGTTTTGCAGCGAGAATCTCGTTAGATTCATATCTATCAATATCCTTTGCAATTGAGCCGTCGCAGAATGGTGGTACTTTACTGAGATAACACTTCTGTCCATAGAGTCAGATCGCTACAAACACAGAATAATAAGGTCTTAAACGTGTTTGCCTGCTCTGATACCAATTGAAAAAGCGGGGGTCTAACAACATCACCCAATATTTTTTTTTAGGCAATCTGTATGGACAAACTCCAATATAATTCCAAGAGAATCAACTAGACGATCATATTCAATCAATGGAAATATATCCAAGAGTTGTATCTTTATTTCACAATGTAATCAGCAAATCAAACAGATAGAAATACGCGAGCCTGATTATTATGTGAAACAACTTGAACGGTACCAAAGACCAATGTTCAAGTGTCAATCAATTTATATTAACAACCAAATGTTGGATTATCTAATTGATTGAACTACGCACAACCTGTGATATTTCAATTATATAAACAAATGTAATGCGAAAAAGAAATAACACAAACACCAGAAATTTTGTTAACAAGGAAACCGCAAATGCAGAAAAACCCGGGGACCTAGTCCAGATTTGAACACCACACTGTATTAGGCCGCTACAGACACTAGCCTACTCCAAGTTAACTTCGGACTGGAATGTAGTTGATCCCTAACCAATCTCACACTAATCAAGGTACAGTCGCGTTCCTTACGCCTCTGAATCCCAACAAGATTTGCGCACTTGATTCCCTTAGATGATCTTACCCACAACTAAGAGTTGCTACGACCCAAAGTCGAAGACTTGATAAACAATGTCTCACACAAAAAAGTCTATTGAATAGATAAATATGTCTCCCACAGAAATACCTATGAGTTTTGTTTCGTCTTTTGATAAATCAAGGTGAACATGAACCAATTGATACACCGGTCTTATATTCCCTAAGAACAACCTAGTAATATCAATCACCTCACAATAATCTTAATCGTATGGTAGCGAAACAAGATATTGTGGAATCATAAACGATGAGACGAAGATGTTCATGACTACTTTATATCTTGCCTAACGGAGATTAAATCTCGAGCATATCTTAGAGAATATAGTACTCAATACGATAGAAAACAGCAAGCTCAGAACACGCAACTACAGAGAAAATAGTTGGGTTTGGCTTCACAATCCCAATGAAGTCTTCAAGTCGTTAACCTACAGGGTTTTGGGAAAACCTAAGGTTAAAGGAGAATCGACTCTAGTCACAACTTGTATCACACAAGAGGTGTGGAGATTAGGTTTCCCAGTTGCTAGAGTTCTCCCTTATATAGTCTTCAAATCAGGGTTTGCAATCAATGCTACCTTGGTAACAAAACATTCAATATTCACCATTAGATGAAAACTGATATCTTTCAACCGTTAGATCGCACTTAGCTTGTTACACAGAAATGAAAAGTGACTTCATTTAGATATGAGTAACCGTACCTAAACGTGGGCACCTTGTTGGCTCAACAATAGTTAACCGAAGTTAGCCATATGAACACTTTTATATCAACGTAATTCATCTTAACCATAACTAGTTCAAATGACTCAAATGAAACTAGTTCTAGAGTTGTTAAATTGTTTATATTCTCATAGAAGTATACAAGACACAATTGAAGCAAAATCTATTTTGACTCACTTGAATTATTTCATTAACATTATAGCCATGGTTTGCAAAAGATTGCATTCCTTAATATATAAATGTATTGGTTCATCAACAAAGCGATTTTAGAATATAACCTACTCAAGTATGCAAACGGGTACGCATACCTAAGTGGTCGGACTAAGTTTGGGTTTGCCAGTATGCGAACGGGTACGCATACCTCCAAACTAAGTTGAATTTCCCGGAACTGAACTTATGCCAGTACGCATACGGGTATGCATACTAAGTTTCCGGACTTTCATTAACCAACCAGTACACATACAAGTACGCATACTGTGTTATATCCAGTCATGGTTAATTTTTCTAAACTCCCATTTTAATCATTGAAACATTCTTAGAAGACGGCAATAGCTGTCTCACACTAACTATTAGCTTCAAAGAAATTTTCAAGTGATCGAATGATCAATACGAAACATTTTGAGTCTACATCAAATCATTGTCTCAGACAAATCATGTAAGATGTTACCAGTCTATTTTCACATGATCATCTTTTGACTTTCGTCAAGAATATAAGATGAACTTGGTTAAAGTGAAAGCTTACCAACACATATTTCGAGAAATATGTAAGCGAGTTAAACTTAGCTCGAAATATCAAATGTGTATAATCGAAGTCTATATAGCTATATGACTTTTGTCTCAAACAGGAGATATAGTAGATAGACTTTTGAGTGATAGATGAGTTCAAGTATCCATATACCTTTTGTTGATGAAGTTAGACAAGCTCCCCTTAGTAGTTCTTTGTCTTCAATCGATGAACACCGTGAAGTCTAATGCTCAACTACACTTACTATCCTAATCCGAGACTTAGCTATAAGTAGACTAGAAATCAAGACTTATCTTTTTGGCAACTAAACTTGACAAACAAGCTTAAGATAAAAACGCTTGCGAGTTCGACCGAGAAGTGCTCTAACAAAGTCTTCACCATACACCCATACACATAATCATAAAACTATATACAAGATTATGTCGATGTCATATCTACGAAGTTCAAAAGATAAGCTTTATACTTGGGGATGGTCATGGGGAGGGTATAGGGCGGGTATGCCAATCCCAATCACTGTCCCATTCGTAAAAAAGATACCCATACCCGTCCTGTTACCCACATGAATTGGGGCGGGGCGGGTATGGGAAATACCCATATGGGGCGGGTTTCCCATGCGTTACCCGTAACACTGAGCTAATACATAAATTTGTTTATAATCAAAACTAAAATATGATTCAAAACAAAAATATTAAACAATTCATTCTAAAATCTTAATTCAGCAATTTATCTCAAAATGATCAAAAGAATTTGTTAATGACTTGTTGGTTTTTTTTACTTTTTCCTTTCTCATTCTATTTTCGTCCACATTGACCATTTCATTATCTGTTTCATTTTCTCTATTTTAACTTCTGGAGAATGTGTCTGATCACAACAAAAGAGAGAAAGTGATGAATGTACAAAAACGATCAAGAATATAATAAATGAATGAAAACTCGACTAAGTGGTGTAAGTATAAAAATTGAATACAAATTCTTGCATAAAAGTCTAAACCCATATAATATAAAAGGTATGGGGCGGGTATGGGCGGGGACCTTGAATCCCATCCCCGCCCCATCCTCGTAGCTTAGGTTTCGGGTATTACCCATACCCGACCCCATCCCCATTTGTGCGGGTAAAACGCTACCCAAACGGGGCGGGTACCCACAGGGATGGGTTTGGGTGGGTCAAATGGCCATCCCTAGTTATACTTCGTATTCTAATTCCTTAATGTTATGATCATAATAGTATGATCATGTCTTTCCACTAGAGTATAATATACAGTATATACAGCTTCACATGTTATGTTTTCAATATAGCACGACTCGAAAGATACGCTAGGAATTGAAACAAGTTCAAGTCAATATTACTAACCTCAAGTGGAAGAAAGATGTCGTCGTTGTAGTCGTTACTTATTCTCATTCTTCAAGTCTTCGGAGTAATACTTCTATGTCTCAACATTCCTAGACTTTCTAGTCTAACCTAAACGAATTTGACTCTAGTATTAAATCAAGCGACTCTAAATGAGTTTTGATACTAAAAAGTAGAGAACGTGAGATCTTGCAGAGGGATTTTATGGAGCAATCACGTGTCAAAATAACACTAGTAAGTGAACCTAATTGATCTAAGAGTTTAACCGCTAGGATCAACCTATAAATTACACTTAAATTAATCTACTACTAGGTGGTTTATACAAAAGAAATATGGTAGTCAAGAGCTTTTGTATCCAGTTACACAAGAAAATTGGAGATAACACCAATCTATCTGATATTTTTATTTGGTGATAATCTGTGATAAAAAATGAACAAATGAGTATAATAGTTCAACGAATGCTCACTAAAGAAAAGAATCCTCGATCATCTCTCTCTATAATACTTTAATTACTTCCTTATTTACTTTGCTTTTAAAAGAACGCGCGATTGGGGGATATCAAAACTAATTGGAGGATAGAGAAAAAGGACAAAAACTGGATCCAAATATCAAATCATGGTCACCCCTTATCTAATTATTTTTTAAATTCCTAATCTACCCCTCACTAATCAGGTTTAGTGTATAATTATACTTAGGAAAATCATAAGATTATTTGATAAATGATTAGTGTTATTATTTAGTTTTGGGTGAGGTGAGAGTTGAAGGAGGGAAAAAAATTTGAGAGGGAAGTTTTTTTGGTGAAAATGGTGGATGATAGTGAAAAGAGAATTGTTGTTGAATCTTTAGCTCAACTATAAAAAGAAGTTTTTTCTTTGAATTCTCCATTTTTTTTCTCTGAAAAAGCTCGGTGCCGGCATAGAAGAAGTATGAATACCATGCCGGCATATGTTGGAAATTTTCATAAATGTTTGCCTCGGCGCAGAGTTTTCTGGTTTTCAGTCCACTGCCGACACAGTCAGTTAATTCTCGAGCATGCCGATACAGCTACCGGCATGGTATGTTGCTTGAGTTTCTTTGCCGGCACATGATGTAAAGTATCCAGAAAATTTAAAAAAAAATTCACTTGAGTACCGCCATTGATAGATTTCTATCGAGCATGCCGGCACTTAGTTACGACATTGAATGTTAGTTACCAAGCATGCCGACACCATTTTCCGACATGGTCTTCATCACTTCCGGCATGGTCTTCATCACTTCCAACATGGTCTTCATCATTTCCGGCATGGTATTCATCACTTTCGAATGTAAAAAAAAAAAGCAGAATCAATTTTAAATTGAGGATCCGGCAGAGAAGGAGAAGACAATTTGAAAGGGAGTGGGGAAAATTTAGAATTTGAAAGGGAGTGGTGAATATTTAGGTTTCAAATCCCTAACCCTAAAAGAGATTAATAAGAGGTGAAGATGGAAATGGGGATATGATTTTGTTTTTTGATTTTTATTTTGAAGGAAGGGTATTTTAGTATTTTTGCCCCCAAAAACACCCCTTAGCAAACACTATTGGTTGGGGGAAGTAATTCATATCCCCCAAGTAGTTTTGATATCCCCCAATTGCGCGTTCTTTTTAAACCTACCATAAACCCCTATATTGTGACACTTTAACAATTGAACTCCTTGCTCGTCACGGGAACGAACTATACTTCGATTACGTTACTTATTAACTGATTAGAAATAAGAATAATAATATATTGCACCTACAACATACATCAAATTTTATCATCGCTGTCGAGGATTACCCAAGGTTTTGAATTACCATTACTCGTTTACGGAAAATACTTCAAGAACCATCCAAGGAACACATGGCTACATATGTAGATGACGAAGACATGAGAACTCCTCAACTTATTGTACCTCCAATTAATAACTTAGTATGTACCCAAACTGTAATACGAATCAAATTCCAACAAGAACAAGTCCTATAATCTTTGTTCAAGATACAAATTCTCCAGAATAAATCTTGTAGGTTATGTGCAATCTTTTAGGATTAAAAACTGTCTGGGTTATTTTGACGTACTATTTTTGAGATTTCTATTATGAAAATAAACAATATAATGCGAAAAATAAATAATACAAAACACCATAAATTTTGTTAACGAGGAAAACTGCAAAGTAGAAAAACCTCGAGACCTAGTCCAGAATTTGAGCTCCACACTGTATTAAGTCGCTATATATACTAGTCTACTATCATTCTTCAAACCTACGAGTAATTCATCTCCAGTTTCTCTCCTTTACGTCTCTTGCATCTCGCAAAACCGTGCGCAACACGATTCCTCTAACTGGCGTCCTTTTATAGGCGCATGAGTTGTAACATAAGTGAAGATTTTTATGACTATTTTATCTTTAAAAGAAATCCTATTTTACTTCCTTCAGAAAAATATTCAACCAAGGTATGAAAATATATATGCTATGAGGTTTCTTCAAGAAAATAAGATATCAAGCAAACTCGAGATTAGGTTGAACTTTCTCTTCAAAATTTATAGAGATGCCTAATCAATTCTATCGGAGGTGAAAGTATCCTACTTAGGTGAAACTCTTACTAGGCCTTATTTTAAAAAAATTGTGGGATCAAGAAGATTTCGTAGTGCCGTTGATAGGAAACTAAATTGTATTGTTATTTGAGTTATTGATTTCCGATTTGATAAATTAACTGTGAAATTGAACCTTAATAGATCTAGTTTGTTTATTTTGTGATCCTTCTCTTCTTGTTAGAGCATTGCTCGGTTGAACCCACCAAGCGTTGGTATGTCAAGGTTGGTTGTCATATTTTAGTATCAAAACTTATAAGTCGCTTTATTAGATTACTAGAGTCAACTTCGTTAGGTTAGACTATGAGGTATTGAAATGTTGAGACATACAAGTATTAATCTGAAAACCTAAATATTCTGAAGACATACAAGTATTAATATGAGGTTAGTAATACATGACTTGACTTGTTTCCATATTCATGTCGTAAGATTTTAAGTCGTTTCTAATTGAAAACATAACATGCGAAGTTATATACACGAAACTCTAGTATAACAGATTTGATCATCATATTGTGATCAAAGTGTGAAGGAACAATATATCAATAGTGATAACTGCTTTATATTGGTATATTGACTTACGAAGTATAACGTTTATCTTTTGAAATCGTTAATAGATTGTGTAGTGAACATAGATTTGATTTCATAACTAGAAAACTATGTTTAATTACATGAGTTTAAGGAAGTAGATGTACAAACTTGTTTCGTAGTTGATAGGAAATCAAGATGATTGAAGGTTCGGTTTTTATTGAAGATATTAAGGTTGGAACGATCCTAACCTATATAAGAAATCAAGGTGGACCCGATCCTAGCTTATGTTGGGAGTCAAGGTAGAACCTATCCCTACCTATATTGGGATTCAAGGTAGAACTGATCCTAACTGGTTTTGGGAGTAATGGTGAAACCAGTCGCAATAAGCAAAACTGATTTCTCTAAGTCACGTACACTTTAGGGTTTCTGTGATTTGTAAATTGGATTTGCAAAATAGGGAAGTTCAAGATGTCGACATAATGAGTAATTTGAACATGTGCCAAAATCTAATTTCTAGATTGTTCAAAGATATTCCTTGATATTTAAGGTGAAATCCCAAAACGAAACAGTAGAGAATATTTTTGAGATTATCGAAATTAATATGTTTTTTTTACCAGCAATCAAAACATATCTTTGTAAATATATATGAGTTAAATGTCAGCTAATATTGAGTTTTCCATGATTTCGGTTATACAGTTGGATATTGGTTAGAATTAGAAAAAACCGAATTTAAGTGTTTTATTTGCATATCTTAAGAATAGTTTTGGTTAAATTTCTTTGTGTTTAAATTACCTTGGACTATCAATAATGAAGTTTGTTATTATTACAAACTTATCCTGAGCCATGCAAACTTCATCTTTGTTGTTTCTGGTGTATCCGACTAATAACATTCTCGTAATACTATCTTGGAAAGTAGAGTAACCTAATTAGGCAAAATCTCTTACGTCCGTTAGTTTAAATACTTCTTTGGGATCAAGAAGCGTCTACTGATACTATTGGTGGGAAACTAGTATTGATTTGATTGATTAACTGCTTGTTAACTCTTGATTGCACCTAGTTTTATTATTCCTGAGAGTTTTTTCTTCTGACATAAGGTCACTCAAACTAGATTAAGAGATTATCGGTAGTTCAGAACTGTCTTTAGATCTGAGGTTGAGTTGTGATCATCCATTGTTAACAGACTCCATTCTGTGCGTGATCGATCATAAGTTGAAATCAAGTTTGTTATTATGCGGGTACTAAATACTATTGGAGATTTGAATACAAGAAGATTTTTTTCATTGGTTCCGTATCTTTGTGATTTGCTTCGTGCAAAAACTTGATCCGCTAGGATCTGACTAGAACTAGTTTATCTTTTGATATACTTGTTATTGCTAGTCGTATTTAGATCGACAAGCTATCATTTGGTGGTACTCTTCAGTATCCGAATCTGGTATCTCTGTTTGACTCGATCTGGTTAACTTGTTTAATCCAGATCTTGGAAGATCTAAAACCCAACAAAGGAGTCTAATTGATTTTAAATAGAAAATCTTTTGCCACACTCAACAAAAATATCTCTGATTGATTTTCCAATATAGGAAAGTGATTACCAGATAGATTATTTTTTTACTATTTGGAAGAAGATCGAAAGGGTTGAGCGATTAAAGTCCTTAGAGAGGCTGAGGCAACTTAAGATATGAACTTTATCTTAGAATTCACGTGAGTTGGACAGATTGGTTGTAGACACAGGGATACTGAGGAAACTAGGTAACTATGGGTAGTTTGCTTGGTGTCAACTATGCGAAGTTGGTAGTGTCTTTGTATACCGACTTAATTCTGAGAGTATTCAAAATTGGACCAGGTCCTGCATTTGCGATTTCCTCGTTAACAAAATCTTGTTGTGTCCTTACGTTTCCTTTCCACGATTATAATTATTGTTTTTGTTATAATTAAAAGTAAATGAATTGTACGTTAATCCCAAATACTTGGGTTGATCCCTATAGTTAAGGTTCGGTTCCGAACTAGTAAATAAATACCAAGCGTATACCTTGTGGTCGCCATCTTCTTGACAATTTTTGTCTATAGTACATCACGCAAGGTATAGGACTTATAGGTTGACATCGAAAAGATTTTGGTGTACTTCGTACCCTCGTCATTTTAACTCTGATTCACTCGAACATTAAAGTTGTTTCTCTTTAAGATCTACTTTGATGGTTTGTAAAACTAAGATTGCTTTTTTCGATAGTCTTTATCCTAGTTGATCTAACCGATAAATGATTTTATATGAATTAAACGGAAGAACCTCTATACTCAACTTATCGTTGATTAACTTGTTGATCTAGGAGATCGATAGAGAGGTACTACAACATGTTAGTCATTTATTGGTTCGGGTTACACTCCAAAGGAATTGATTGGTATAAATTTTCACATCAGGTGACGTGAATTCAGATAATGGACTTTATCATGGGATACTGAAAGAACTGAGTATCTTGAAGTTAGTTTACTTGGTCTCAACCATACAAAGTAATTGTAGTCAATGTGTATAACAACTTAGTTCCGAGAGCGTTCAAAACTGGGTTAGGTCCCGGGATTTTTTGCCTTACAGTTTTGCTCGTTAACAAATCTTGTCATGTGCCTTTATTTTACTTTCCGCATTATAATTATTGTGATAGTTATAATTAAAGTAATAACATTGTATGTTAATCAACACTTGGTTTGATCTCACGTATTGGTTCGGATTCGAACTTACGCTGTATACCAAGTGTACATCTTTTTTTAAGTAATCTCCTTGACAATTCGTGGATGTATTAGATTACACAAGGTATGTCTTGCATAGGTTGGTATGGAAATGATTGTGGTGCCATGTACTTGATACTCTCGCCATTTCAAGTTGTGTTATTGTGAATATAAGGTTCACAAATACAGAAGTAAGTATACCACCAGTATTAAAAATAATAACATTGTTGGGTTAACACATTTACTATTTCAAAATTTGTAATAATAATAAACCAGTAATGGAAATATATTGTGGCTCTGACTTTCAACACTTCCAATAAACCATTCAGGCTATTTTCTGGAACAGACGAGCATTGGCCGATAGTGATGTAAAGTTCTGATAAAATTGAAGACTCCCAGTCATATATTGGTGCTCGCTCTAAATTTTATAACGATTCGATAAAACCAAGTAATGTCATTGAGCTAGCATTTGAAAATTGACATTGGCATATTTCCCACAACACCTCATAATGTTTAGGGAACGAATAAGTTGTTTTTGTTATCCCATTTTCATTCATTTTCCTAGCATAACATTGTATAAGACTTTTCAACTCAGACACCTCTAATCCATGGGTTGTTAGTCTTTTATGATATGGATTTCCTTCTAGATCATTTGAGTTATTGAGTATAATCGAAGTCGTTCTCTCCATTTTCCTTCTGAATCCCACTTTAATTTGTCAAATGAAAGTACATTTTCCTTACATGTAATTCTCGTCAACATGTGAAAATCTCACAATATAATTTCTATAAACAACATATTCCTAATTAAAGTTGGTCGAATGTTCATAAAACTATAAACTATCTAAACACTGAATTACAAGAAGAAAATAAACTTATCACACTCGAAATCTTGGAAAAACGTATTTATTGTCTTCCACCATCGTTCTAATCAAACTTGAACAATTTGAGTCATATGGTTTTAGGTTGTATAAATATGAACGCCGCCAAGGATATCTTCAGGCTCTTTCTTGAACAACATGGGAATTAACTTGAACACCAAATTAGATTAATCTAAGACCTCCCACCTCTTAAAGTAACCGAATTAACTCGCTTTGGACTACTATATATGTGCACACGGAGTACGCAATCACTAGCTAGTTTTCTAACATTTTCAAACTCATACCATTTTTTCTACTCATATTTCAATCCATTTACTTGTTGATCATTCGACGATTTTTATTTTTTTTTTTGTGGAAAAAATTGGTACAACACAAATTTGGAGAAGAAAAATAGGGATCATAGATTTTTGTGTGGGAAAAAAATGGAGAAAGAGGAGAAGATGTGAAGAGGAATGATGGAAAGAGTGGGTATTTATAGGCAGGATAAACACGATGTTGATTATAACGAACCGATATAGACAAAATCAATGGATAACCCCGACAAGGTTTATGAACTGAATAAAAGAGACCTCATCCCCGAATAATTACCATGTCATTTTTCGAAATTGTTAGGGGTCCCGCTGGTTGAATTCCGTGGATTGTACTGACCGAGAGATAATTGCTGACGTTATTCGTCCGATACCATCTCCGCCACTTTACCGTTTCCATAATAACTAAACTAGTTTGGCAGGCCACCTAGCATACCAAATGCCCGTGTGCATAGAAATCGGTCTAACATCTGACTCGTGCCGAATCAGATCCACGAGTCAACAAACGTTTTAATAATTAATAATATGGCCGTTACAGAAGGGTGCAGATCCCATGTCCCCTTAATGTATAAACCCTCATGTCCCTCCAATTATATGCTGACATGTGACACCAATTTATTCCTCTTATTTAGACTTATTCTTTATGGTAAGATGAAATCCCCGAAACTACGATCTTTCCTTTTATCTCATAAATTACTTTTTTTTTCTACTGTCCATGTCTGATTATTGTGAGACGTTGATTAATTATATATTTATTTGATTCAAAAATTAAGTTGATTGATGAGCATTTGCAGTAGATAAATAAAACACACATTTAAAAAAATTCCGTATTTAATTTCTAGTCTTGTCATCCCAATTTATCACATAGAACAGGTTATAGGTGTTCATCACTTCTGACGTGATTCTACAGATGATATTGATAGTCATAGGTTTGACGAGTATGTGGCTCTTGTTTTGGTTTCAATTTGCAAAACAAGAACGGAAAAGTAATTGATCGTAAAATAAATTTGAATAAGCACAATGGATTCCATGATGCAATTGCTTTGGCCGCATTTGCATCTGTTTTAGTATAAAGTCTTCTAAGCTATTAGATAAAATCATAAAAATGGAGATGTAGTCTTTGGTTCCGAGATAAAAATGGTAACGATGTATATGTTTTTATTTTCTTAGTTATAATTAACTGTAAATGAGATAATTAAAATATGGAAGAAAGGAGAGGCCACATGTCATAATCTAATTGGGGGACACGAGGGTATATACAAGAAGGAGACGTGCGATCTGCACCCGTTACAGAACACGGCTTTATGAAACGGCGGTCCCAAACAAATTGATCGGCTGATATTTATCGTCTGTTCCTCATATACCCTTTATTAGAAAAGCATTTACCTTTTAATCATATAAAAACGCACTCCATAAACCCTTTCATTCACCCCACTCACAGTCACTCATCTTCTCCATTCTCAATTGTTCCGCTAAAAAAAAGAAGGATCTCCATTAATGGAGTCTCTTGTTCTAAAACTCCATGAAATCGAAGCAGTAAAGTTCGGAAACTTCAAACTGAAATCAGGAATCTATTCACCAATCTACATAGATTTACGTCTAATCGTTTCATATCCATCTCTACTATCTGAAATCTCAAATCTTTTGATCTCATCACTTTCATCAACAACTACTTATGAACTTGTTTGTGGTGTACCTTACACTGCTTTACCAATCGCTACTTGTGTCTCACTCTCTGAGAATATTCCAATGGTTATGCGTAGGAAAGAAATCAAAGATTATGGTACTGCAAAAGCCATTGAAGGTTCAGTCAAACAAAATCAATCTTGTTTGATTATTGAAGATTTAGTAACCAGTGGTACTTCTGTATTGGAAACTGCTGCTCCCCTTAGGGCTGTTGGTTTAAAAGTAACTGATGCTGTTGTTTTGATTAATCGTGAACAAGGTGGAAAAGAGAATCTTGAAAAGAATGGGATTCGTTTGCATTCAATGATTAATTTAACTGACATGGTTGAGATTTTGAAGAAACATGGAAAAGTATCCGAGGAAACTCAAAATGAGGTTAAGAAGTTTTTGGCTGAGAATAGCATGGTTTCTGTTCCTGCAATTAAAGATGTTTCTGAAAAAGTTAGGGTTAGGGTTTCTTATCTAGAGAGAGCTAAGATGGCTAAGAATCCAACTGGGAAGAAACTTTTTGAAATTATGGCTTCTAAAGAAAGTAATTTGTGTTTGGCTGCTGATGTTTCTACTGCTGCTGAGTTGCTCTCCATTGCTCAAAAGGTTTCCTTTTTTCCCCTGAAATGCTTTGGTTTTTTCTCTGATTCTTTATCTAAAGTATGTAAATCTTCAATTTACTAACATTGGTTTTTTATTCTTAGATTTGCATTCACTGTTTGCTTTACAAAATTAATGATCTCAATGTTAAATTATGTGTTTGCTCTAGGGTTTAGGATCAAAAGGTGAATGAGAGTATATAAATATGAAAAATAACTAAAGAAGGATGAATATTATTTAATGGTTAAGATAATTTCCTTGTTTTTTCTTTTAGATGTCAACTTGGGATTACCAGGTTGATGAGTAAAAGCAACATTCTTCTCTGCGGAACAAAAAAAGGAACCAAATGCTGGTTTCTATGCTGAAATGAAATATAACCATGAGAATTTTTGTTGTTGATGTTATTATACGGAGCATTATACAGTAGATAACAAAATGATTTATTACTTCAGGGTCCATTGGAACTCAATTGATGTGTTGTTGTGCAGGTTGGTCCAGAGATCTGTTTGCTGAAAACCCATGTGGATATATTGCCTGATTTTACACCAGACTTCGGTTCTCAGCTTCGCGCGGTAAATATCTAAGCTTTTGCTTATTGGCAGTTCTCGTACAACCTTGCAGTTTTGTTATGTAATGTGCATAAGGTATTGTTTGCATACTGTCCTAGAAAAAGCATGTCCTGTTTCTAATCCTCCTTCCCTTTAAAAAGCAATGATGGTTTTATCATCACTAGGACCATTCCTTCCAGTGGTAGTATTGGTTCTGAGTATAAACACATAGAGCATATTTGACAAAGAAGAGCATGTCCAGAAGTTTATTTATCGTAAAACATATCGAGGTAAATAAAATCTTGTGTTTTCTGATAGTTCGATTTTAAGCTTTGTTAATCCTCAGAAAAGTAGATACTTCATTTGTAGGTCACTTACGTTCCTCCATAGAAAAGGGCAATTCTGGGTGTTTCAGTGCGTCATAGTTAGTAAAGGTTCTTGTTTCATTTGCTTACCAGACCACATCAGAACTATTTTATATTCGTGTCTGGATCATTTGATATTAAAATTTGAACTATTTTATACTTCATGTAATTATTTGATATATTCGAATACTCTATTGAAAAGTATCTTGTTACTTATACATTATATAGTTTATGGATTTTATTTCTGTATTATCATTTTTGTTCAAGTAGATAAGAATTTAATAACTATAAGCATGAACATGCTACATAGCGTAGCTCCTCTTACAAGGTTCCCTCTTTTCTTTTGTTTTTTTTGTGTTCCATCACTCGGTGTTGACAATTTTCTTGGAATTATCTTGTCAAAGAATTAAGAAGACATTATGATGTGAACAAATTAACCTTAATCCGAACATGTAATCATTCACATATATAGGTACCGCTTGTTGACACTGCTTACTTAGTTTTAGTGGGATATATTCAGTTTATATGTCGCATATAATTGCCTGTTTTACTACATCATGGTGTCGCATGTCAGAAAAATTGTCAGTCGAAGTTACGGCTCAGTTCTAAGCTGATAACCTTGTTATGATCAAAGATTGCAGACAAATACAATTTCATGATATTTGAAGATCGTAAGTTTGCCGACATTGGAAACACAGTAACCATGCAATATGAAGGGTGAGATTATACCCACTTTAGTTTTCTCCCTTTTATTTATATTTTTGAGAGAATGGCAACGATTGTGCCTTGTTGGTTCATGTTGCTTAAATCTCCTTGTTTAAGTTTGTTGATTCTACTGTCTACAGAGGTGTTTATCGCATACTGGACTGGGCCGATATAATCAACGCACACGTAATCTCAGGACCTGGTATTGTGGATGGCCTTAAATTGAAGGTATCTATTTGTAACTCGAATATGCTTAAATTATGATCATTTATTTCAGCCTGTGAGATTTACTGTTACTCTTCTTTTCTCACTTTTTCAATTGTAGGGTTTACCCCGTGGTAGGGGACTGCTGCTGCTTGCAGAAATGAGCTCTGCTGGTAACCTTGCTACTGGGGAATACACAGCTGTAGCTGCAAAAATTGCTGAAGATCACCCAGATTTTGTTATTGGTTTTATCTCAGTCAATCCAGCTTCGTGGAAAGGGGGGCCAGGAAATCCAGCATTGATTCATGCCACTCCTGGAGTCCAAATGGTCAGTGGAAGCGATTCCCTGGGTCAGCGATACAACACTCCTCATTCGGTGAGTTTCAGCTTTTTTTCTGAGATCTTTAATTCTAATATGCCCTTTCCTTGTAGAACTAACTCATCAAATGTAGATCAACTGTCCCTTCAAAAGATTAGAAGCAACTTAGGGAGACAGTAACTGTCCCTTGGAAAAGAAACTAAATAACCCAAGACCACCTATTTCTCCTGGTTGACCAAATTAATACGTAGATGCATAAGCTTCCTCATTGTGTCCTTTCAACAAGAAGTTAGGAAGATACATGCATTGGTATTCACAATTCACTACGTATGTGAAGTCGATAAACGGACTCGAGGAAAATTCTTGTCCTCTTCTAAGTGATGATTTATTATATAATCTTGTGCGACCATTTGGTTTTAACGGAAGTGTTTTCTTCTCCCCTTTTCCAGGTCATCTATGACAGGGGCAGTGATATGATAATTGTTGGTCGCGGGATTATAAAGGCAGCAAATCCTGCTGAGGTTGCTCGAGAATATCGTCTTCAAGGATGGAATGCTTACAAGGCAAGATGCGAATAAAGCTGCATCATATTCCCTCGGCCGACTAGAGTTTTTTCCTTTTTTCTTTTTTTCTTTGCATCAGAGTTGGTTTCACCATTCCTAAATCTAGGATCTAAATGGGTGCCACATATTCCTAGATCTTCATGACTATGTCCTCCTCTACTTTTTCATATCAAGTACCATTTCTGGCAAATGATTTACCTATCCAATCCATAGTGTTGTTATTTCAAGTTCCGAAAGCTAGTTCTTTTTTTTTTCTTTTGCAACTGTTACAGAGAAAGCTGACTTGGGGTTTTCTGGGGGTAACTGCTCAGTATTTTTTTTTCCTCGTCTCTTCTCTCCGAACTCATGTTATACTCCGTAGTATCTTCCAGGGGATTAAGCAGTGAACTAGTTTCAATTTTCATGGTTCAGCGACTCCGTTTGACAAGGTTATTCCACAATGTTTACCATGAAAAATGAATGATAACCGCTTGCACCGTAGGGGCCGACTTCTCCATTCTCTTCCTCTCTCGGTCCGGCAAAAATTATTTCTAGGTTTTGAATATCAGAAGATTAATGTCGAATCGCAACAATTTCATCAACAAATCTAATAAAACAGGTAAGTTTCTCATCTCTATACTCGATTCAGTTGAAATCTCGTCATGTTTTTAACAAAAATAATAAATTTACGAATGACTGATTTACGGTTTCAAAACCCTAATTCATTTGAATTCACTTCGAATTTTTGATCCGATTTGGAATCATAGTTTAGATCTATAATATTTTTATCATTCTCTTCAATTGGAACTAAGGTTTTCAGAGTCCCTTTTTTTTTTTTTTTTTTTTTTTTTTAAGGATTTGTTGTCTGAAATTTTGATCTAATCTTAAATCTAATTTCTAATCTTAAATCTAATTTCAGATTAATAATCATCGTGTTTTTATATTTCTACTCATATGAGATCATTGAAATCAGATAAACTTCAATATATAGTGATTCTTTTTCGTTTGTTGTATCATGTTTTGAAATTTTATTTTGGATGATTCCATTCAGATCAAAGGAAAAGGCCAATACAATTTTTCCTGAATCGACATATCTCTAATCTAGGTAAGTTTTGAACGTTGTTGTTATTGTTGTTGCTCGATTTGTTGATTTTTCATATTTCAATTATCAGATTATTTAGATTTCAAGTATGTTATATGAAATGTTGATAGTTTCCTGTCATCAATTATTAAGAGTGTTCTGATCTGCAATTTTTTTTGTTTGTTTATTAGTAATTTTGAAAGCATAAAGCTATTACATGTAAGTAACATGAAAACATGATTTAATTTGTGTTATGTTGGAAGTTCCTAACGCTTGCTACAAGGATGCTTGTTTACGAGTATTTAGATTATGGAAATATGAAGTACTGGCTTGATTTGAGGATGTTTGTACTTTGATTTGGATTTGTCCATAGTTATGTTTGTCATTTTCCTTGGTAACAGGATATGTAACTTCTGATTACACATGAATTTTGTATGTGTAGTAGAAGATTACACATGCGTTTGTATGTGTGTCAGCAGATTTTAGTAGCACCGACTTGATTTTGGGATGTTTGTACTTCATTTTGTTTTGTCCATAGTTATGCCTGTCATTTTCCTTGGTACCAGGATATGTAACTTCTTATTACACATGCCATATGCATGTGTAACTTCTGATGACACATGAATTTTGTACGTGTACTAGCAGATTACAATGTGTTTGTATGTGTGTCAGCAGATTTTAGTAGTGCCGGTGCTTTTGGAGTAGGTGTTCGTTTTTTTATATTCATAGAAATATTGAACTGATTATGAAGTGGTATTCGTTAATGAATCATCTGGAATTTGTAATTTTCAGGTGTCTGTGTTTGAGGCAGCTGTGAAGCATGGGAACAAGGTTCAGAAGATATCACGACTTGATTTCATTTTTCACTACTTGTCTCTTTCTGCGTTTGTAAACATTAACATTTTACCGAAGTTCACAGTTGAGTTTGTTTTTTAGTTTGCTTATCTTCAGTCTTGGTCTACAAACGAAGTTGTGGTGATTTTGGTGGTGGAGGTACAAGTTTTGGAGGAGGATGAGAAGGTAGTGGTGGTGGCCAGCAGCGGTTCATGTGTGTCTGTTGAAAGGTAAATATTGAACAATATTCGTTTTCATTTTTCTTTTGGCACTAGTTCATGTGTGTATACTGTATTGGTTCATTGTATTTATCAACAACATTAAGCATTGGTATGGACTATTAGCTTTTGAAGTATGATGCCTTCAGACTTTACAAGTACGCAAGTTATATGAATGTGTAGCTGCTAGTTACACATGCTAATTAGAAGTGTAACTACTAGTTACACATGCTAATTAGATGTGTAACCGCCAGTTACACATGCTAATTTTACAGATCTAGGTATGGAGAAATTGATCTGAATCGAAACCTACAAATAAGAGTATTGCTTTAGATGTAGAAGAGCTTGCTGACCAGTTGGGTCTAGGATCAAAATTCTATGTAATTGGATTTTCTATGGGAGGCAAGGCGACTTGGGGATGCCTCAATTACATCCCTCACATGTATGGTTTTGCACCTTCACTTTTTATCTTTATTGAACTTGATTTGCTGAACAACTTTTGTTGCATTAGATATTAGACATTTCTTACGAGTTTAGATGTAAGACATTAGACATTTCTTTGCATTATATGGATATGTAACTCTTAGTAACACAAGTCAGGTGCATCTGTAACTCTCAGTTACACTATTCAAATGCATCTGTAACTCCTAGTTACACTATTCAAATGCATGTGTAACTCCTATTTACAGTAGTTAATCTTCTCACGTCATGCATTCATGTTTTCTATGTTCTGGTCTGATACTAGAATACTACTCAGGCATGTATGAATAAATAAAACTCGCGTCCCTTGTTTATGCAGTATTGAGATGCTTTCCAGTTTAAACATCCCATGGGTTATTCTCAACCTCTTTGAAAGAAGTGCTTTGCTAAATGAATCAAATGAGGTAATTAATTTTATTTATTTTTTTGCACAGAAGCTTAATTGCTATTGTTATGTACAACTCTTGTGGCACAACATATTTTCCTTTTGGTTTTTCTTAATTTTTATATAGTTCAGTAACATTGATTGAATGCTTTTGAAATATGGTTATATAGTTCTTTAGAAAGAAAGTTGCATATGCACTTTCTCAAGGATTTAAGGTGATTGCTGGTGTTAGTGAGACTCTTGAATAACGAGGTGAGAAGTGATGATTCTTAGCTCTTTTATAGTTCAAAATGTGTGCTTTATATGGATGCGTAACTCTCAGTTACACATGTCAGGTGCATCCGTAACTCTCAGTTACACATGATATATGCATGTGTAACTCCTCTTTACACTAGAAAAATGCATGTGTAACTCCTAGTTACACATGCTAAAATGAACAAACTTGCAACCAAAAAATTCCACATGCTAGGCATCCAAGTCATATGCATGTGTAACTGTCAATTACACATGACAGATGCATGTGTAGGGAGCTACACATGCTAAGATAGGTTATCATGTGTCTTTTTTTTTGTTTTTTGTTCATCCAACCTAATCCATTGATGTTTATTTCGTTGCAGATATGCAAGCATTTTGGAGTGAAGAAGACAAGAAGGAAAGGCAAAGATTTAAACTTCATAAAAGCTAATTGCTTAAATGTGGTAAGGTCTCGCTGGAATTGGAGTTGACGCTGCACAAATCAGATGCATGTGTAACTCTCAATTACACTAGATAGATGCATATGTAACTCTCAATTACACTAGACAGATGCGTGTGTAACTAGAAGTTACACATGCTAAGAAATTATTATAACATACTTTTAATAATTTTGGGCTTAGTTTTAAATTTTATTTTACTAGGGGTTTAGTTTTAAATTTTATTTAATTAGGTGCTTGACAATATATGTAAGGGTATGAATGTCTTTAATAATTCGGGGCTTAGATTTAAATTTTTTTTATTTAAGGGCCTCATATTATGGGTTATCCATGGGTTGGGCCTTAGCCTAATTTTCCCTTTAGAAAAGAACCCTGATTTTGGGCATACCAAAATCTTATTAGGCATACCTAATAAAGACAAAAAAGGATGTGAAATAACAAAATCAGAAGCCCCCTTAACCAATTTTTTTAATGGCAAATCTGCCCTTTTAGGATTAGTGTTAATACAAATGATTAGTTAAAATAATTCTGATTAGTGATTAGTTTTAAGATTATTTAGTTATAATTTTGTGTAGATGAAAATTTTTGAGTAAGAAAAAAAAAGTTAGATTTTTTTGGAGAAGGAGAAGGGAAAATGAGAAAAAAACTTGTATTTGATTCAATGGATGAGGAAGGTACACTTCTATCTTATGTTTAATCTCACTTTTGTAGCTTAAAATCATAAAACGTTTGTTGTTTTTTCACTAAGGTTCGGCGAGTCTGGAATATGTTAGGATTAATATATCAGCCGAACCCACCTGGATATTGACAACTAATGAACAATTCGGCAAGCTGAAAGTGTTATTATTATGAGCCGAACCAACTAGTTCGGCTTGTTTAAAAATGTCATAATGAGCCGAACCTGATCCTGTGTGATATGGAAGAAAAATTATGTTAGGTTCGGCTTATATTGAGAAAATCGTAAGCGCCGAACCTTTTGGTAGTACATGGTTCGGCTATTTACATAAGTATTATATAAGCCAACCCTGATCATATATATTCCTGATAATTATTGGGGTAAGAATTTTGTATTGGTTAGGCACATAAGATGAATATCGCGATAGTCGAACCTCGTAAATGTGCTAGGTTCGACACATATTATGATTATCGAATACGCCGAACCCCTATGCATCTCTATTTGTGACTAGGTTCGGCTTGAAATTTTATGATATTTCATGCTGAACTGTTCATATACACTTACAGGAAGTTTTTGTGAAGAACAATTTTGCTAACAACGCAGCCGAACCCAACACTGTAACCATCATTTAATCGATGAAAAACAGCAAATAGGAGATTGGGTTTGTAAAACTTACTTTCTTATCCTCATTTCCGGAATTGGAGATGCAGTTGGTTCAATTTCTGGTTCAATTTCAGTTTCTACACCTTCATCTTCTATTGGTTCTTCTTCTTCAATTGATGGATTAGAAGACGATTTGGTTTGCCTAGTCCCAACATTTCTTGGTACGAGTCATTATGTAATTGAGTTTAATTGACGATCAAATTTTTACGAATCGACAATTAATCACGGTGATGCATTTTTTTTTCCCGAAAGGGGAAGAGTTCGGCTAGAGGAGGAAGAAGAAGAAATATTAAGGGAAACTGATTTTGATTTTCTAGAAAACTGATTTTAGATTTTTGTATTAAAGGCATATAGGTAATTGAACTATCCATAGGTTACCCCTTATAAGATCATCCAAGATGGGACTATTGCTTTGTATGCCTACAAAGATTTTGGTATGCCCAAAATCAGGGTTCTTAGAAAATGTACACCTGCGAAATCATGTCATGTTAAAGATGTGCTCCATCTAACCACTTTACCCTCCATGGCTCCATCTTATTAACAGAATTGGCGCCATCATTTCCCTCCAAAAAATTTATACACGGGACGGGAAGAACCTAATGAATTGGGGGTGCAACATGCCAACGTTATCCCATACGACCTTTGCTACGCATGATGCTATTTGATCTGCTAGTCCTTAACCGTGCGATGCTATATCAGATACCGATACGTGGCCGTTATCTATGGCAGTGAAATAGTCCCCAAATTAAGGTTTTTCCTGCCACAACGAAACCCTGTTACTTTCATTCTCTCTCAGTCAAAAGCCAAGCCAAAAGCCAAAAGCCCAAAAGCAAGGAAATTACTACTGTAACTGGAGTACTGGACTACCCACCTTCCTATTTACCTCAAAACTCTTTATTTTTTTCCTTCTTCAAAACCCCCCTAGTGCCTAGTGTGTCAAAGATGACTACTGCTACCATCAATTGGATCTTACAGAATTAGGGATTTCTGAATTTGGGGTTATGTTGAGCTTATGCTGTGTACTTGGCTGGTCATCAGTTCATACAAGAATTTCTCTAGATTAGAAGGTTAGAAACGAGATTCCTTTCTTTTTCTCTTAAGTTCTAAATTACCATCTCTTTATCACCTAATTTGGGGTTTTCCGAACGATTTGAGCCTTTGTATTGAAGCTGTACTTCTTTTGTCTAATTTGCTTGTTAGTGCATTGTACTGATTTTTAATTGACCTACATTTTAATTTTTCTATATGATTTTTTGTTATTGCTGCAGGTCAAGAACCCTAAACTTAAGTCGTCTTTGGGTATAATAATGTTCATATCTATGCGATGGATCCTGATAATCCCCATGTCAGTTGCATTTGCTGGACAAGGTATACTGAATTTATATAACATGATTGCATCATCTTTATCACTTATTGGCGTATAGTTTAAAAATTAAGCCTCCTGAGAATTTTGTATCCCCTTTTCTACTGCTTCCTGCTACTTCTTTTAATATATGGATGAATAGACAGTTATACAGGTTTCTATGCTTATTTTGTAGTTATAGTATTTCTTTTCATTACAGATTGGTATTGACTTGTTTCCTAGCGGTATGTATTTAGCTTTGCTCTGTGTTTTGGATCCTGGATTTTTGGTTTTAGATTTGTGGAATTTTTCTTTGTATGTTGGAAGTGAGATGGCAGAGAGTATAGCTTATGTTGGTCTTTTGGTTAATACGGTATATACCTTAGCTCCATTGTGTTAATTACATCATGCGGTACTGCAGTAAAATTGTTAGCTCCATTTGCCTACGTTAGTAACTGAC
The DNA here is from genome assembly GCF_003573695.1 of Papaver somniferum. NCBI lineage: Eukaryota > Viridiplantae > Streptophyta > Magnoliopsida > Ranunculales > Papaveraceae > Papaver > Papaver somniferum. The sequence continues at coordinate 82,924,415 of NC_039366.1, forward strand.
TTTAGGGATCACATGTATAGTCTTTGTCTTGCTGGTTTGATTTTTGGCTCTTTGAGAATTTGGTGGTTTTATATTATAGATTATCTCCCTATCGTGGTTTGCTTCATGAGTACGAGTTAGGAATTTATGGGAGTCGAAATTTGAGAGATGAAGTTATATTGTGTCTGCTTTTCTTGGTTACATTCTGGTTGACTAGGATTCTGCTACTAGGTATACCCCATTCCAGAGAAAGGATTGTTTGTAACTATTTTTTGTAAAAGCTCTCTTGGGTGCAACACCATAATAGTTTAAGTCTGTAGTAGTTTTTGGATGTGTAAATTCAACTGTTAAGTCCCCAGATCTTGTGACTTCGATGACTAAGCACATGTTATAGATTTCTCTTAGATTTGACTTGATATAAGTTTTGGTTTTAACTTTAAAGTTTTGATCTTGATTTTTTTTCTTTGTGAAAGTATTTAAGTTAACCAACTTTGAATCAGGTATAAACTTGGAAGGACTTCATTGTTGCAGCAGAGGAAGATGGCGATGCAAAACCACGCAACACTTATGAAAGGAAAAATATGATAGCGGCACCGCAACAAACCAAAACTCCAAACGGAACAAGGCCCTGCGAGTATCCTTCTTACCTCGATCCTAATGTGGTTTAAGTTGTATTGTTGTATCATTGTGATTATCCAAGTCTATTTTTCCAACTCAATTGATCCACCTGTTGCGGCTATAAGATTAATCCGTTGATACTAATTCTGTGCTTTGTAAATTTGTATTTATCCATGCTTTTCTGAATTGGGATATTTGTTTTATGTTAGTGCTGGAAACCTTCAGACTCAGTCTACCTTCGAGTAAAATAAGCAGTCCAACGGTGGAACAAGTTGCATGGAAACTAACCAGCCTTACGTTCACGGGCTCAAGTGATTGGCAAGAGCTGTAAATTCCTTGCAGGGTTTATACGGGTCATGCGTACACCTGAGGTTGCAGAGTAAGATTCCTAAGATGATGAAGCTCATGCAAGTGCAACCACCATGCCGAATATGAAATACTTTAAAATGACTTACATAGTTCTCTGTACAGGTGAGATCATCTCAAACTGTAAGGATTTATAATGCATAATTCGGGAGGTCGTTGAAATGTAAGCTTGATGGGAACGACCAGAAGGAGAAACACCCCTGGTTGGAAATAGTTGGACCATTTGTAGACAAAGGCAGTTGCTGGGATATGGATGATTGTTCGCATTATTCTGACTCAGGATTTTTTCGCTGGTGGAATTGCAGATTACGACAACTTAGGTTCATACGGTTGGGATCATGAACAAAGACTCGAAGAACTTGAGATTATTACTACTACTGCTTCTACTACTAGTCTACTTAGTACATTACTAGTAATTCTAAGTTCGCAACAACTTCTTAATTGCTTGGAACTTTTTATATTGCTCAAAAGGATGTATTTGTTTCAGTAAAAACTAATCTATATGTGTGTCCTCTATCTTCTCTATCTTTATATGTTATTGATACTTGCTCTATTCTTTCGACAGTAGCATCAACACATACAAGGATGTTTATACCGGACGACCATTGGCGTATTCTACCAATGAACTTTTCCCTATGTATTAGCAAATTTTTAGCCAGACTGAGTTTAATGATGACTATCAAGCTATATGCGAGTGTTTCTTTGTCTCGGTCACAAAATGAGTATAAAGAATTGGGCCGAGTTGTGTCATCCAATATCTTTACTAGAAACACTAGCAAGTGAGAAAAATCGCTATCATAGAGCGACTCAGGCAAATCGGATATTCGGCCAGCTCACGGATAACGTTGACGTGGTGGGTCCCACACATGGCCTCCTCCTTTATTACCCATTTTTTTTTGGGATAATTTGCGTTACCTCCCCTGGCGAAGATCATAATTTGAGTTACCTCCCTTACAGAACAAATATTAGTAAACCTCCTCTCGTCACTTTTTCCATCCAAACCCGGTTAGCTGAGTCAGCTGCTTCGTACAGGTGGACAAAAACAAACACGTGGTACTCAGCTTCCGAAAATACCCTCATCTTCAATAACACCATTTTTCAGGTCATTATTCTTCTTCCCTGTAACAATTCTAACATACATCGAAGGTTTATCCAGTCCATCACAACAACAATACATCAGATAACAACAACTCAGCCAAATTGAATAACAACAACAACAGAGAATAACAAATCAGCCCATAAGGGAGATTTAGACAGAGTTTCCTCTATTTCAGGCCATTTCCAGGCCAAATTCAGGCTTATTTTCAACTCCATACGTACACAAATCCTCCATCCTAACATACATCTATTAATCTTCTGTATTCAACTTGTTGTAGACTCAATTCAGTGACCTTAATCTCCACCAGAAACCCATCTTGCCTGAATTTCATCATCAAGCTCAAATTTGCAACCACCATCAGCTCCACTACAAGCCCTAATTGATTTCTATGCATTCAATTTCTTCTCGATTCAGACTCGAACCCATCAATTCTTCACGGTTGAACTCAAATACACCTCATACCATGAAAATCATCAGCAACAATATCTTCAATTGCAGTTCCAGATCGAAACCCTAATTTGATTTACCTATTCAATCACCACCATTACAACTCAGAAAACTTGATTCAAAGTGAACCCATGTCTTGATTCACTCTCTGCAGCGTCTCTATGTCAATTTCATATTTGAATCTGTCAATTGCCTTTGATTATCACCAACACAATAACCATTCTTCAATTCCTTCCATATGCACTCTTACTGAAACCTACATCAAACCCAATCTTCTAATCCACTGTATTTCCTCTCATCAGTACCAGATTCATCATCGAACTTCAACAGAAAGAACGAGATATGTTTCTTTCTTCGTCTGTTCAGGTAACGCAGATCATTTTTAGGGAAAAGAGAAAACATGTGTTATAATGAAATTTGGATTTTGATTTCTTCCTCTAATTGTTCAGATTCATCATCGCCCATCGATGGCTGCTACTGATGGTTAGGTTGATGGTTTGGGGAAGAAAACGATACAATACTATTTTTTTTTCTGTTCACAAAGAAAGAGGACGGAGATATAGAAGACGAGGGTATTTTTAGTAGATAAAGGCCACGTGTTTGTTTTTGTCCACCTGTACGAAGCAGCTGACTCAGCTAACCGGGTTTGGATGGAAAAAGTGACGAGAGGAGGTTTTACTAATATTTGTTCTGTAGGGGAGGTAACTCAAATTATGATCTTCGCCAGGGGAGGTAACGCAAATTACCCCCATTTTTTTCCTAGCTTAATTGGGGGCCATGCACTAGAGGACAAAAAAGGTCACCAGAACCTAATTTGGGTCACCCCTTATAAAAATATTTTTTAAATGGCTAAAATGCCCCTAAATGATTAGTGTTAAAATTTAATTAATTAGTGATAATCTTACTTAATTAGAGTTTAATTATTTTTTTTCCAGATTTTTTGTCTGCAATTTTTAGTCTAACTTTTTTTTTGCCCAGATAATATGAAAATCGTCAAGGTATTAAAATTTTTCATTGACGACCCTCAACAGTCGTTAATGTTTAGACTGTTTAAGTGACGACTCTAAACTGTCGAAGATTCATTAATGGCAGAAATGTACGACAATTTTGGGTCGTCATAAAAATGATCAATTCCCTGACGACCCTTTGGAAGGGTCGTTACTATTTTGGTTACGCATTTGACGACTTAAACAGTCGTTAATGTTTTTGAAATGTCGTTATAGACTGTCGTTAATCTCTAAAAAGAGTCGTTAGTGTATCACAGTTTAGAGTCGTTATTGTTTTGATCATGATGTATATGACGACCCTAAACTGTCGTTAATGTCGGTGAAGGGTCGTTAATGAGGGTCGTTACTTGAAAAAAAAATATTAATCAAGGATAAAATAGTATATTCATCTTCCGATTTTTACACCCCTGAAATTTTTTTGGGGGAAAACAAAATTCCATGGCCCCCAATTAGAAGTTATGTCCCCCAATAAAACTAGGATTTTTTTCTCCTCCAACTTCTTTCTCTCTTCAAAAAAAAAAACCTAGTCTGTCACTGCATTTCTTTCTTAAAACTATTTCTCCTCAGATCTATATCTCTCCCATTTCCAGAAACCAGAAACCCAATATCTTTCTCCTCCATTTCTTTCTCCCCATTTCTACAAAAATAACCATGGAAAACATGTTCGATGCCTTGAAACTCAGATCACCACTACTTACCAGAGATTAAACCCACAGCCCCAGGATAACCATGAACTTCATAATGTAGTAGCTGATATCGTCGAACCACATAACCTAGCACAACCAGAAACTGCGCTTCAAAAAGTTCAGAAAATGATTCGAAATTTTGTAACCCATGTCTTATAGGCTACATGATGGCTTCTTCCATCTTATTCAGTGTGGCGGGTGTGTACTCACTTTTTTAATATCTTAATCGAGGTGTTCTTCCAGCTGCGGTTCTTCTTGCAGTGCTTTTTTCAGTATTAGTAACTCGTTTGAGGCTGTACCATGGAAGTAAACATATGGGTGCAGCGGTTAGTAAGAGAAACATAACAACTAGGGTTTTACTGAGGATATTCATAGTTATGTTGGTTTATCACGTTATATCCGAATTTGTGAAAAAGGAATCTGGAAAGTCCTCTGGTTTCACTCGATTTGTTTCATAACTTGTTATGTGTTTAGCAGGTATTTATGGTTTCTTCCTCAGTGATATCGCTCTAGGTATGTATGGTGGATTAGAGACATCTCTCCCTGAGACTGCCATAGTACTGTTTATAGGGTTTTCCATGACTTTACACGAAAACAAAACCAGCAATCAGAAAGGTGCATTTTCCGTAATAATCATAACAGTCATCATGGCTTGATTTATCTATGTAAGTTTTCAATTATTTCTTATGTTTTAAGAAGTTCTCTATATGATTTTGTTTTTTTGTTTTTATACTAGGTATCACCGGGGCCTTATGGCCCCGGCTCAACCTCTCATGACTGCTTTAAGTGTACATATTGTATTTTTTTTCTCGTAAGAATACATTAAAAAGACTACAATTTAGTCAATTATATAACATATAACTTATATCATTCCAGGGTACCCATAATTCTATATCATCATTTCAAGTACTTGACGTAACCAAAAGATTAATCTTTCAGACTATCATCATACAATTTTTTTTTTTTGCCGAAATTATATTCCAGAAAAAATCAAATAATGCTTAATGACTGGTCCCATCTGAAAGAGAACACAATGTATATACAGAGGTCATACTTTAAACAAAAGATGGTGAAATTTCATAGAAAAACAAACCTTATTAACCATGGCAACAACAATGTACATGCATTTACACTTGACAGTGACTTCAATTCCAATAATTTTCCGCTTTATTGTAACTCTTGCAAGTGCTTTGATGATGTCGAAGTGATGCAACTTCATCTTTCACTGATTTATTCTTTGTAAAGAACAAATAATATAAATATATTATTTTTTTGAACTATTAAGTATGTATCCATATATATATATATTATAGTAAAATTAATCATTTCATATATATATTATTCTTTGTAAAGAACAAATAATATAAATACATCATTTTTTTGAACTATTAAGTATGTATCCATATATATATATATTATAGTAAAATTAATCACTTCATATATATATATATAAACTCATTTGACTCGCCTAAACTACACGTATTGAAGAAAAAAAAGGCGAACATCCTGAACTTTATGAAGGGTACATGACAAATGAGCATAACAGACTTACCAACCTTTTATATTACGCTCAACCAAAATAAGAAAGCAGTAATATATGTTAATTAAAAGTATATATGAAAATAACCATAAAGTTTAACGTAATTAAAACATAGCATGAGACTTTTCAATTGCGCGCTACTTCGCATATTCTTTTTTTTTTTTTTCATTTTTATACCCTATAAGACCTTCTTTGCATATTTTCATTCTTTCTCGATCCCAAATCTTATCCATGTTTACATTGTATTTTTGCTATAGATGTTTTTTGAACGTAAATATCCTCATTTTTTTTCGTTCGTTTTTGTAATAATATTTCCCAAATTCTTCTATTTGCGCTTCAGATCCATGATTTGGGAAAAGACTCCTATTATCATGCTCTCTATATATTTATTCTGTTACTTTTTTTTCCTAAGAATGCAATCAGTTCTACAACTATTTCTTTTAGTATTTCTTCTTCTTCTTCAAATAATATATCCTAGGAATTGTCTATTTTTTTAATGCTGCAAATATGTTTCTATAAAAAAATTTTCCTCTAACCCCTCATTAGACTGAATCTTCTCTAAAAGTTTTCTTCAATAAATAAGCTTCAAGTATTTTCCTCTCACGCGATAATAAATGAGTTGTAGTATTTTTTTCCTGCATTGTTGATTTCGTTAGTGTTATCCAATTCTAAAAATTGTCTAAACGTGATGTCAATCCGATCTTTGTCTATTTTTTTTAATATTGTTTAAACTTTGTCAAATCGTGTTTTTGTCTTCTCTTCTCGTTGTACAAATATATCATCCTATTGTAATGTTCTTTAATCCTATCTATTTTAGATTCATAAAACTCAATCAGATAATACTTTAAGAACTTGGTCTCATACTCATACCGTTATCCATGTATATATTGTTCCAATTCATATTTGTCAGTGAAATCCATCGTTTTCTATTAAGGAAATAAGGTGTCGTGTAGGGTTTCTTTTGTTGTGTCATACCTAACATTGGTTCTTTGATAACCATATGTTCATCTATTGAACTATTTTGATAGGAAGTTTGAACTATCTTCTTGTGGAGAAATATCTTTATCTTTATATTGTTCTCCAAAACCAAATCTTTTATTATTCTCAAACATCAGTTGTTATAATACGAAAACTTTATTATATTTCGGGTTTACGTAGCAGTAAACCTTATTATTTTTTTGGTTTATATAGCCTATTCTTGATGCCGGCTTGTGATTCGTGTACTTCAATATATACTGAATTCTAACTAATTTTGGAAATCGTCTAGTTTTAGAAAATATTGTAGATGGTTTGGTATGTTTTTGTATATTTTTAGGTATTTTGGAATTAGTGTGTCCGGTTGGTTGTAAACCTCAATATTTTAGCAACCAACTCAACAAACCCGTCATTATATATGTGTTATGCACGTGTACTATTATGAACGTTGGTTTTTCACCTTAGTAAGCCAGTTTTGCTGTTGGAAGTACTAACCTTGTAACTTGATTTTCATCATTGAAATTTAACAAATTTCACAAAGTCACACGGTAAACAGTTGCTCGATAAATCCTTAAAAAATTATTCGTCGAAACCCAGACACTGTGTTTGGCTTGGGATAAAAAAACAAACTATAGATTGATCTAGTTCTGTTGGCTGCGAATTAGCTCCTTACCTTTAGTCTGTAATTTTTGTGCCCTGAAAGTGTCGCCCTCAACTTAAAAAAAGAAAGAATATTATAGATATGTAATAGGTACTGGCAATGCAACCATCTATTCTGTGTTCCACTGTTGATTCTCCACATGTTCCACTGTTGATTCTCCACATGTTCATGCTTGAATTTAGTTAATGCAACCAATTATCCTCTATTGCATTGTTAAATATCCAAGCATCTAGAGAAGATATACCTGGTTATTGTGAACATTGTTTTTCCACCTTAGTAAGTATGATATGTTGTTAGAAGTACTGACCCTGTAATTTGATAAACAGTTACTCAGAGATGAATACCTTGCTACATCCCAAGTTCTCTACACTTGGAGATATTAACTTGACTACTGTAACTTATATTAAATGAGATAAGTGTTAGTTGTAGCTATTAGTTGGAGCTTGAATTAACTGCGACTGGTGGTCTAAGCTGCTGGGATCAAACCTGAACCCATTTAATTGTTAAAACTCTACCATCTTATATTAAATGAGATAAGTGTTAGTTGTAGCTATTAGTTGGAGCTTGAATTAACTGCGACTGGTGGTCTAAGCTGCTGGGATCAAACCTGAACCCATTTAATTGTTAAAACTCTACCATAGTATTGTCAAAGATGTCGTGAAACTCTGGACACTATGGTAAATAGTAAAATATTGTCCTAAGCTAAATTTTCACCATCCGAAAAACCAAAAAAGGTTGCTACTTGATTTTCTATAAGCTTCATCACTATAAATACTGCACTTCAGGTTCCCATGGAAGAACAATCCATAAAAGAGATAAACAAAAATTTATAATCAAATGAGTATGCCAAATAAAGTCATAGGATAACAACCTTAAACATTCTAACTTTAAACAAATAAATCTAAAAAAAAATGTAAACGAACCTTATTGTAGAAGTTATTATTGAAAAGAAATAACTATAGGTAAACCAATTCATTATTTCTTCCAATTAGTTTTCAAAAAATCATTGGCCGCCTACTCTTTATCATCCGAGTCTACTTTCTTTCTCAGTCTACGCTGCTGGTGTGTTTGGATGCTTTGCTACCTTTTTCGTTAATTAATGCACGTTTCCTCCCCCTTAGATGTCTCCTTGTCCTATATTTGGTAATATGTGTAACATTTCTTTCGCATCCTGAACTCTGTAGAGAAAGAGAGTTTTACATGTAAACAATAATTCATATTTGAAAAAAAACACAACATGTTTTAGTACCCATCGCTTGCAAAGCTACTTGGTATTCTGTATCAACATCTGAGTCCACGAATCCTTATGGATTGAATATATCTGGATCATAAAATTGTCAGGTTTGTTTATACTGTACTCCTGGATTACCAAATTGAAAATAAAGGTGTGGTCCTTGATTCAGTTGAATCACTTGTGTGCCTTTTCTCGCCTGTTAATCTGCAGTTGGAAATAAATAAATGGTGAGAATGCGTTCACAGTACATCTCTCTATAATCAAGTTAATTATCCATACTAACATGTTCTTTGGCGGTGCATTTCATCAACTTTGATGCTGTCTTTTCCATCACTGTGAACGCTGACATATCTCTGTCACCCTTTATTGCCAAATTCAATTTATACACGTGTATATTCTAAGCCGTTAATAAGTCTTGATGTATTGTCCATCCATTTATTTAGAAATATTATTCATTCTTATCATGGTATATCATATTCAAATTTGTTTTTGCACTTGATACACCAAGGTTCCTCGTCTTCGTCGTACTCAAACTTTTTATTACATCTGATGCATGCCATGTAGTACCATAATTTGTTCTCAACCAAGCCCAGTACCGTCGCCTCGCTGGTGAATATTTTACCCTACCATTTAATCGTAGCAGCACACATTTAGTTATGTTTTATTTTAGTAGGTAAAAAATTCAACCAAATACACGCTTACTATATTTTCAGTGTTTTGTATCATGGCAGTTGCTTCATATTTGGTCTGCATAAATTCATTTTGTAGTCTTAGTAAGTAATAAAAGTCATATAGTCTTAATTTTATTCTCTGCACTTACTTTTTGTTGAATTCATCGACTTCTGGTAAATCCAGATTGATCAACACTCCAGAGGAAGTGTTAATAGCTAATGTAAGTACACCTGTTGCAAGGTATAATTATCTGTCAGGTGAAAAAGCAAAAGATAATGTCAGTACATGGCGTAGTATATTAGTAACGAACCACTAACCTCGGTATTCGCTTACAAATGTTTCAGTAATAATAACAATTATCGGAGTATTCATGTGTTCCTCTACAACACCTCTTTTACTGATTTTCACCATTCCCTTCATAGAGTGACTCCCATATCAACCCCTTGTTTTAACAATAATATAAGAGTCATCGTCAGTTGAGTTAGAGTCCCAGTTCATAATTTAGAAATAATATACACTTTTAGTCAAAGTTACTTACTTTGTACCTTCAATGACTATTTGTTTCTTCTGAAATTCGCCAGACCCTTTTTGACCATCGATTGCAACCATAGTAATAACTGAAAGTGATTTCAATCTTCTAATAGCATCTGCAAGTAACAATATTATTAATTATATGTATCTTATATATGTTGCATGGAAAACACAAAGGTAGTTCGGTTCTTATTTAGGTAGATTATGGTGTTGTTCACTTTTTTCGATGCACTTTTGAAACCTATAAAATTATATATATATATGTTCGGGAATGCCTGATTCACCAATGTCTATAGCCTTCTAGAGCTTGTACATGCCCATCACTATCCTTTAAATAAAAAATTATACTTGAGAGCCTTTTAGAGCTTGCATATTGATGGAAATAACATGAATTCAAGTCATCTAATTTGATAATTGTTTGATGCGACCTCTATCTTGGCTCTCTTTCCTTTAAAAACATTAAGTTTCTATTTTTCCGCTAGAATAGTTGCTACAGATTAAAAAGAAGGATTGTAATGAAACTCTAAACATTAATCTCATTTCATGTGAAAGATATAAGAAGAATGTTGGAGCTGAAACAAACTGAATCTAAATATAAAAAATAAAATTGCCACACTAATTTTGTACGATGTAGAAATTAGGCCAAGGCTAAGTCTTTAAGAGATTTTGGCATCTTAACATCTCTTATATAATGATGAGATAACACTATCTGATTCTATCGCTAGCCTCTGTAACTTACAGACTCTGGACCTCTCTCAGTGCACTGAGTTTCAGGCGTTCCCTAGAGGTATTTTAGAGTGCTAATTAAAGTTCAATTTGTGCAAAATTTATAGGCATTACCTAGATATATTGGAGAACCGAAACTTCTGTGGTTCCTCAACCTGAAAGGCGTAAGTATCCAAATTTTACCCAAGTCTTGCCTTCACAAATTCCAACAGGGCTTGGGCAGTTCCCATTTCTTGAGACCCTGAAAATATGTAATCTCTAATTCTATCAAGTAACTGGGTAATGAGTTATATGTAGGAATAAGCTGAAGGTTTACATACACTCAATCCTGCAGCTTTAGAGTCGAGTGCTGCTCTAATTGATTCTGTAATTGTGCCCTGTCCTGCAATAAAGAAAAACTTATCAATCATAACAGTGATGAGTAAACATCAAACAACAAAAAATCAAATTTAAAACATACCCACACTCTCTAATGGGTTAAGGACCTGATTACACTCGCTGAATTCAGTGAGCAATTTGATTTTGAACTTGCGATATACTTTTAGCTCTTAACTGTTAAGCGGAAAAATATTTTCCCCATTGCATCTCTCTCATTGATACCACTCACGCATGTTTGGCGTGTCAAGATTTACTATCACTTCTGCATCCTTGCCCTACCATGAAACTTAAGACAATATAATGGTTGGCATTGCTTAGGTCTCCCTGAATTTTCTCAGTTTCAGCAGACAAAAATAAGCAGGTAACCTCTTTATAGCCAATCTAGCTTCTCCCTCAATGTTGTGAGGATCTCCAACTACATATATACAAAATACCCAGATAATAAACTGAATAGTGTGTATCTCTCAACCAAAGCAGAAAATAACACTTCAATTATTCGGACTGGTGATTGGACCTGACGTGAATCGAATACGTAACCTTCTGACAGGAGTCAGATGCGCTACCATTGCGCCACATATCTGTGGTTTAAAGACTTGTCTTAGTATGGGACAAAAGCAGTATCTATCTCTGGTGCTTGTCTTTTCAATAGAAACAACAGTAGCAGCGAGAATGAGAAAATATACTAAGTGCAGTAGCAGTTATACTGCAGCTGTATTGTTGTATTCATTCATAAGATTATGGCCATGATTCTTTCCGCCATATGTAATCTGCAGCCAATAGATAAATACATAATCGACAATCTGTATGAATAAGAAAATCTACAAACAAACCATATAACCATAAAAAAAAACTAAAAGAGATTACCTTAAACCAATTTACTTCTCATACGTAATGGGCAATACTAATATATCCATGCATGCTCTATTATCCCAGCACAAAGAAAAGCAAAAGATAGATTAAAGTTGTCAAATAGCTACATATCGAAATTTATTTACCAATGGTTCCATCATTCCATGTCATAATGACGATAATCAATATATCAAGTGAAACACTATTACTAATTGACCGAGTTCATTATACTACGTTTATTTCGCGAATAGTAGACCCTGCGTGGTGAGCTTTTTGTATGTTGGCAGTCAAAAAAATGAGCTCAACACCCTTGACAATGTTCATCAAACAGTATATATCAGGTATTCGCAGTTGAATGACGGTATATTCGTATCACAACATGTTTCCCTGACAATGGACAACTGGAATTCCATTGAGTTGTGTAAAAACTATCCAGAATTAGTATAACTGTAATCTGCATGATTATTTGAGAATCACACATAAGGAACATATAGATGAGCAAAATTCCACCGAGCATACTGCAAAGCTTACATCCAACATAATAAATACCAAACATGACTAACGTTCAATGTCATCCCCTGATATTGAAGACAAAATCAATGTTCAATGTTCAAGTTAGTAGGAATGGAGGAATCGATGCTACTGAGTAACCAAAAAAACCATTGACAATGGTTTTAATTAAATCCCAGAGAAATAATACAACACAAAAAAAAATCTATAGAAGCACTCTAGGTAAAATTGTAGACTGCTATAATTCCAAGTAAAGATAGATCATGACCACTTTTTTTATTAGATTATATTTTCAGGAGACACCTCATGGAGCAGGTAAGCCATGTTTTCTAAGCCATGACCCTGGTAGTATTCATAATGTCATCCCCTGATATTGCCTAGTCTCAAAACTACTTGTTAACATACTTAAGTACATAATGATTTTTTAAAGTAGAAAAGTGATTCATTGTGGAGTACAAAAGAAAATATATTACCTTTCTCACAGAAATTAATATGTAGTCGCATGAAAAAATCTGAATCAGTTAACATCGAAGGTAGTGGATTAGGATTTAATGAGCCACAATGGTTCGATTATTAACCTCTTCCAAAGCACGGAATGGATATTGCCACAAAAGCTCAAGAAATCTGGACATGCGAACAAATATTCATTAGCACCAAATATGACAATACCACAATTTCAGTCCTATAATACAAAATCATCCATATTACTACCCCATCCTACTGATTCCCCGTCAAAAACATTAAACTTTAATTACACTTACTTTTGTCGGGTTCTGAGTGTTGTTCCTTCTGTATTGGCCTCTCCCAGTCCCTGGACAAAAAGAAAAACATTTTAATAGTACCAACTTACTCAAAGTTTTAATATGAAGTGAAGTACCAAACTACCCAAGTAAACGACCTAAAACAGTTTATAAACCACAAACCTAGTCTGTATAGCGTAAACGACGAACTAAATTGAGCTTACAAAATCAACGGTGCTGGAACTTCGATAGAAAATTGATAAGTGACAAATTCTTCGTTTACTTACAAACGACAGAACCTCGACTAATATGAACTTGTAAAGAGGACATGCTCTTATCCTCTGAAGGATCTCAGCTTCACCCATACAATGGCATAGTACGGTGGTGAAAAGTCTTTAGCATGGGAAAAACGTCCATACTGTGATCACTACGAATTATAGTCTACTCAATTACAGTCTGCATTCATTTCTGCTATAGTGACTCGATATCTCTCAAAAAAGGCTCCACTCAACACGTTGTACTCAACATCGGATACTCCTCTGATTCCAAGATATCAGTTTCTGCAGATGGATACAATTTATTATCAGTTTAGATGTGTGCATTATGTATTCTAACTTATTCAGTTATTATATGTTGAATTTTAAGATGTTTAGGTACTCTGCATTATATTACTCTAGCTCTGGGAAATTGAAATACCTGGTAGCATTCCTCTGTGATTATACGTTATTGAGATAAGATAAGTTGAACTTTTGAGCGCTACACTTCATTTGCTCTGCCATTTCTGATTCAGTGTTTCCTACATAGGTATGATGAAATTCTTGAAACAGAGGTTCCATATTCCACATACTTTTTTGGGGAAAAATTAAGTGCACTATTGAGCGAAGAAAAAAAGTTGTGATTAAGTCACTACAGTTCTAGTGTCAAATGTAAAATCTTTAGGTTCCTCACGTTGCCATCCCATAGAAGAAGATATAGGCTGGTTATCTCATTGGTGATGATTGTGTTTTATATTTGAAGGAAACAAATAAACCCAGTTAAGAAGTGTATAATGTGTATTCGGTTACCCTTTCAGCATTTTATCAAACTGGAACTCGTAGTCAAGACTTCATCGTGTCCCCATCAGTGAATCCAACATAAACTAAACGAACAATCTGCACAAAGACACAAAAGAAAATGAAAGTAAACTAAGTATGATTTGTTATTTAGTAAATAACATTAGCAAAGCAAGCACATAAAAGAAACGGAATCAGAAATTTAATATTACAATTGAGCATCAGCATCATGACATCCGATCTCCTACTACATATCTAAATAATCCAATTCTTCATTTGTTTTCCCTAAGACAATACATTTATTAATTATCAAGCTAAGGGTGTGCACCAAATACCTAAATCCTAAGCCAACAAAGACTTGTACTCATCCTTGATTATGGAAAATGGTAGTGATCCTTCCATTGTATTCCTGTATCCATGACCACCTTGTTACAATCATATTATCCAATTAAATCCCAACTAATTTAAGAAAATACCATAATGCTGATGTTTTATTCGATATTTTCTAGGTTTTTCTAAGATTATGCTCTTAGCTTCAGTTTCTCATTATAGTGCAGATTACGCTTACAGATTAGATTGCAAATAATCTCAAGTAGATTGCAAATAATCTCAAGTAACAGATGATATTCAAGTAATTAATCTGCAAACAATGAATCAAGTAAATACTAAGGTTGAGTATGCAAACGAAATTGGATGTTATTGATGTGAGACATGATTAAAGGAAAGCTTCGAGATCTGGGTAGTAAAAGGGTATTAATTTCCATTGACGTATCAGGGTCATATGGAAGTTATGCGATACTTTCAGACAGATCAAGTAAACTATACATGGATTAACAGATTAGAAGTTTAGAAATTCTAGTGGTTCCTGGGAATGCATCAGAACTCGCACATAAGAAAGTAGTATTAGATGGAAATAAATGGCTAGAAACTTATCATCTCTTGTAACAGAAGAAGCTTTTCGTCAAATTCTTATTTAGGTGTATTTTCTTGTGCAAAATTTAGAAAGGTGTGAAATTTCAAGGCAATTTTGATATATGCTAGTCTAAACTCTCAACCAAAACCAATACTAAAAGAGTTTTTGAGTACATAAAATTAATGGATTTAATGGCTATGGCATTCATTCAAACACCTTGTCAGTTCATAATAAAATTAACAAAAAAAATTTAGACTTACCCATTTGTGTCTTCACCAATATGCTCTAGTAACAATCCTCGCTTCAAGAACCCGAAAAGTATACCGAGCAAAATCAAGCTGTCATGGTGCTGCTACAACCATTACTTAATAACCCTTTTTCCAATCAAGTCTCTAAGCATCACATCTCGTAATATCTGGACGTACCTACCAATTGATGCCGGAGTAAAACATCAACATGTAAATTTTGCGGATTTGGTTTCGTGATGGGCTGTTTTTCCTTCTCCTTTTCTCTACGCTTCCGCCGTGCCATCGACCCTCTACTGCTAACGTTGAGATAGGCATCTTTTGGTGGCATATTTGCTGCAGAACTGTGTGATAATTTGGATGGAGAGTTTTATTTTTGTTTATTTATGTGTGATCGGGAGCTAATATATATATGGTAAAACTCTTGCGGGAGCCGATATATATATATGGTAAAACTCTGAGCTAATATATATATGATAAAACTCTGAGCTGATATATATATGGTAAAACTCTTGCATTCAATAAGTGAGGCTCTGATTTCGTGAAAATGCAAAAGGATAATGATAATAAACTTTTCAAATTCTTAGATACTCACATAAACATAAAGGTGTTCAGTGGATGAGTGGAAGATCAAAAGACTTGAATTATGCGGCAAACTTTCTCAATCTGCTTCTTTTACAACCATACCTGCAGCAGCCATATTCTTCATTGCCATGCCTAATTGGACTGCATGCATTGGAGACCATGCAAATACTCAGCCCCAATACAATTTGACGATCCTGCCATCATATTTATATCATTTAGATACAAATTCAAAAATTCGAGCAATTCAGAGGCATACATAATTTAATAAGTCTTCAGTTGCTTAGAAATTGAAAAACATAACCGCAATGGCTAGAAAAATAGCACCACTATCATTAACAGTGAAAATAAGAATACCGCTAGGTGTATGAAAAAACATAATAGCCCCCCTTAAATAGAAAAAAAACATTAATTCGTCGGTAGCGGACATGATGTCCAAGTGCACGGAACTATTTAAACGTGACATGGCTCTGACATGACGTTTGTCATAGAGATGGTAGAAACTTTGAAGTGATCTTCATGTTAGTATGCAATTTAGAAGAAAATTACATCATACAGCAGGAAATCATCTTGGTTGAAGAATTCACTAACTTACAGAAAATCACTCTTAATAATCATTTTCTACGCGTACGCTCTCTATTCTTTGGGCGAAGTGTAGCTTAATTACTAGTATTTATCCAAGTGACTGTATCAGTATGTCTTGTTGTGCTATTTATTTTGTAAGTGATGTCTCACGTGTAGTTCCTCTTTCTTTTTAGTATATTTAACTTTTCCAGAGTGAATGTAAGTTATACGTGTGATAGGGGTAATCAAATATATTTGATGACTCTGCATTCTTGATGCGCGACGAAATAGTAATCATGTTTTTATAGAGTTCTCTAAAATATCAAGTTGAGAATGTCCAAGAGGATGACTCTAACTGTATTACTCAAACAAAAATCAGTATAGTATCTTGTTTCATGAAAAACACAGTAGTCATTGAGCGTCCTTACCGACTACAATCGTCCACCAAATTAGGAACTCTTGATTATCGACTCCCAGTAGGTCTCCTCCAACAGAAACCTCTAAAACTTTTTTTTTCCAAAGATCTCTTAGTTGAAGAGGTTAAAATACCACAAAAAGTCATTGCATCCACTTTCATGACAATTTGTTGGGAGCCTGAAGAAGAATGGATAAGAAAAGTTATATATGCATAAAGTAATGAAAGTACAATACATAAAATGATATTTGCATACACCATCGATCACTCCAAAGTGCGTTACAGAGAAGCTGTACATAATTTGAGATGTTTTCCATTTAAAAAGTAAGATGTAAAGAGAAGAGAGCATATGGGCTCATAGGTTTGGGGTGACGAATCCCAATTTCCTTCGGAAATAATGATAAGTGAAAATTGTCCATCCAAAAATCCTCATTCTGGTGTTATTTGTTTCGAAGAGAGGTCCATCGTATTGAACCACTAACGCAAAGTGTTAACAGTGTGGTTTTCCTGAATGATGAACATGGAAGATACACCATAGCAGAAAATAAAGAAGGAGAGAGCGAGACATAAGTAACCGACAATCATACCTCTGCTGCAGTGATAGGGAAAGGTTCTATAAACAGTCTTCAAGTATTGGCGGCAGGGTTGATGTGGATAAAGCAGTGGTGTTTTTCTCCAAATGATGTTGGATTTGGTTCACTTCTGGGACACAACTTTGTATTTCCTAAAAAAGAAAAAAAAAGTGAGATTACAAATCGTCAAAATGAAAATTAGCAAAATTCAAACACTGATTACATAAGATCGAGGCAATTATATGTGCATTTGGTCATTAAAGCGGCAAACTATCCCAGATCGATGGTAATCAAAATTGAAAATATAGATTAACTAAACAATAAGTTGTCCAATGCACATCTAAAAACAATAAGGAGATCACTCATGTCGCTTTCACATTCAAGATTTTTCAACTAACTTATTTTTTACATGAATACAAAAACATGATATGTAAGTCAGCATCACATGTGACCAAAAGAGAGTACACTAACCATTACAGAAATCACATGTGACCAAAAGAGAGAACACTAACCATTACACAAAAGCTGGACAATAACGAAAAGATGCCACAAAAAAAAAGGTTTTATATCCCATCTGATCTGATTTGAATCACCACTTGGAACATAAAAACAGGAGCAAGACCGATTAAGTAAAGTTGTAACTTAACATTCTTTCAGATGGAAACCATAACTTTGAGACCCCACCAAATTACTTTCCAAAACCAAAATAGTTTTGCTCATTACGCTCAACAAAGTCGGTGCGCAAATGGCAGTTCATTTTGCCGCTTAATATCATAGTTTCGCGTAGTTCACTAAAATAAATTGATGTGCAAATTATGGAACGATAAGCATAATAGATCTCAAACATTAATGTGATAAAGCAACGGTTTGAATAGGTTAACGAAAGAGTACCTTGAGAACCTTAATCAGTACCTTTGGTGGTTATTAACACCAGAAACCCACCACACCACCAAATAAATTCGTAAACATCGTAAGTCATATGTCAAAAAAATAATGGGCACGGAGTAACATGGAGGATGCAAATAAGTCTTTGAGGCAGAAGTTCATCCATAGGTAGTTGCGCCCTTCTCTGTCCACCCCGGTTACCATCATACATTGCCTGCAAAGATCACTGAGATTGATTAGATTGCTCAATTTCTAGTGAGGAAAACATGGGATTTACATAATTTTTTGTCATATCTGCACCAATATTTTTAAAAAGATTTACATAGATTTCTCACGTAAGAGAGCAATTGTAATAACATACTATAGCATAAAGACACTTACCATAGACACAGGGGAGACAAAAAGATAGCTGGGAAGCTACCATCTGTAATGTTCTTAAAGCCATTTTCCCTTCTAATTGACTTGCTGATTGCCATTTTCGACTGTTAAAGCCAATATCCTGCAAATTCCACTGCAGATTCTATATTAATTGGAAATCAATATGAACAGTAAAAAGAGATAATCAAATTATTAGAAACGCAAGGTAGTTATCTCCTAATCAGACTTTACTCCAAAATATATACAGACAAACTAAAACCTAGAAAAAATAGGTTACAAATAAAGAATTGTCATGTTTAATTCCCCTTAACAAAGTAATGGTAGACATCAATGGTGTTTTTTTGCAAGTACTTCATAAGAACCAAAAACTAAAATGCTTAGCTATTTAAGAACTTGTCATATGTAGTCATGCTTGTTGAACACCTACATGACATTGAATACAACACCTTATAAATCTAATGTGAACTAGGTGTTCTTAATAGCATTTGGTTAATTGTTGACAATTCTGCCACAAAATTTCACCTAAAAGAAAAAACTAAAATGAGAAGCTCACAATCGACAATGCCCCCTCGACAGTTTAAGCTAAAATGTCATTAACTAAACTACTAACGTATGATCGATGACTCAAAATCCTGCTTCACATGAAAAAACTCTAGCTCATCTTCTGCAGCTTGTTGTTTTTTCTGCCATATGCAAGTAATTTCTACCTACAGCAAACCTTTCGGTTTCCGCTCTACGTTTGAAGATATAATCTCAAACCTAAAAAAGAAGAAAAAGAAAAAAAAATCGAAATCTTACAACGAATTGAAGCTCGAAATCTGGTCGACCAATTTCCGAAAATTCCTGCTGATAAATCTAAACAAACCTATTTTTCAAAATTACGCAATAATGTAAAACAAAATTGATTTTAATTGACGATGAAAATTAGGGTTTTCAAAAAGGGATAATGGGGAACATACCTCTAAATCTTTGTTGATTATTTGTTTAATGGATGAAATTGTTTCTTCTGACAGTGGAATCGTGATCGAGCCAATCTTCTTTCTATGCCGAATCGTGAAAGAAATTTAGGGGAGCAAGAAATCCGCGATCGATAAACACAGAATAAAGTTTTCTTTCTTTGGACCATAACAAATCCTTTACTTTCCACCCACACGCCCCATCTTAACATTACCGCGAGTCTCTCCCAGCCGTCCAAGTCATAGCTCGATCAATCCCGACCGCCGTATCAGGGTCCCGTCAAATCCTGTCCGTCTAATGATCCTCAAATCTCAGAGTCAATTACCACCTTTTTTTTTTTTATTACAGAGATTTAGTAGTTTATTGATTTAATTTGGTTTTTGCATTACAGGCTTATCAAACACTTCAGAGTTCCATCATCCCCACGACTACTGAGCTGAATCAAAGGCTTATTGATCTTGAAGGTCAGAACTTGAACCAGAGGGTTACTAATATTGAACAAGGTCATCATGGAGCTAATTAGGGTTGATTCATGGAAGAAAAATGGTGTGTTGTTAAGAAGCTAATTAGGGTTTATTAATGGAAGAAATTGATGTACGTGTTGTTAGATGGTGGTTACCGAAGAAAATGGTGTATTTCGTGAGCAGTAATACAAGTAATTATGGAGGGTTAAGTAGTAGTATTAATTATGGTATTTTGCTGTTTATTTTCTATGATGTATTTGGGATCAATAGTAGTATTAAAGTTAATCAGTAAGGGTATCAATTAGATGTTTTCATTAGTTGTAGTTGTTGCTTTCCTATGATATATTTGGGCTGAATTTCTGTAATCGTGATTAGCTAATTAATATATATATTATTAGAAATCTCAGCTTTGATTTCCAATTTTCCACGGTTTCAGTTTATGTTTTCCAATTCTCATTCCTCAAAGGATTGGTAAAAGAATGAGTATATCATAATACCATGTACCATCAGCAAACGAAAAATGCAGAAACCAGAGAAGATATTACGGCTTTTAGAAAATAAAAAAGAAGATAGGTTCGCGTGTGGGTCCAACGCAGTCAACCTTAAGAACGATCGTATGGAACAAATCTCTCTGATCCTATGGAGTGGTCTCCATCTGGTAGTACGGCTTGTGGAGAAAGATCACATGGCCCTAGCGACCTTACTTGTGCCTAACCGTAGCAATCAGGTCTTTCATAAAATGCCAGCTATACTAGAAACAAACGAAAAACAAATCCGGGCTCTGAAATCTCTGATACTACCTAAAAGCAATTCTGGTTGCCCTATTTCGTTTGAAAAGGAGGTTGCAAGCAGCTCTGTGGAAGTTGTTACATCCCAGTCACGCAGGATAGAAAGAAATGATGTGGACTGTAAAGCTGACACGTGCTCCATAGCCACGCGCGTTATCTCTTGGGTAGTGATATTACTAATTACTCTTCCAAATCTACCCTATGTAAATTTACATTTTGTTACGCTCTTTTCCAGTTTTACATAGTTACGATCTAGAATTATCTTCAATGAAACTCTTAAAGGTATTTTTCTTAATGGAATAACTTGGTAGGTGTTAATGGCAAGTCCAGACCTATGTACGTGAAACTCATCTAACAAGATGTTCACGTCATTCTTTGCTTATTTGAATTCAAGAATGGTAATTTTAACCACTGTCGTCATTTGATTGTCTCCAAAGCTATTAGCTAATTGTGGTGGTTGTTTATAGGTCTGCTTATACATTCCATTTACTTACATCTTTTTCTCTGCGTCTTGGGGTCTGTTTGGCCCTTCTTCTCATTTATCTAACTAACATGTTATACTGGGGTAACTGTTCTTTTTTGTTGGTAGCACGAAATTATGCTCGGCACTTGATTTATCTTAGTGCTCAGGTCATATTGGAATTTGGAAGGAAAGCTAAGATCCACCACCAACCGATACCTGTGATTGCTAGTGGTTTCCATACTTACATGTGCATATTTACCCCAGGCTATCAATAATTATTGATCAAAGCAAAACAAACAAAAAAAGACTATCAATAATTGTTATGTCCCTTTACACAGTTTAGTATGCATTTCCATATAAAGATAATATACCGCAAGTATCCTGTAAAAGACTCAAAATCCAAAAAAAAATACTGTACTGGTTAATGATTCGTCACAATAAAAGAAGCTTTTACGAGTTCCTGAAAATTGCACTTTTTATGATATGAATGATGTAGGTGCCTATGGATAAAGAAATCATGACTCGAACAGTTGAATCACTTGTCTGATGATTTTTCTAGAGTTCTCCATCTTCCTGATGATTATCATCCATTTTGCTACATTTTTCATGTTGCAGCAAAACCTTCTCGATGTCCTCAAGTTGCAACCTCTTGGTCTCTGGGATGTAAAAATAGATGAAAAGACCCACTACTGTAGAAAACAAACACAACAAAAAGAGAATTTGTCCAACTGAAAAATACTGCCCCAAGCTCTCCAAAAGCAAATCTTGAACAACCATCTTTGAACACCAGAAAACCACATTAGCCACTGCCAAACAGACAATTCTATATTTTATTGGGTATATCTCTGAGTTTATGATCCAAGGAACTGTTCCAATACCCAGTGAATGGAAAACTAACCATGCCAGCAATCCCATAAACGATGCTCTTTCTTCATCAGTATTGTACCAAAAATCTCTATTCTCATCTCCCACATTAATATTTAAAGAAGGATATAGGATGCCTCCAACACTACCGCTCCCAATAGAGAACAACCAAGATAATAACCCGAGAGATGATATTATTCCACATATGCTAACAAGGAGAAGTCTTCGCCTCCCAAAACGGTCAACAAAAATGGTACAAATTAATGTACCAACTAGAACAAGGGAAGATGTGATGAGAGGGATCTGCATTTCCATTTGCTGTTGTACTATTATACCGATTGGTCGTTAAGTGAAATATGGCATAGCTGTAACGCATGATCATGCCTACACCCACAAATTGCTGAGCCACAAGAGCACCAAAACCAATTATGATTTTTCTACCAAGAACCTTGTACAACCAAATAACATCCAGAAATTTCAGTTCGTTTTCTTGTTGTATTTCGGGTAGATCAACTTCATCTACTAATGATAACTCCATCTCCATGGCTGTTACTTCTTTAAGAACGTCAGAAGAAGACCGCATCATCTTTAATGATTCCTCCGCTTGTTGAATGTAACCCTGAGGATATGTCTCAAGAAAACGAGAGTGACTTGTCAGGGTTTAGTCAACAGATGATCCACACAATACAATAGAGTACTGGGTCATACTACACAGACTCCTTAGCAATTAATAGGGAGTACCTAATACATCAATTAATTTTGAAAAATTATCAAGTGAACATGTTATGTAAGGTTTCCCAAGTATAATATGAGTAATCATATTGAGTAAGTACATTTACACAGAGGTCTTTTCCGGAGTTGGGAAAAAACTCTGAATTTAGGCATTCTCCTATTGGCCGTAATCCCACATGCCACACTGGTATATGACCCTGTCGGCTAAGCGGGGACAGTTAAAAAAAGATAATCACCTTTTGGTATAGCCACCTAGGAGACTCTGGAAGCCCACCTGCTATGATAAAAATAATATGAATTATAGGAAGAATTGTGGCAATCACCCAATGCCATGTCCGAGTTTCCTGCAAAAAATTAAGTTCTCATTATAGTTGTTCGACATTATAAGTGAGGGGTTGAATCAAGAGTGTATTCAAAATTAAAAGTACCTGAGGGGTGGAGGAGCTTATCCAGTTGAGAAGATGATAAAGTATTTGCCCCCCTGCAATTTGTAAGAAAATTGTACTAACTAGGGCACCTCTGATGGTAGAGGGAGAAATATCTGAGATGTAAACTGTCATAAATATTAGAATAAATGCTCGGGCAAAACCTAGAAACGTTAATCCAATATTACGTCGGTCAAACTACGCCTGATTTCTTTTCTTTTTCTTTAAAAATTCGATCTTGTGGAACCTTTTTCTTTTTTTTTAATCCTCTATTCTTTCCAGTCTGATAACTTCATCATCTCTTCCTCATAATACATCAACAACTCAGCATCTCATAATACCGATGTTATACTCGCAACATGTATTGAAAACCCTAACAAAAGTAAGGAAAATATGCAAAATTGATTGTGGAAAAGTTCATCAAAATCACCCATATATTGTTCATCATCGTGGATTGCAGATCTAGATAGAGTGTCTTGACTTTGGAATCAACTGTAACAACACCCCAATCAAGAACATTACTAAACCCAAGCAGTTGTGTGTTTTGTGGTTTTGAGTTTTTTTATATATGAATTTTGTGATGGGGTTTGATGAAAAAGAAGTCGTTTTTAGATTTTGTTTCTTGTTTTTCTTTTTATTTGCCTTTGATTTCTTTCATATCTCTATTTTTTAGTTTTTTCTCATCTTTCTTCGGTGATGATTCCGTGAAGATGAAGTGTGATATGATAAGATGTGCCAAACACATAAAATCCAATGTGTAGTTTGTATGTCGTGTGGTTGAACTCCCTGCAATTGGAACTACCTAGTAGTAGCAGAAGTTGTGTGCCAAACGGACCCTAAGTCATTCCTTGTCTAGGTATTTGTATTAATACCAAAATCACCCTTCCTAATTAAGTTAGTGTAAAATTAGTTAATTAAATGATTAATTTAAGTTAATCAGTGATTATTAGGTTAAATTTAAAAGTGGTTTTCTTAAAAGAATAATTATTGAGAGAAGATGAGGGTTTGAAAAAAAAAATTCTTTTTCTGAGATGGCTCATTTTGAAATGAGGGTTTTAGGTACATAGGTATACTTCAAATTTAGTTAACGTTGCTTGAATTGGCCAAAACTTTTGAAAAAATGAAAATTCTATAAACTGATTTCAGCTATTGCAATAAAGTTCGGCTACGACATCTAAAGAACAGGTAGCCGAACTCATTTGCAAGTGCAGTTCGGCTAATTTTTTTTGAAGACATAGTGAAACTCAGCTTCAATAGATTTTTTTTTCTTTTAGAGAAAAGTTTGGTTAGGAGAATAAAATTGCAAAGTAACTGAATTCAATATATAGGTTTTCAGAGAAAAGTTCGGTTAGGAAAAAAAGATTGCGACGTAACCGAACTCAATATATAGGTTTTCAGAGAAAAATTCGGTAAGGAGAAAAAAATTGCGACGTAACCGAACTAAAAGTTCGGCTAGGAGAAAAAAAATTGTGATATAGCCAAACTTTTCCAGTGAAAGAAAAAACTCCAATGAGTTTGGCTAGTTCGACAAAGTTTTTCACATAATTCCTAGACGAACTTCTATTTTCAGCTCATTTTGATGATTACTTCTCATTTTTTGAACCAAAAACGAATCACAAATAACGGGTTTGTCGAAATTTCTTTAAATCGACGACGACAATAACAAAATCATTAACAAAAAAAAGTCAAAATTAATTATAAGGGTTATTTAATGTTTGGTACCAAATAAATGACCAACGCATTAGTTGGTGCCCAGCATTTCAAATATTAAGGGTTGGTACCTGGATCCGTTAAATACCGTCAAGTCAAATCGTTGACTTAACCATGCGTTAACTAGATGATTAAAATTGGTAATAAACAATAATTACTTAACGACGTTAACCGACCATTAGCACGTAACCCTACTAATTTAATCATGTGGTCAGAAATGGACTGATCCAACGGCTCATTTGATGTGTTTGTACATATACCTCCCCACCCAGGTATGCATCATTTTCTTCATCTTCTTCCTTCACCCTTTGCATTTCAAGGTTCAATTTTTTGAATAGCTTAACTTTTTCGTTCTTCTATGAAATGAATTTAGTCCATTAGATAAGGGGATATGTGATTCGTTCACTGATAAGAGATATATCCTTAATCCTTTTAACTTTGTTTCCGTAAATAGCCACCTTCATCGCGGATACAATTTCGGAAATTATGTGAACTTTTACTAATCTTGTTTGGGGGTTTGATTAAATTATTGAAAACCCTTTTTTATCATTATCGGGATTCATTCATACATTTCAAAATAGACAACTGTGTTTGACGCAAATTAAAACAGACTTGTGCAATATGACAGCAAAGATGCAAGAATATGAGACATATGAGAATCATGAGAATGCAAAAGGAACCCAGGCTTGTGCAATATGGGAGCAAAGATGCAAGCATGTGAGACAAATGAGAATGAAGAGAATGCAACAGGAACCCAGATTTTCGAAGGCTTTGGCGATAAACAGAATCAAAACAAACAATGGATACAAAAAAATCCCTTTACTTGATCCCCATCTGGCATTGGATGGAAACCAGATGGGGTAATTACTCAGCTAGCATAACTGAGAAGAGAAGAAAGAAAGAAAAAGTTGAAAAGAAGGATGAAGGGAAATAGCCGTTGGGGACTTTTACCGAATGTAAGTACCTTAATCCCCCGTCCCCTTTTTTTTTTTTGCATGTGTTAAAATCTTCTCCTATTTATCATATGAATACCTTCATTATCCTTGATAACATTCTACAACAAATGGAGAGTTCCCAAAGGGATTTTTGGCTTTAATAATAATTTCTGCAATTTAATTCACGAATGCGTCTCAACTTCATCCATTGCAGTTTTACTCAATGACAGCTCTGGAGATTACTTTAAACCATATAGGGGGCTTTGGCAAGGGGACTCCCTTTCCCCTTATCTCTTTATCATTTGCATAGAGATTTTCTCTAGATTGTTACTAACTAGTGAACAAGATAAACTAATCAATGGGGTTAAGATTACACCTAAAAATAGCCCTATTTCTCATCTTTTCTTTGCTGATGATTGCATATTATTCGTCAGAGCTGATTTTAAGGAATGTCACAATATCCTTGCTCTTATTGAATCTTTTGGCAAAGCTTCTGGTCAGCTTATTAATTTTGAGAAATCTGGGATCTTCTTTAGTAAAAAAGTTCAACCAAAACATCAGAGAATGATTAGTAAAATCCTAAAAATCAAGAAAATTAATCCTAATGACTCTTACTTAGGAACACCACTTTTTATAAGCAAAGCCAAAATTAAACTGTTCGAAAATCTAGTAGAAAAAATGGAACAAAAAATTCAAGGCTGGATGGGTAAATTCTTGCTCAAGCTAGTAAGCTTATTCTTAATAAATCAACTTTGGCAAGTATGGCTAGTTATCAAATGAGCTGTTTAATTTCCCCTAAGAAAATAACTAACAAGATAGATGCCTTACAAAGAGATTTTTGGTGGGGCAAGGAATCGGATTACAAGGGTTATTACCCAAAATCCTATACTTGTCTTTGTAAACCAAAAAGTAAAGGGGGCCTAGGATTCAGGGATGCTCATAAATTTATTTTGGCAATGATACGAAACTGGTATGGAGATTACTAACAGAACCAAAAGATTTATGGGTGACCCAGTTAAAGCCTCGTTACTTTAGAAACACTTTTGTCTTTAAAGCCAAAATACCATCAACTAGTTCTTGGATATGGAAATGCATAAGCAAGGGTATCCATCTAATTGAGCAAAATAACATCTGGAAAATTGGGGATGATAACAGCACTAATATCTGGGATGATAAATGGATTCCTAATCAGAAGGAAAATCTTCTGAGATTTAGAACTCGTGTAAACTCTTTTTTTAACACTTGTGAAGGATCTGTTAGACCCTAGCACTAAGAAGTGGAATACACCTCTAATTTATGATAACTTCCCAACACACATTGCTAGGAAGATCATCAATATTAGAATAAATACTCATAGACTAGATACTCTGAGATGGCTTCTAACAACATCTGGAGTGTTCACAGTGAAATCTATGTACAACAAACTCATAGAAAAAACAGCAAACCTGTATAACTTAGGACAACCTGCTTCCTTTTGGAATAACTTGTGGAAACTTAACGTATCACAGAGAATCAAAAATTTTGCTTGGAAATGTTTACAGGGGGCCCTGTCAACAAATTCACAACTATCTAGATATATGGAAGATGTACATCCTAACTGTACATTTGGATGTGATACAGCTGAAACCTTGGAACATCTTCTCCTTACTTGTCCTTATGCTAAATCTGTTTGGGCTTTAGAACCTGCCCCCATCACTGTTAACCCAGATAACATATCCTCGTTTATAGAAATTTGCAAAACAGGAATAAGGAGAGTAGATTCTGACATACCTATTGAAATAATCTTAACAAAAACTTGGTTTATTTGGAAGGAGAGACGCAATAGAGTTTTTGAACAAAAACAACAAACTAAGATTCAATTAGGATTAGAAATACAAAGATTTATAGACTTCTCGTACAAGGGTAACTTGCCCTCAAGACATTTTCATAAAGAAAAACTGAAGATACAAACTTGGTCTTTGCCTAATAGGTCTCAGTTCAAACTTAACATTGATGCCGCATAGAGTTCTATAGATTTGCCTACAGGTTTTTCTTTATTTCTGAGGAATGATGCAGGGGACTTCGAGATTGGCAGGGCAAAATCTATCACAGCCTCTACCCCTGAAGAAGCGGAAGCCATAGGACTATTACAAGGAGCATACTGGGCAGTTGATAAGGGTTTGTCAAATTTCACAGTTGAAGGATATTGCAAGAATCTGTTTGATTACTTAAATGGGAAAGATTCTCAAATAAGTTGGCAAAACAGATTGATCATGAATGAAGTTCAGGAAAAATTTAATCAATGTCAGAATTTTTTGGGTTTTTATTTAGTTCGTAGGACTGCAAACAATGTGGCAGATATTTTATCCAAAGAAGCAAAATCTTTTAAGAATTTTTTAAATTGGAGGAATGTTCCTCCTTCATGTATTAATCAGGCACAGTAGATAAATCAAATGTTAGGGGTATTTCCACCAACCTAACACTAGATAGCTCTACTATTTCTTTTGTAAGGGATCCTAACTCCCTAAGTTAGTTTTTTTTTGGAATGCATTATTAACTTACAAAAAAAATTTCATATATTTCAAAAAATCAACTTAAAATTTAAAAAATTTACTGAAAAGGAAGTGAATCTGTACTTTCTTTATATTTTTTGCTTTCATCCCGATATGACTACTCATTAATAGCATAGAGGTTGTTAGTGTGTGTAAGGTCACTGTGCAGGACATGAGAGTCATGAGAGTTATGTATGTACTGAGTGCACGTGTGGTAGAATCCAGTTTGTGAGAGTCGAGTATACATACTCAGGAGTGTCCTATAATCACATTTATCTTTTTCTTAATCATATTTGATTCAAACCGTCAGCAAAGAAGACATGAGATTTCTCAATGTTACTTTGGTATCAGACTCAGAAATCAATTTCTGAGGGTACTGATCCTATAATGTTTCTTCATCAAAACCACCATTACTTCATCTTCAATTATCATCACCACCATTAATCCATCATCTTATGTTGTTGTTACTGTAAATCGAAATTCGAAGACTGATTTGACTGAAT
This sequence comes from Papaver somniferum, assembly GCF_003573695.1. Lineage (NCBI taxonomy): Eukaryota > Viridiplantae > Streptophyta > Magnoliopsida > Ranunculales > Papaveraceae > Papaver > Papaver somniferum. The sequence continues at coordinate 82,953,411 of NC_039366.1, forward strand.
CATCTTAGATTTGCGACTAATTTGACGGATCTATGTGTTTCTATCTACATCAACATCATCAGTAGGTAATTTTCTTCATCCACCTCCATCAATGGTGTTTTCTGGTACTAATTGGTGTTTTGCTTTGGTTTGATACCCCTGCTACGTCAACAAACATGATTAAGTATGATTTTTAGATTTGAAATTTGGTTGAATTGCTTGAGCTCTTGATGATTTTGGTCATCGTTGTTCGTTTGGAGATGGATTCATTTACCTCAACTGGTTCAATTCAAATCTCTGCTGGTAATCTCCATTAGTATGTTTAGATTACTTCAAATTTAAACTCATATGTTCAACCTCTACATCACTAGCTCAACAACACACAATTCTGTCTTCAAATATTTTTTCATCATAACTAGTTTGTGGCAACTAGTTTTTTCATCAAGTCTTACTTGTGCTGATACCTAGCGCTTTTAAATCTGAGCATGTCTATCTCTGCTACACGTTGTCTAGATTAGAGAGAAGCTTAATGTTGTTCCATTTGAAAGTGAAGAAAATCTCCTCTTAAATCACAGATGTGTATTGATGTGTGTATGAAATGAAGGTTTCCTGCACTATATGTGCTTAATTAGCTTCTTATCAGTTCATACCATTGGTACCGGCTTTGGTACAATCCTCTTTTTATGAGTGAGCTGGCTTGCACGTTTAATGATGCAACTGAAGATGATGTTATGTGATTGGAACTGGTGAATTATATTCAGTACAGATTGAAGTTCTCTTTGTTGAGTTTGTATACACTCAGTATGCAACCTAGTGTTCAGTTTGCATATATGTTCGATGTGTTAGAGCATTGCTCGGTCGAACTCGCATGCGTTGCTATCTCAAGCATGTTTGTCAATGTTAGTGACCAAAACTATAAGTCTTGATTTCTAGTCTACTATAGCTAAGGTCTCGTACTAGGATCGAAAGTGTAGTTGAGATCAAGAACTCCATGACAATCATCATACAAGACGAAGGACTACTCAAGGAACCGGTGGATCTTCATCGACTAAAAGGTATGTGGAGACTTGAACGTATCTATCACTCAAAAGTCTATTTATTTCCTATCTTGAGACACAAGTCGTTTTGCTATATATATACTTAGATTATACACATCTGCTATTTCGAGCCGAGTTTATCTCGCCTATATATTTCTCGAAATATGTGTTGGTAAGCTTTCACTTTAGCCAAGTTCATCTTTACCTAGTGATGAAAGTCATGACAAGTTTCAATCACTTTGAAAATTGCTTACTTTGACGAAAAATAGTTTGTGAATAACAATTATAGAATATCAACGTCCTCTAAGAATGTTTCAATGATTGAAATGAGAGTTTAGATTATATAACCATTGGAGGATATAAGCATTGTTGTGGAAACACATATATGTATAAGTCCTTATTCCTTGAACCGAAGTTTGCGAACTTTGTTGATCAAGAGAACCGGTATGGTGGCGTGAGCCAAGTCCGCGAACTGGCGGAAGTTCTCGTCCCGAGAAATTCTGCTGGAGTTTGTGAACTCCGTCCGGGAACTTAAGTCTGCGAACCCAGTCCGCGAACTTGAGTAGGTTATATCTAAAAAACATGTTTGTGAACTTATTCTTATATAAACTAAGGAATGCAAATTGCAAACCGTGGCTATATAGTTCATGAACCGATTCGAGTGAATCAAATCATTTTTGCTTCGATTGTGTCTTGTGTAGTTACATAAGATTTCCTTGCAATTGAACAACTCTCTAACTAGTTCATTTGAGTCACTTGAACTAGTTATGGTGAAGAAGAATATGGTTAATATTAAAGTGATCATATGGCTAACCATTTGGTTGACTATTGTTGAACCAACAAATGTACAAGTTTGGGTACGTTTACACATACCTAGAAACGTGCATTTCATTTGTGTGTAACAAGCTAGTTTTCGATCTAACGGTTCAAAGATATTAGCTTGAATATAACCAGGTTTTCATCTAACAGTGAATATGGAATGCTTTGTTACCAAGCTAACAATGATTGCAAACCCTGATTTGAAAGACTATATAAGGGAGAACTCTAGCAACTGGGAAACCTAATCCCCACACCTTCTGTGTGATACTAGTTGTGCTAAGCTAGAGTCGATTCTCCTTTAACCTTTGGCTTCTTCTTCTAAACCAGGTTAACGACTTAAAGATTTCATTGGGATTGTGAAGCCAGACCGATACTACATTCTTGTAGTTGTGTGATCTGATCTTGCTGTTTCTATCGTACGAGTACAATTGTAATAATTGGCTTGAGATTGATATCTCTGATAGGCAAGATATAAAATTAATCACAAACGTCTCATCGTTTGTGATTCTGCAATATCTTTTTTCGCTGCGTCGATTAAGATTATTGTGAGGTGATTGATAATACTAGGATGTTCTTCGGGAATGTAAGTCTGGTTTATCAATTGGCTCATGTTCACCTTGATTTATTAAAAGACGGAACAAAACTCGTAGGTATATTCGTGGGAGACGGATTTATCTATTACCGTAGGCTTTTCTGTGTGATACAGATTTGTTTATTAAAGTCTTCGACTTTGGGTCGTAGCAACTCTTAGTTGTGGGTGAGATCAGCTAAGGGAATCAAGTACGTAGTATCCTGCTGGGATCAGATACGCATGAGCATAACTGTACCTTGAATCAGTGTGATATTGATTGGGGTTCAACTACAGTCCAGACCGAAGTTAATTTGGAGTAGGCTAGTGTCTGTAGCGGCTTAATACAATGTGTTCAATCTGGACTAGGTCCCGAGGTTTTTCTGCATTTGCGGTTTCCTCGTTAACAAAATTCTGGTGTCTGTGTTATTTCTTTTCCGTATTATATTTTCTAATATAATTGAAATATCACAGGTTGTGTGTTGTTCAATCAATTAGAATATTCGACCTTTTGGTTGTTGATTTAAATTGATTGACACTTAGATATTCGTCTTTGGTACCATCCAAGTTATCTCTCTAGTATTTGATAAATACTCACAAATTTCTATTTGCTTGAGTATATATTAAATCTAGAGATTGAGATATAAACTCTTTGATATACTTTTTATCTAGATTTAGTCTGACTGTCTAGTTGATTCTCTAGAAAGTATAATGGAGTTTGTCCATACAGATTGCTAAGCGAAATATTGGGTGTGGTTGTTGTACCCCCGCTTTTTCAATTGGTATCAAAGAAGACAAACACGTTCAAGACCTTAAAAGTCTGTGTTTGTAGCGATCTGACTCTATGGACAGAGATGTTATCTCAATTAACGTACCACCAGTCTTCGATGGCTCGAATTACTTATGGTGGAAAATTTCTATGCGAGCTTATCTTCAAGCACGTGATTTTCAATCATGGGTATATGTTGTTAATGTCTATAATGCTCCCGTCGTGGCAGTTGGAGATGTAAACGTTCCCAAATATATTAGTGAATACACCCCTGCTTAGATAAATGCTGCAAAGCAAAATTCCGACGGTTTGAATGCCATTATACATGCCATTACCCCAAATCTTCAGCATCATGTGTCAAATTGCACTAAGTCTAAAGAAGCTTGGGATATCTTAGAAACTGTATTTGAAGGAAATACCAGCGTAAAGGAAGCTAGGCTTGAAAACCTTAATTCTGATTGAGAAAACCTTCATATGGCATATGAAGAAACATTTGATGAGTTTAATCACAAAGTGTCTGAAATTGTTAATGCATCTTTTGCATTTGGTAAGACTATTCCTGAAAAGGACATTGTGATGAAAATTCTCATATCTCTGACATCTGGATACGACTCTAAGAAGCATGCCATCGTTGAGGGAAATAACCATGATAATCTCTCCAGAGATACGTTGGTCGGGAAGCTTAAGATCTTTGATCACGAACATTCATCCAAAACTAAGGATGTTGCGTTCAAAGCACAAAAGGACACTAAATTACTTGATAAGAGTAAAAAAGTGTATATTTCTCAAGATGATCACTCTGAGACAGATTCATCAGACGAAGATCTTCACAATTCGGTCTCGATGATCACAAGACAGTTTAGGGATCTTCTATTGAAGAGAAGTAAACGGTTCTCCAAAGATAAGCCTAAAGCATCATTTAAACCTCATAATCGTATTCCTCCTAAAAACAGGGAAACAGATGAAACTAATGATGAGGATCTGCCTCGGTGCTTTAAGTGTAATGGATTTGGTCATTTTACAAACGAGTGCCCAAATCGTAGAAAATACACCGGGAACAAAGGTCTTGCTGCAACTCTTGATGAAATGTCTGACAACTATGATTCTAATGAAGACGAGAAATCAAGTGTTGCGCTTCTTGGTGAAAATATTGATTTTGATAGCTGTAGCAATACATACATCAATCTCGATATTCTTTCAGAAGAAACCCCAACTAATCTGGAAGAAAAAATTGACCCATTTCTTGGAAACTCTGTTTGTAATGTTGCAGGTTCCACCATGTGTCTAGCTGCGTGCACATCTCAGAAGCCTGACTTTTATCCCAGTTTGACGTGCTCGTATTGTTATCTAAAGGGTCATGAAATTTCAAGGTGTTACAAGTACAAACACCAATTGAGGCACGTCAACAAACTTGAACGAAGATCGAATCAATTAGCAAATAAGCTTAAACTTGCTCAGAAAACCGCTGAGGTATGTAGGGTTTATCTTCGTCTAAGAAGTTAGTTTCCAAGGATAAACCAAGACTATTAGAAAACAAAGTACGGTCAAGTCGTTTAGATAGACAGAGGTCTGTGGATTCCTCTCAAGAGGAAAATAGTGGAAAAATTGTTGTTCACCACAACGCAACTTGATTGTGTTGTTTTGGAAATCTTGTCTCAAGTGCCTGATCAAAAGAGACAATGATTTTGTACCTCTCAGGCTTTAGGAAAAGTTTTTTGTTCTCTTCTTTTCTTAGTTTTGTTCTTCCCTGTCTATCAACAAAGGAGGGTTATTATCGATAATTCTACTCTTTATAGGGTTGTGAGTTGGACGTGTACGGACCTGTTTAAAGGTTTCGAAATCCTACATTCATTTTCCTTCCTCAAAACCTCTTTTTATCTCAAGAGTACTTTTTGAGCTCAATTTGTGATTTCCTCTCACAAACCCATACGATATGGATACTCCAAGCATGATGTATTCTGATGGAAAAGATGTTAATATGATTGTTAAGCCATCAACCATGAAGGAAAAAGATAAATCTCCATTATCTCCTACCTTGAAAAGAAAAAGAAGGAATGTGAGGAAGCCAAGAGTCGTTCCTTCGAACTCTCAGAAGTTCTCTGATGTTCTTGAAGAGTTAAAGGAGATGCGAAAGGAGATTCAACAAATAAAGGCTTTGTGTATAAGACTCATGAGATTCAGAAGGCCCTAGTTCGACATCATCAGCCAAGAAGGTTTATCGATATAAACTCCTACCTTAATGAACCTTATGTCCCAATGATTGTTGACGACAAGGAGTTCGGGGATGATAAAGAATTATTCAAAGGTCTTATTGCCTAGTAAATCTTCTATTTTTCTTGTTTTGTTAGAAGAATAACTAGAGTTTGGAATAACCATTATTGTGATTACACATAGCTATGTCCAACGTTTTCATCTTCATGTTTTTAGATTTATTGGTTTAAATTCTAAATTTGCTTGGAAGATGATTTTTGCATTATTAATCTTTATGGTTTTATATATTGCAATATTGTTATGGGATATGTGTGTTTACGTCCGTGAACTATGATTGTCCTATACCTTGTTGTTGATGGTGGTTTTTAGCTTAGGGTTGAAATCGTAAAACCTTGCATATGATTTGACGTCACTTTGTAAGGGAACGGTGTCGTGAGTGCTAACCTCTCCACCGGCATATTTATTGAGCCGTTCAATATACTTACATGAAATTTATCCAGACTTGCGAATGTAGCAACCATCCCAGATGTTCTGTAAATTTCGGCGCCTCGCATATATTCACTTAATATAAGTTCCTTTGAATGCCTTCTATGCTATGTTCTCCGGATGAACCCTTAATGTTGATATGGCATGAAAATTTGGGTTCACTCGCAGCAGAGTAACACGAATTTCCAAATATCAAGGTGTTGATGGTGGTTTTTAGCCTAGGGTTAAAAATGTAAAACCGCACATCTGGCATGACGTCATTATGACCATTAGCACATTTATTGAACCGATCCGCATGCTTACGTAAGAATTATCAGGGTACCTTTTTTCTTTCTATGTGTCATGTTCCACGGCAGAACCCTTAACATTGATTGACATCACTTGTGCAAAACCCTAAAATTCTCATGCTACTGCGCCAAGGCATGCCAACCATGCCAGCCACATCTCCGCACCAAGGCATGCCAACCATGCCAGACGCACCACTGTGCCAATGACAAACCGTGCCAGCCACGTCTCCTCGCCAAGGCATGCCAACCATGCCAGCTGCACCATTGTGCCAATGGTAAACCGTGCCAGCCACATCTCCGCGCCAAGGCATGCCAACCATGCCAGCCGCACCACTGTGCCAATGGAAAACCGTTCCAGCCACATCTTCGCGCCAAGGCATGCCAACCATGCCAGCCGCACCACTGTGCCAATGGCAAACCGTGCCAGCCACATCTCCAAGCCAAACGCACCTTGCCTTGGCCCTAGCCATGCTAGCCGCACCATGTGCCAGACGGCATGCCAAGCCATTGGCCCTATCTCGCCAAGCCAAACGCACCTTCCCTTGGCCCTATCCATGCTAGCCGCACCATGTGCCAAACGGCATGCCAAGCCATTGGCCCCACCTCGCCAAGCCAAATGCACCTTTCCTTGGCCCTAGCCATGCTAGCCGCACCATGTGCCAAACGACATGCCAAACTATTGGCCCCACCTCGCCAAGCAAAACGCACCTTGCCTTAGCCCTAGCCATGCTAGCCGCACCATGTGCCAAACGACATGCCAAGCCATTGGCCCCACCTCGCCAAGCCAAACACACCTTGTCTTGGCCCTAGCCATGCTAGCCGCACCATGTACCAAACGGCATGCTAATCCATTGGCCCCACCTCGCCAAGCCAAATGCACCTTGCCTTGGCCCTAGCCATGCTATCCGCACCATGTGCCAAACGGCATGCCAAGCCCTTGGCCCCACCATGCCAAAAGCACCTTGCCCTAGCCATGTTAGCCGCGTCACCATGCTGGCCTTCCCTATGCGTCTACTAAAACGAAGGCGTGCGACAATCAACGTCCGCCCTTCAATCCCATGAGCAAATCCTAGCCATCCAAGGTTACCAGACAACGCATGGTAACCTTTGGCCCGAAACCCTAATTTGGCCACGCCAAACCGCGCCAAAGCATCCCATGCCAATGACATGCCAACCTAGCCGCGCCACTATACTGGCCTTCCCTATGCGGCTACTAAAACGAAGGCGTGCGACAATCAACGGTCGCCCTTCAATCTCAGGAGCAAATCCTAGCCATCCAAGGTTACCAGACAACGCATGGTAACCTTTGGCCCGAAACCCTAATTTGGCCACGCCAAACCGCGCCAAGGCATGCCATGCCAACCTAGCCGCGCCACCATGCTGGCCTTCCCTATGCGGATACTAAAACGAAGGCGTGCGACAATCAACGGTTGCCCTTCAATCCCAGGAGCAAATCCTAGCCATCCAAGGTTTCCAGACAACGCATGGTAACCTTTGGCCCGAAACCCTAGTTTGGCCACGCCAAGGCATGCCATGCCAATGGCATGCTTACCTAGCCGCGCCACCATGTTGGCCTTCCCTATGCGGCTACCAAAACGAAGGCGTGCGACAATCAACGGTCGCCCTTCAATCTCAGGAGAAAATCCTAGTCGTCCAAGGTTACCAGACAACGCATGGTAACCTTTGGCCCGAAACCCTAGTTTGGCCACGGAAAACCGCACCAAGGCACGCCATGCTGATGGCATGCCAACCTAGCTGCGCCACCATGCTGGCCTTCCCTATGCGGCTACCGAAACGAAGGCGTGCGACAATCAACGGTCGCCCTTCAATCCCAGGAGCAAATCCTAGCCGTCCAAGGTTACCAGACAACGCATGGTAACCTTTGGCCCGAAACCCTAGTTTGTCCACGCCAAACCGCGCCAAGGCATGGCATGCCAACCTTGCCGCGCCTCCATACTAGCCTTCTCTATGCGACTACCAAAGAACGGAAGCGTGCGGCGATCAACGGCTACCTTTCCTCTTAAGATGCAAAATCTCGACCGTCGAAGGTCACCAAGCCAGCAAGCCTCCCAAGCTCGACTTGCCAGGCAAACAACAACATGCTACGTGTTTTCCACGAAAACATTCAAGATATCAACACATATCACAAACTGGGGGATCCTATTTGGGTATTGGTTTGGCGGTATACAGCGTGCGGCGTACACTACGCCCGTTATGAGAAAGTGTAATAAGAATGGGGCGGTTAGTAAACATGGGAAGTAATGGTGAAACGCTTTCGTTTATGGAACATCAATTCCAAGTGTGACCGGTCATCACCTCCTCCCATTTACTCACTCATTTACCATTCCTTAATGAGACCAGAGTATGTTTCACTTCGACTTGTATAAATAGGTCTTACCTATTTCCACCGAAAAACAAGTTCAGTCAGGAGCAATACAACACTCAGAAAACATTTGCTAGATTTCCATCTGTTAACTTCCTACTTTCTGATACAAGTCATGAAACAACTACTCTTCCAGAATCAACTATTCTGGTCTCAACACTTTCCTTGCTTCCCTCCCCAAAACCAACCCATTCTCCTTCACTTTGTGACCGAAGCAAGTCTGGAACGACCATTTCTTGGTTTAGGCCGGACTTGTACAGATTGATCTCTCGAATCTAAAGTACTCCCTTGCAGTACATTATTTAGGGTTTAAATTCGTTTCTCACCCACACACCCGAAATTACCAAAATCAGCAGAAACCATTTTCACCCACAAACAATTGGCGACCACAGTGGGAGATTTATCTTTCGGTCACGATGTCAATTCTCGATCCTCGATCCCATACCTCGATCCAGACGTCAAGACAGTAGAATCAAATGATCCGCTCAGGAAACGACGACTCAGTTACCAGGCGACTCAATTACCAGTAGTTACACGGCAAAGGACGACTGGGGACTTCTGAGGGGTTTAGAAGCGAACGATCCGCCTAGGGATCGGCAACCCGACGAGGAATGACTGGGGACTTTCCACAGTCATGGCGGCGTTTCTCACAAAACTCGGTCTTACACCCAGAAGATTCCTTTTCATCAGGAAGATCTGAAAAAAACGAGTAAGTCTTACCTAGACGAAATACATGGCTTGCTATTTCAAGTTTTCACGGGAATGATAACACTACACCATTTTTGCCGAATAGTAACTAAAATTCGTAATGGCCCAGCAACCGTTACAAAATTGACAGTTACAAAAAGCCGTTACAACCTAATTGTAACAGGTTGAAGCCGTTACGAATTTTTTTTGTGATTTGTAACAAGTGTCAGCTGTTACGAATCGTAACAGGCTAATTATTTACGCGTGCTGCTCACACGCTTGGTCACACTAGAGTCGGGTAACAGGTGTATTTGCGCGTGTGCCATTCAATCGTGTGCCATTTTTTTCCACCCAACATGGATTACGCTAGAGGATAATTTCACCCTTGAAGAAATGATTTTCCCCCATTCCCATCGAGTAAACCCCATTTCTCTTCTCATTCTCTCTCTTTTTTTCTCCCCCTTCTCATCGAGTAAACCCATCTCTTATCTTCCCCCTGGATATTCAGATGTGCACCACATCTGATTTTAAGTCTTCTCAACTGAAGATTTCAGTTTTTCAATCATCTGTTAATCATCATCATCATCGTCATCATCATCAGTTTAGGGTTTCGATTTCAGTTTCTCATCATCAGTTTTAGGGTTTCATCTATTATGTTATCAAATCATCTGATCTTTGAAGAATTGATCTTCAATCATCTGTTACACGAGTTTAGGTTTTTGATTTCACAGATCTCTGTAAATATTTATCATCTGTAGGATTTCAGTTTTTTAATTAGATTTTAAGGTTTTAGTATTTCAATCGATTTTAGGGTTTCTTATTACTCGTTTGATTTGGTATTTCAATTCTTAGGGTTGGGTTTGATTCTCTGCAGACGAAGCCATATTTAATTAGGTTTGATTTGAATCATTGTAAACAGATTATAAACCTTATCAATATGATGTACATAGTTATTATTTATGATTATTCAATATGAACTGAGAGCATATTAGATTTCTGATTCTGATTTACGATTTTAGTTGTGGTATGTAATGTTCATTGCATAAATAAGGTTTAGTATTAAGTTTATGTCTCTTTAATAATTATATATGATAGGTAGGGTTCATTGCTTAAATAAGTTTAAAATTTTTTCATGTAACTCATCTTTAAGTGTATGAATCAAGTATCAATCTTTTTTGCACATGTATTCATAAATCCAGTCAGTTGCACTGATATGATAGTATAGGAATTTAGTTATATTTGTTTTGATGGTAGGTTGCAAATATGCGTGCTGTCAAAGAGTTGTTGCTAATGTCATTATTTGGCTTTACAGATGCCAAGCTTTTGATTGGTAGGAGATTCAGTAACACCACTGTATAGGGTGATATGAAGCACTGGCCATTCAAGGTTCTATGCGGTCCAGCTGACAAGCCCATGATTGAGGTCTCATATAAGGATGAGGAGCAACAGTTTGCTGCTGAGGAGATCTCTTAAATTGAAGGTCATACCTGAAAAAGTATGGGGTTGTGGGTCTTTCTTAAGAGTATTGGTTTTATTTGATTTGAAGGGGATTGTAATTTTATTATGTTTGTAATTTGTCGTGCTATACGTATCTTGTGCAGTTTAACTTCATTACCGTCTTGATTGGGTGGTTTGATCTCTCTAACACAACTTCATGTTGCAAACAACAAGCTGACTAATTTTCCACGTCTGGAAATCTTGAAAGTAAATAACAACAGGTAATACTCACGTTTATAACCATTTTCACTTTGTGAATTTTACCGTAGTTAAAGTAATTGCTCTCTCTAAATTATTCATGTTATTGCCTTTGTGGCAGGATAAGCTCAGTTCTTGGTGCAGGTTGATCTCAAATCTCTTGGTAGACTTGCCTGACACAGTTGGGAGTTTACGGAATCTTGAGGTACTCCAATCTTTTTTTTTTCCTACAATTGTCAATTATCTGAATCATATCATCATTTACTTAGTCCCATGTTTGTGTAGGCTCTGCATCTGAGTAATAATGGCCTCAAATCCCTTCTTTCGATGTTATTCGAACTGTGCACCCAGCTCTCGACTCTTGATCTTCATAATACAGAAATCACAATTGATATTCTCAATCAGGTATTGACTTTTGATTCTATTTTTTTCTTATCTAAAACTTGTGCAAGAGGTGATAGTCTTATGTATCCAAGTATTATGTCACACAAACAGTTTGAAGGGTGGGAAAGTTTTGATGAGCGTCATAGATTAAAGCATCAGAAGCAACTGGATTTTAGAGTTGGAAGTTCTGGTGTGTTTGATGAATGTGATGATAAAGATTAATAAGGTACTCGATCTCTCAAGTCGCATATTGCCGCTGTTAAACCGTTGTTAACAGTGTTTTGTGTCTGCAGGTGAAGTACTGCGTAGGTGCTTCTTTCTTGGTAGAGAAATCCTGTAAGAGAAATGGCCATTGGATTGAAGATACATAGCTGTTGTCGCGTTGGATTCCATCATCTTTGTCTATCCTGCTTCAGATGCAGCAGTCTGCGGCATGAGAAGGCTTTTATGTGAGTCGTGTTTGTGTTTCTGTTAGCCTGTGACATGGGAAAACTTAGATATAAGTTAGGAACTTAGAAAGTTTTTTAAGTTTCTGTGAACTGAACTTTGAAACTTAGTAAATTTCTGTCTATGTATTCCCTCAGAATTTGACACTTAACAAAAAAAATTGATACTTAGAAAAATTTGTGTTTTTTTTATATGAATGTGTAGATATGAATTGATTAGGTATAGTATGAATTGATTGAAAAATTATGCCACATAGTTCAAGATATCCAATCTGCAATGCCAGCATCAGTTGGCTCAAACTTGGCCAGCACCTCAAAATCTCCATCTCCACAGGGTGTTTCTGCTTCACCTCTATCATCTCCACAGGGTGTTTCTGCTTCACCTCTATCATCTCCACAAGCTGCGACGAGTTCACCAGCTGCATCAGGAGTACATGGCATGCCGCGTTGTTCATTACTGAACTTCGAGGGTCAAGTGGTTGCAACTGGTAACATCTGTACTGGTGGTTTAGGAGAAATAATTCACGGAGATCCTGTACCCTTACATCATTCCAAGGTGTGTATCGATACTATTTCCAAGCCAGATGCAATAACTGTGAGTGCCAACAAGTTTTTAGGCTTATTTTACCCTTTTTTTTTCCATTTCACACTTTTGTATGTATGCTGACTGATACGCATACTCTTATGCAGTTGTGCATAAGAATAGATTTACTTGAAGCAACTTCTGCAGTGCTGCATAACAAGTATTTAGGATTATTTTCCCTTTTTTTTGCAGTTCACACTTTTGTATGTATACTGACTCATACGCATACTCTTATGCAGTTGTGCATAAGAATAGCTTTACTTGAGGCAACTTTTTTTGTCCGATGTAACTTTTTCCTGAATTATGTGAACACAAACCGGCTTATGAATGGATATGCACTTTCAGTTCATCATTTATTTGTATATGTGTGGGTGGCTTTTGTTCTATTATATGTGAATGCACAGGGGACTTCTCGCAAGGTCAGCTGAAGCAGCAGTAGCCGTCCGGGGAAATATCAATCCCTGGTAAGTACTTCACTTGGTTATATTTGTACTATAAAGTTTAAGAGGTGTGGTTTCTGACCTTCAATTTATACTTGCGAGGTATTATGTTGTTGGGAAGTGAACTACAGCTGGATTGGCATCAACTTGTGTACCTGCTAGAATACAGGGTAAGTACTTAACTTGTATATTTCTAGATTCCATGTTTCTTACGGGACTTTTGTTTGTTGCGCGTGCGAGAGAGCTTATGGACTTTGGTTTGTTTCAGGACCAATTGCAATGATGGCCTGGATCAGTGGTTGCAGTTTCAGTTGAATCTCTTGATGACTAAATCATGGGCTTGTTCTTATTACAAAACCACAGTAAGTATTTCTCATTGTTCTTCTCCCCAATTTATATTTTTTTGAAGTTTTCTCTGCTTTTAACATAGGTTGGTATATATGCTTAGGAAGTTTATACTTTTCATCTATAACTTTATGCATGGATTTCGAACTTGAAGCTTAAAATTTGCAGCTTCAAGTTGGTTTATCAGCTCTAGCTGCGAACATAGAAAATTTGCAGTAAGTTTCTATGTACAGTCTAAGTTATATAAATTTGTGAACATAGGAATTTCTATGAACTGATACTTATGGGAATTTGTATACATTCCCCTACTATTTGATACTTAGAATAATTTAAGTTCTATTTTGTATGAATCCATTTGAATGTGATAAGAATTGATTGAATGGACATGAATTTGATTGAAAAAAAATATTGTTGATTGTGAAGGAGAAATGAAAGGTGTATGCATGTGGTTATTTTGAATTCCGACGTATTCCGACCGAGAATGAGCTGCCGGTCAACCTTGACCTGGTCAAAATTGGTCATTGCTGACTGATTTTGACCAGGTCAAGGTTGACCGGCAGTAATTTTTTTACTGTTGCAAAAAAATTCGTAGCGGCTTCAGCTTGTTACAACGTTCTGTTACTAAATAAATTCGTAACGGCTCTAGCATGTTACGACAGTGCCACGTAGTAACGGCTCTTCGCTGTTACAAGAGCCGTTACAAAAAAAATCGTAACGGCTAGTGGGCCGTTACAAAAAATTTGTAGCACCCCTTTTGGTAACGGTCCTGAACAGTTACAACCCCGATTCTTAACGCTCAATAACCGTTTAGAATCGGAAAAAATGGTGTAGTGTAAAACCGATAGTCATGTTATGTTTCATCCCATGTCATCTACCAACACACGGTTCCATGGTTTTCCTGGGATGTTTGCATCGCTTGCGATCGTAACCAAAATAATTCATTCCAAAAGAAAAATCCAAAACCATCAAGGTAGCATTTGTCTATCAACCCAAAAATTCAGAAAATCAAAACCATAAACCTGGCGTTTCATTCGCCTTTCAAAAAAAAAACCTAAAATAAGGAGTTCAAAAGACAGAAATGTGTTCAAGGAAAGTTTTCCAACAATGGCTTGCTCTTCTTGGCGAGAACCTCCTTTGCGCTTTGAAGGGCCGCCCTCTTCAATTTTAGTTTCCTGGACAACTTTTCGACTTCCACTTCCTGCTTCTTCACCATATCCGCAGAAGGACCTTCGACTGTTTCGGCCAGCAACTTTTCAACCTCAAAGAGACCTTCTACGAACCAAGGAACATTGAACTCGAAGTTTACACACACGTCACGATGGAACCTCCAGCTCGAGACTACATCCTCATAAACAATGTGACCTGTCACGTTGCACATGTCTTCAATTGAAGATAAAGCTTCCTCCACATGCTTAACCAACGCAAATCGACTAGTAATTTTCTTGGTCGTGGCTATATGTCCGTAGCTTTCCCATATCTTAGTGTATAGCGCCGCATGTTTAGCTGGCACGCTAAATCCCCCGATCAACACATGATCCGGATGAGGAACCAGGTATGGAGGATTGAAAGTGGCGCCCGCGACTGCATCAGTGACCGACAAGGGATTCCTAACGACAATTTCACCCGCGGCCATTAGAGTACCCTCCATTGTCTGAGTCACAACGGCGTTTGCATCTCGATCAACATCCATTTCAAGGTCACCCGGTGCGGCTGCCACAGTTGGAGACAAAGTTGTATCTCCGCCAGTCTCCATCTCAGAGCCGTCTTCAGAAACGGCTTCCCCCTGTGATATCACGGATTAGATATTTTCCAAAAGGAAAGAAAAAAACATGCGGGAGACTCACTGATTCGAAATGAATTTATTATTATAAAAAATTTAAGGGTATATTAGAGAGTTCATTGGAAATATATATGACTATAAACAGAAGCTGGACACAATTTTGAAACAGACTAAAATGGAATAGAGGACAGTCTTTTTGAAACGGATGGATTATTATTCTAAAGATATGATTCAGACCGCTAGGTATAAAATACCCGGACATGACTGGCCGAACATTCTTGGAGATTGGCGATACCTATCAAATTTATTTTTTATCTGCTCGGGACTTCTAGTTCACAAGTCTCTCAAGATTTTTGATTCCATGGTGAATAATGTTGGCGAAAATATTGAAAATTTTGGAGTTAAAGGTCAACTTACCCAAAGGAAATCATATCGAATGGTAATTTGTGTTCAAGATTAGTTGAATTTTGGACCTTCAAGTAGTCGGCTCGGAGTTCATATTAATGATGTTGGAGTTACCATTGTTACTAGTTCTGATAAAAGAGGTAGAGGTAATGTTCATTTGAAATTTGTTGATTTCACTAATAAGAAGTCTGTTAGAGCACCGCTCATTCGAACTCATACTTTTTACTATCTCAAGGTTGTTTTCAATGTTAGATGTTGTAGTGTACCAAGATACAACTACAAGATGAAATTGATGATAATAGCAGCAAGCTGCTTTCTCTCGGAGAAAAATTCAGAGCCTAACTTCAATTGAAGCAATAAGATTTCATTACATGAATTCCACCTGAGTACAATCATTGGTCTTTATAATACCAATCCCTAGCATCCACATCCAACATCTAGGATTACATCTTAGCTCACATAAAACTCAAGGAATAACCCTACTGCTAATACCACCCCACTCAGTCTTAAGTTACACCCAAGGGAAATATGCAATTACAAGTAAAGCTAAATGTAGGATCATGACATTGCCCCTCCCTTTAAAGATCCTTGTCCTCAAGGATAAAATCTGGAAACTGAGCATGTAAGTGAGCAGCATCCTCCCAAGTAGCATCTTCTTGAGCTGAGTTACACCATTGCACAAAAAATTGCTTAACTCTAGATGTACCCATGAGTGTCTCTCTAGTGTCCAAAACAGCAGCAGGTTCCACTATGAACTGGCCTGCATGATCCACCAATGGAAGTTGAGGTGATATAGTAGCATGTAAGCCAATCTTCTTCTTTAACTGGGAGACATGGAAGACTGGATGGATTCTGGAGCCAACAGGTAGTTGAATCTTGTAAGCAACAGCTCCAATTCTTTGAAGTACCTCAAATGGACCAAAATATTTGGCAGACAGCTTGAAGTTCTTTCTCACAACTACTGATGTTTGCCTGTATGGTTGAAGCTTCAAGAATACCAGCTGTCATATCTCTTGTGATCAGCAAAATACTTCATTCTGTGTTGAGCTTTAGAGAGTTCATCCTTTAGTAGCTGGAGCATAACATCTCTTTCCTGTAAATAGTTTTCTACAGTTGCCACAGAAGTAGATGTAGGAATAGGAAAAATCATAAGGTGGAGCATAACCATATAATGCTTGGCAGGGACATATTCAAGCTTGTGTGGTAGTTGGTGTTAAACCACTATTCAGCTAGGGCTAGCCACTGCACCCATTGTTTGGGATGAGTACTTGTCATACATCTTAGATATTGCTCAACACAAACATTAGTCCTTTCTGTTTGATCATCAGTCTGAGGATGGTATGCAGTACTGAGCTTCAAGGTGGTGCCAAGATACTTGAACAGAGCCTGCCAGAATTGACTAATGAAAATTTTGTCTCTATCACTGACTATAGATTTAGGAAGACCATGGAGCTTGAACGCTTGAGATAGGAATTCCTTTGCAACTGAAATAGCAGTGAATGGGTGGCCAAGAGGAATGAAGTGACTATATTTAGTCAACCTGTCTACAACCACCAAGATAACATTCTTTTTGTATGACAATGGTAGGCCTTCAATAAAATCAAGAGAAATGTGTTGCCATGCAGATTCAGGTATAGGTAGAGGTTGCAAGAGCCCTCCTGGAAGTGTGTTTTCTCCTTTATGACATTGGCAGACATCACAAGTGGTGACAAATTCAATTATGTCCTTCTTCATGTTAGGCCAAAAAAAAGAAGCTTTTGCTGTGTGATAAGTGCCTGTAATGCCAGAGTGGCCCCCAATAGAAGAATCATGCAAGGAATGGAGGATAGATGATCTAAGAGCATTACCTGAACCAACATATAGTTTTCCCTTGAATTTTAAGATGCCCTGTGAGTAAGAGTAATTGCCCTGAGCTGGTGTGATAGTTAATTGAGTGATAAGCTGTTGTGTTGTAGGATCTGACTCATAGCTAGAATGAATGTCTTGCATCCATTATGGTTGGGATAAGGACAATGTAGAGCACATAGCTGTAAGAAGTCTGGACAGGGCATCTGCAGCTTTGTTTTCCATTCCTGGCTTGTACTTGATGACATAATCAAAACCCATGAGCTTGACAAGCCACTTTTGTTGTAATGCAGTAGACAACTTCTGGTCCATCAAGTACTTTAAACTCTGATGGTCTGTGTGGATAAAAAATTGTTGACTGCTTAAGTAATGCTTCCATTTTTGAACAGCCATGACAATGGCTAAATATTCTTTCTCATATGTAGACAATGTCAAAGCTTTACGACCCAATGGCTTGCTGAGAAATGCAGTTGGCCTAGAATTCTGCATAAGAACAACTCCAACCCCTCCTGAACATGCATCCGTTTGAAGTGTAAAGGGCTGAGAAAAATCTGACAGTGCTAATACTGGTGCAGAAGTCATGGCTTGCTTAAGAGCAGAGAAGGCTTGAGTTGCAGCATCAGACCAAGAGAAGGAATCCTTCTTTAGCATGTCAGTAAGTGGCCTAGAAATGGTGCCATAGTGTTTGATGAACTTTCTGTAGTAACCTGTAAGGCCTAAGAATCCTCTGAGCTGCTTAAGTGTTTGAGGTTTTGGCCAATTGACCATGGCTGCAATCTTGTCAGGATCAGCAGCAACACCACTTGCAGAGATAATATGGCCAAGATACTCTAATTGTGGCTGAGCAAAAGCATATTTAGACATCTTTGCAAATAATGAATGCTTCCTTAGTAAGGACAATGTAAGCTGAAGATGTTCTAGATGGGCTTCCACAGAAGGATTGTAAATCAAGATGTCATCGAAAAAAACAAGTACAAACTTGCGAAGATATGGCTAAAATACCTCATTCATGAGGGCCTGGAAAGTTGCAGGGGCATTATTAAGCCTAAATGGCATGACCCTGAACTCGTAATGGCCATGATGAGTGCGAAAAGCAGTCTTGTATATGTCAGGCGCATAAAGTCGTATTTGATAATAACCTAAACGCAGATTAATCTTTGAGAAGACTAAAGCCCCATTCAACTCATATAGTAGTTCTTCAATAAGAGGTATTGGAAATTTATCCTTAACCGTAATGTCATTAAGCTTGCGATAATCAACACAAAAACGCCAGGTGCCATCCTTCTTTTTGACCAAGAGGATAGGAGCAGCAAATGGACTATGGCTATTTTGGATTACACCATTGGATAGCATTTCAGAAACTAAGGACTCAACCACAGACTTATGTATGTACGTGCATTTATAAGGCCGTTCGGAAGTAGGGTTTGAGCCAGTTTTAAGAGGTATTTTATGGTCAAGTGATCGAGATGGAGGAAGGCCAGTTGGTTCTGCGAAAATATCAGCAAAACTTTCTAAAAGTGTGGAGACTGCAGGTGGTGGGGGTGTGATGGGTGTAGATGATATTGAAAAGAATTGGCCAATAATTGTGGGTGTGTTATTCTTGAGGAATTTAGCAAAAGAAGAACCACTAATTAAGCTGAGAGAAGGTTTAATGATTACCCTGTAGAGTGATATTGCAGCCTTGATGAAGAAAAGAAATGCGCAGGTGATCAAAGTTGAAAAGTACATCACCAAGTTGGCGAAGCCAGTCAGCTCCCAAGACGATGTCACATCCACCTAGAGGTAGTGCCCGTAAATTTGCTGAGAATTGGTAGCCTTGCATCTCCCAAGTAAGGTTTTGGCAGATACCTTGACTTACTGTGCTATCACCATTAGCAACTGTAACAAGCATTTGTCCCGTAGGAGACACATGTAAACCCAATTTTGAGGTCAATGTAACATCAATAAAACTGTGCGTATTGCATGTATCAATAAGAACAGTCACATGATGCTTGTTAAGATGTCTAGATATTCTGATTGTATCATGAGCAATATTCCCTGTTAAGGCATGTAAAGAAATTTCGATTGGGGAATCTCCACCGGAATGTGATGTATCACTAACTTCATCAGTGGATAAAGCTCCTTGCTCTTCTTGTTCTTCGTCAGCAATCAACATGAGTAACTGCTGAGTTTTGCATTTATGACCTTGTCTATATAATTTGTCATAATTATAGCACAACCCTTTGTCTTTCTGAATTTGCATTTGAGCATGAGTTAAACGTTTCACAGGAGGAAGAGTGGAATCAGGAGAATGTTTTGTTGGGGTGGGTGGGTGTGTGACAAAAGGTGGTGGGGAAGACCATTACCTTTTGAGAATGTAGATTTTGAAGAGAAAAAGGTTTGACAGTGGAGGGTGGGTGTGAAACAGATAATGGGGTAGGTGCAAATGGCTTAGAGAATGATTTAATTGGGCTAGGTAGCTGTTGTAGGGAAGCTTTTTGTAATCTAGCCAGATAAAAGGTTGTGGAAGTATCTTCTGGTTTAAACATTTGCACAACAGTACGAATTTCCTCCTTTAAGCCACTTATGAAACTAAGTGTATAAAAACTATCAGGAAGTGATGGATTATTAGCTACCATATAGCTTTTATAGTGCTCCCATTTATCATAATAGTCCTTTACTGTGGTTGTTTGAGACAATTTATTGAAACTTCCCACATAGTTATCATGAGCAACATCTTCAAAACGAGCATATAAATCCTGAACAAAAGTAGACCAAGGAATAGATCCTTTACCTTGTTGGTAGTTTAGATACCACGAGTCAACTTGAGAATCGAATTGTATTACAACCATATCAACATGTTCTTCGTCAGGAAAGTTATGAAGGTGAAAATACCTCTCACATTTCAGAACCCATCCACGAGGGTTTGTACCATTGAATCTAGGAAAATCTACCTTTGGAGTTCGAGTGAATTTACCAGTATTGGGTGGATGAATATTCCGGATAAGCTGACGGATGTCGTCGAAAGAATCACCATTAGAATGAGAATCACCAGGTGAAGGTCGATCTGGAGGATGATTTGAACCTTGATGTTGAATATTCGAAAGTAGATCGAAGATAGAAAGAAGTCGGGAATCTAAGTTGTTAACAGAAGTCTTCATGGAACTAATTTCATCTTTGATGGAACCCACTTCTGATTTGATTTCGGTGATAGATTCAGAGTTTTGATTAATGGTTGTGGTGATTTCTTGGAGTTTCTCTTTGTTAGCCATGATAACAGGTGTCAGGATAGAAGCTGATACCAATTGTAGTGTATCAAGATACAACTACAAGATGAAATTGATGATAATAGCAGCAAGCTGCTTTCTCTCTGAGAAAAATTCAGAGCCTAACTTCAATTGAAGCAATAAGATTTCATTAAATGAATTCCACCTGAGTACAATCATTGGTCTTTATAAGACCAATCCCTAGCAGTCGCATCCAACAGCTAGGATTACATCTTAGCTCATACAAAACTCAAGGAATAACCCTACTGCTAATACCACCCCACTCAGTCTTAAGTTACACCCAAGGAAAATATGCAATTACAAGTAAAGCTAAATGTAGGATCATGACATATGTACAAAACTATATCTTGATTTTAAGTATTGGTCTTAATGTCGGGTAGCCCTCTCGGCGGATGGGTCTTTTGCTCTTTAGTTAACATAGCTCTGGCCTTTGGCTTATCCATATGATCTCGGCGACCAGATTATTTCCTTTGTGACCAACATTTCGAGAGATATTTGAGCATTATAACGATTTATATTAGCTTTTTTGATCAAAAGATTATAATCCAAAGCTTAGTGAACTGAAACTGTTGCACCAAATGACCTGATCCTGTCAGCTCTCTACAGATAAAAGATAAACACAAAAACTTTTGATGTTCTACTCTAAGCAACTATAATTATACTAACAGTTTTACTGGTAACACTTTTTCAGATGGATAATATTATATGGATATTCCAGTTATTCTCCCAACTGGGTTCTCAATCTATATGATCCTCCCCCATCTTTTTGGAGATGATATAGGGTTCTTCCAATTAAGCTGCTAGTTTTTCCACTTTAGATTTTGAGCTGCTAGGTAAGTATGCTCTTAAAACTAGATCCCCAAGTTAGAATTTTCTTGGTCTAACGGTTTTATGACTTTTACTCATGTTGTGCTGGTGTTTTTCAAGTTGAATTATAGTTCTTTTGTTCTTGAGATTTATCTCTTTTAATCTTTTAAAGATTGTTTCACTATTCATCCCATAATTAACTACTAATGTCCTTGTAGTTGGGAATTTCAGTTCACTTAGTAGTACGACTTTCATTTCAAAGGATAAAGAGAATGGTGATTCCAAAGTGAAGATCCTTTTTGTCGATCTATAAGCATACAACACTTCATGTAATATATCATCCCACATGCTCTGAGAAGCGTCTAGCTTTTTCTTTATGTCTGCCAGTAAAGTTTTGCTGGAGAATTCTGCTTGGCCATTTCCCCGTGGGAAGTATGGTGTGCTAAATCTGACATGCTAGATGACACTGGCAAGTTTATTTAGATAAGGGTCGGGATCCTGTAACAAAAGTATTTGAAAAAACCTTTTGACAAATCTTGATAGCCACTAGATTTTATATATCTAACTTTTTTTTTTGCTTAACAATATAAATTTTATTCAACAAAAGAGGTTACAAAAGATACAAAATTGTTACTTGAAAAAAAAAAGAAGAAAAGAAACTAAATTAGATCAAGCTTCATATTTTGGAGATACATAAAAAGGATTCTTATCCAAATTTATAATAGGGATTATTTTCTACTTCCATATGGTGTAAAAATGGTGGTCTTCTTGTGAAAATAACATACTCTCCTCTTTTCATATCAGCACCTTTCTTAGCCATGGAATCTGCAGAGAAATTTATTTCTCTGTAGCTGTGTACAAACTTAATAAACTTCAATTTTTCAATAATTTTCTTTCGTCTTGTGATGGCAAACCATGGTATATGACCTGCAGAAAAAGCTGAAATCACTGCTTTTGAGTCTATTCTGAAAATGACTTCCAATTTACCATTCTTGATAGCCCATTCTCCAGCACACAGTAAATCCATCACTTCTGCATAGTAATTTGTTGCTACTCCTAGACCTCCTGTCATAGCCACTAAACATACTCCTTCTGAGTTTCTCCCAACAAAAGCATACCCTGAATTTCCAGGGTTCCCTTTTGAAGCACCATCACAACAGAGAAGAATATGAGAATTCACTGGAAGATGAAAATAAATTTCTTGGATTTTAGTCGAAACAGTTCTTCTACAGGACATGTTAAAGAGTTTCAGGACCCGCAAGTCATAAGCTGAATTCCACATTCTTCCTTTCATTCTTACTTCACTCTCATGTGTAAGATTGAGAATTCTAGTTTTATGTATTTGAACATGGAAGCTTCCATTTCCATATACACAATTGTTTCTCAAAAACCAGAGTTCTCTCAATGTAATGAAACAAGAAGTCATCCAAATTTCTTTAACTGCAGGAATTTTTTGCTTTGCAAAATCAAAGATATCCTAAAATGATCTTGGATTCTCAAAACAGAACATATCTCCTTAACATTTCCACAACATCTCACTGTAATTACAGTTCCACAGAATATGTTCTAAATTTTCTTCAGAATTTCTACAAAATGGACATCTTGATGCAAGGCTAAAGTTTCTCTTTTTCATGTTATCATCAGTGGAGCATATATTTCTTTTCAGTTTCCACACATTACTAGAAATAGATGGGTGGATAGAATGATTCCATACCTTCTAAGTCCATTGTAGTTTTGGAAATTTCTTCCTGATAGATTCCACTGCAGAAGCTACTGTGAATTCACCAGTTATGGTAAGGCTCCAAACTCTTCTATCTTCTTGATTATCAGCAGCTGGCAATTCACTTATATCAAACATCTCCAACATTTCAGTTGGAATTACCCATTCACCATCTAGTAAAATGTCAGACTTTCATATCTGGAAATTGGATCATAAAAGAAATTTCAGGAAACAAATCTAACAATGATTTATCTTTAATCCATTTTTTTTTCCAAACTGAAATACTTTCTCCCTTCCCCACTAGCCATCTGGAGTGATTTAGATCTTCATTTGATACCCATTGCATACCTGGCCATACAGAGGATTTTCTGTAATACCGAATCCAGTCACCATTTCTGTCTTGATACTTAGCTTGAAAATATCTTGACATTTCATCATCTCCATTTATAATTTTCCAAAACAACTTAATTAAGCGAGCTTTATTAAGGATTTCCAATCTTCTCAGACCTAGACCACCTTCATCTATAGGAGAGCAAACAGAATCCCATTTTAGTGTAATAACTTTTCTTGAAGAAGGATCACCAGTCCATAGAAAATTTCTGATGATTCTTTCACATTCCTTGATTATTGTTCTAGGCCACTTGTATACCGCCATTGTATATATGGGAAAACTGCATAAAACAAGTTTAACCAGAATCAGTCTTTCTTGGAATGAAAGTAATCTTCTTTTCCATCCAGCCAAGTTTTCTTGCATCATCTCAACTATACTCCATAAATGAGAGGTTTTTATTCTTCCTGGCTCCAGCATAACTCCCAAATACTTGTCTGGGAAGTTTGAGAGAGGCATGTTAAATAATTCTGTTATTTCTTGTTTTCTTGAATCACTAGTACCACCAATAAAGCATTTGCTTTGTTCCTAAACTAATGACTTGTCCAGAAGCAGCTTGATATTCTTGTAAGACCTTCAGAAGTTTTCTCACATTTCTCTTATCAGCATTGCAGAATATGAAAATATCATCTGCAAAAAATATATGAGAAGGATGAACATTATTTCTTGTAATCATTGGCTAAATTTGATTATCTTGTACCATTCTTGTAAGAGTTCTGCTTAGGAGATCTTCAGCTATAACAAAAAGGAGTGGAAACAATGGGTCACCTTGTCTCAACCCTCTACTAACTTGGAAATAACCCACAGGCCCTCCATTTAGTAAGACAGATATCTTAGCTGATTTAGAAGAGTATGTAGCCATCTAGTAACATTACTTGAGAATCCAAATTTTTGCATTACTTGGAACATGAATTCCCAGCTCAGAGAGTCATATGCCTGAGTGATGTCTAGCTTCAATCCCATGTTACCACCTCTTCTCTTGTGTTCCAAATCATTTACTAATTCAGAAGCTAAAGCAATTTTTTCTTGAATATTTCTCCCTTTGATGAAGGAACCCTGTTGAGGAGATACCATTTTTTTAATGATTTCAGTTAACCTTTTTGTAATACTTTTTGTAATAACCTTAAAGCTGAAATTCATCAATCCAATTGGTCTAAATTGATTTGATCTTTTAGCATTTTTAACCTTTGGAAGAAGTAATAAGAAATTTGCATTTAATCCATTAGGAATGAATCCTCTACTCCACCAAAACTGGATTGCTCTGATGAAGTCTTCCCCAATTATCTCCCATACTTCCCTATAAAACCATCCATCAAAGCCATCTGGACCAGGTGCACTATCTGGGTTTAAATCAAAAACAGCTTCTCTTATTTCATCTGTATTTGGAGTAGCTTCAATCATATCATTTTCTTCTTCATTCACTACCTCAGGAATATCATTAAGAATACTAGTTGCCATAGAAACTTCTTGAAATGTAAATTTGTCTTCAAAATGCTTGACTAAAATGCCAGCTATCTCCTCTTGATTAGAAGTAATGCCATCTTCTTGTTTTTCTAATTCCACAATAGAATTTTGAGTTTGTCTTACCTTTAGGTTAACATGGAAAAATCTTGTATTAGCAGCTCCTTCTTTTAACCATTTTACCCTCGATTATTGTTGAATGATTGATTTTTGTTGATCAAGTAGAACCTCTTGTTGCCCTCTTAAAAGTCACAAGTTTATTGAGCAGATGCAAATCCAAAGGATTTCTGTCAGATAATAGAATTGCTTTCATAACATCTTCTTCAACTTGTTTCAGCTTTTTTGTAACATCACCAAAATTATTCCAGTTCCATAATTGTAAATCTTTTTTGAGTCTTTTTTAGTTTACTCATATATATAAAACTAGGATTTCCTAAAATATCTGAATTCCAAGATTCCATGATTGTTTGTTTAAAAGAAGCATGAGATTTCCATACCTTTAATGCTTTGAAGGGAACATTTTTTTGTTTTGGAATGTCACCACTAGCACCATACAAAACTCCATGATCTGAAATGCCCCTTGCACCAATTTTGTAACCCCAACTTGGATATAATTCTAGCCATTTATCATTAAATACAACCCTGTCAAGATTGCAAACAATTCTTTTTCTTCCAGCTCTGTTATTACACCAAGAGAATTCCAGAACAGTTTTTGGTGAAGATATCAGACTACAGCTGCTTAAGCAATTATTAAACTCCAACATTGAGATTCTTAAAGGTTTTAGACCACCTACCTTTTCTTCCTGACAAGTAACAACAGTAAAATCACCTATTACCAACCAAGGTTTATTTAAGGAGTTTATTTCCTCTATTTTATTCCACAACTCTCTTCTATCAACAGTTAAGGATGATGCATGAACTCCAGTTATTAAAGTATCACCTACTGAAATTGTTATCTCTTGACTAGTACATGAAACTATTGATGGAGGTTTTATTGAATCACTCCAAAGCATCCATATGTTACCTTTATTTAACTCAGATGAATTATGAATAATTTCATAGTGCATACCAGCTAGTTTCAATTTTTTGATGAAATCTGTAGAATATCTTATTTTTGGCTTTGCTAGAATTAAAATTGTAGGACTAAAAGAATGAACTAAATTTTTAAGTTTATCTTTGGCCTTTATTCTTCTAAGGCCTCTGATATTCCAATATATAATCTTCATTTAGAAGGTTGAGAATGAGAAGAATTACCTCTTCTCAGGTTCCCATTTTTACTCAAATTTGATATTAAACTTGCAGCCTGCTTTCTAGTTGTAACATTTGCACCTGTCTTCTGCTTTACTTGATTTTCTACATTTGAACCAAACTTCCCCAGTGGAGGAATCACTGTAACAACTTCATTGATAGAGGGTGCACTTGAAGTTACTTCTAAAAATTTTGATGCAGATAAAACTGGAAAAGCATTTGGTGAGTTTAAGATTTCCTCTGGAGAATTTGGAACTTGCCAGAATTTACCACCACTTCAGTTTGCTTATTTTCATCTAAAATATTATCATCCCCACTTTTTGAAATTGGAGGAATGATGGCATCAAAAATCTCATCTTCATTATCCAGTACATGTTGAGTATTATGAGTTGTTTCATCATCTCCAAAGCAAATATCAAAACCAACCTTAGTTTTATTTTTCACCCTTCTCCAGATTTTCTTAGTTTGAATTACAAGTTCTGCTTCTCCATGCTCTGGAACTTTATTCTTTGATCTACATTCTGTAACTGAGTGACCTACAACTTGGCAGTGAATACAAAACTTTAGAACCTTTGGTATATGAACTCTTTGTTCAAAACTTCCATACTTGGATTCAACCCATATTTTGTTAGGAATATAATTTGACATATCCATTTCAACCAGAACACTAGCATAATACCCAATTTCTCTCTTAAGAGTTGTTTCATCTACTCTAATCGAGCGTCCTAAAGAATTCCCCATGTTTAGAATGATATTTTCTTTCCATTATTCCATGCTGAGACCTGGAAACTGAACCCAAACAAAAGCAGTTGTATATTTTTGCTCCTCTGGTTTAAAATTTGGTTCCCAGCTTCTGAGTTTTAAATTCTAATCTTCAACCTTCCAATCTCCACCCCAAATATGTTTTTTATCATCTTCATTATCAAGTTTAATAACAAAAAAACCCCTTTTGCCAATGGGATTAACTGAATTGAACCTTTAATTTTCCATTGCTTCCTTAAAATATAGTCTGCAGTTTGAAATTTCAGTTTAATGAAATCCAATCTCCTGATCAAGCTGTATTTCCATTCATTTAAACTCTCTTCAATATCATCATCAAAAATAAAACATTTAGGACTATCATCCTTTGAATCACTCATTTTTTCCCCAGAAATAAATCTAGGTTTTGAACTAAAAATTTTTGACACAGAAGAAATTGTTTCTGATCGATTTATTGGTGTTTCCGACAGACTATCGATCATTTACTATCATATTTTTAACACCAATCATTTGAAATTAAAAGAAAATCACCTGAATTTAAGATTTGATTCACACATAAAACGAAGAAAGGAGAAAAAATGTTGACTTGAGTCGATCGCCGATTCACCGAGTCGCAGACACTCTCTCTCTTCCGAGTCGTTCTTTATAATCACCTGAATTTAAGATTTTATATATCTAACGGTCCAAATCATGGATGATGTGGCAATAGAAATAATTCTATCGCCTGTTTGGCTTATCCTAATAAATTTTTGTTCCTCTTTTTCTTTTCTTTTTTAGATTTGAAAATCACTCTGAGTGGTGCATCACTATGTATTTTATCATAGCCTTCTATATTTGTTTTTCTAATTTGATTTCAGGAAGAAGAAAAAAAAAGTCATGAAATAATCAAGAGATTTGATTTGGATGGAAAGAACATTAAACCCTAATCGGTTAACTTGAAGATGAATAAAGAAAGAACGTGAAGAGCACCATCTGAAACGATGGTTAACTAATTAAGTTATTCACAATTCCAAATTGTGTTTCAATCTATACTGTATAAATCTAATATATGAATATCAAATTTATTTATACTGCATTAAACCTAATTTATGATTATCAATTTAATTTGTTGCTTTTCCATGCACGGATGTATTAAACTATACTATCCATTAAACCTGATATCCATTCAAATCTTATGTATTTGAAATTACGTGTTGCTTGAGAATAAAATCATAAGAACAATCTTTAACTTTAGGATCTGAAAACACAAGGGTACCCAAATATACCACAATCTTAAACTTTTCCACCTATAAGTCCTCTTATCGAAAGTGATTGTCTATGGACTGAGTCGAGACAGTACAACGAATCGGTATTCACACTTTGTGTGATCATCTATGGATACGAGATCAAGACAATACAACAATCAAAGTGTGATCACTTGATAATAGGTTCAGACTTAACCAAACTCTATAGAATCACTATTAAGTAATACGGAGTTAACGTTTGTGTAATTTACTTTAAATTATAATAACAACAATTATAATTGCGGAAAACAAAAGAATTTGTTAACGAGGAAACCGCAAATGCAGAAAAACCCCGGGACCTAGTCCAGAATTGAATACTCTCATAATTAAGCCGCTATACAAAATAAAACCAACTTCGTATAGTTGAGACCAAACAACTAAACCTATAGTTCACCTAGTTTCTTCAGTATCCATGCGCTTCCGACATTTATAAGTGCACACACTGGAACAATTCCTTTGGTTCGTATTCCAAACAGTCAAGGAACAACAAATCTGTTGGATAACAACTCTATTCAATCTCAGTGATATGAGTTAGACAAATACTCCTCTGTTTAATCCAATAAACTCCTTTGTCGGGTTTAGATCTGTCTATCCAACAACTACCAAAGTAGCAGAGTTTAGATTTTGCAATCAAATATAGAATTTACCAAGATACTATAAAGTGGTGTCGATCTACGCAACTAATCAATCAAATCTATCAAAGATAAATTGATTATAGTTGGATCCCAGCCGATCAAGTTTTGTGCACACCAAAGATATGAAACTAATAAGAAATCTTCTTTGTCTTCATATATTCTTTAATCTTCAATAAACACTTGCACACCACAACTTGAATCTCTTGTGATCAATCACGCTCAGAACGGAGTCTGTTAACAATGGATTATCACAAGACGTCTTTAGATCTACAAATAAATCTAAAGATCACGTCGATACTTCGATCTAGTTTGAGTGAATCTTATATCATAATAAAAGATTCTAAAGAATAAACAAACTAGGTGCAATCAAAGTTCAACAACCGTTAGTCAGTTAAATCAAATCGAAAACTAATAATACTGCAATTATCTAGTTTCCGACCAATGGTACTCGTATAGCTACTCAATCCCAAAGAAGTCTTTAAAACGAGCGGTCGTAAGAGATTTCACCTAATTAGGGTACTTTCCTCTCAGAATAGACGGCTCCACCAGTAACAACACAACAAGGTAGTTTTGCTGGCTCTTAGGATTAGTTTGCTCGAAATGAAAACTTAGGTATTTATAGACCAAGAAAGTTTGGACACCAAGGAATTTCCA
The DNA here is from genome assembly GCF_003573695.1 of Papaver somniferum. NCBI lineage: Eukaryota > Viridiplantae > Streptophyta > Magnoliopsida > Ranunculales > Papaveraceae > Papaver > Papaver somniferum. The sequence continues at coordinate 82,982,781 of NC_039366.1, forward strand.
AAATCGAATATTCTCAAGATATGAAATAAATGCCCAAATCATTTTTCATAATTCCTGGAAATGATTTGTCCAAATATCTATCGAAATCTCACTAGAAAATCTCCAATTAGTAAATGCACATTACCAATTTTTATTTTCCAGAGATATGCATTTAATTGATGGTAATTAAAAGCATATAAAACTAATAACCTTAATTAAAAGATTCTTAATTTATTTCGGTTTGGGATTCTCCTTTAGTTAAGGAATATCTTTGAACAATAAAAGATAAGAATTACTATACGTGTTCAAAGTATGTCAACATCTTTATCTTTGTAAATCCTTTTTCATATCTACAATCTTGGAACCGATTTGCCACACTTCCAAACAAGTTTAGAATTGGTTCATCTGATTTCCAATAACTATATATGATTGATCAAATATCAATCATCAAATCACAAATCATGGGTTTACGGTTCTACCAAACACAAGGATCGGTTCTACCTCCATATGGTTACTGGGACCGGTTATATCAGTTACCAGGATTGGTTACATCAATTACCAGGACCGGTTACCATATACTCATGGTATTAGTTGTGATCGGTCGCACCAGTTACCAGGATCGGTTACACCAATTACCAGGACCAGTTACACCAATTACAAGGATCGATTACACTCTTTTGTGATCGGTCACACCAATTACTAGGATCGGTTACACCAATTACTAGGATCAGTCACATCAATTACAAATATCGATCATACCATCTTAGGTGATTACTTAGGATCGGTTGCACTAATAAAAGTCATACCAATAAATAATTCAGGCACTGTGAATAGTTTTACCAAGATACATAACAAGTCATGGTCGGTTCTACTAATTCACACATATTGGTAATCCAAAGATATGCAATGAATAACAATACCAATAAGCCTAGCGATTTCCCTTTCGATTCACAAAACAAGTTTATGAATGTACTTCCTTTAAACAAATGTAAACATTGTTTTCTAGAATGAAATCTTCACCTTTACCCATACACATAATCACAATAGCATTCATACGATTATGTCGATGTCTTATATACGAAGTTCAAAAGATAAGCGTTATACTTCTTATTCTAATTCCTTAACACTATGTCTACTAGAGTATAATCATTCACAGCTTCGCAGTTATGTTTTAAATATAGCACGACTTGAAAGATACGTTGGGAATGAAACAGTTCAAGTCAAAATATTACTAACCTCAAGAGGAAGGATGATGTCGTCGATGTAGCTTGTTACTTCTTCACATTCTTCAAGTCTTCGAGTAATCCTTGTATGTCTCATAATCCTAATCTTTCTAGCCTCACCTATACGAAGTTGTCTCTAGTATATAATCAAGCGACTCTTTAATTGAGTTTTGATTCACTAAAATTTGACAACCAAACTTGACATACCAACGCTTGGTCGAGCTATTCTCTAACAGGATCCATCTCAACATTTCGGATTAGACTATTACCCATTTCACGGCAACAATAAAGCTTAATTTAAGAATCAAAGGAACCAGTAACATCAATTGGAGAAAAAAAATGTTTCCCCAAATTTGTATCTACCATGTAACATAAAAAGAGTCTAGTATGCTTCAAGATATTGTTTTTCTTTAGTTTTTGTGCATCTAGGGTTAATTAGTCTAAGCCAAACGAATACAATTAGTTAGCATGCTAGGTCATCCATGATTTGGACCGTTAGATATATAAAATCTAGAGGTTACAAGGTTTTGTCAAATCCTTTTGTTAAAGGATCCCGACCCTTTAGATAAATGAAAGATATATGTACTTAATTTAGACAATAACCGGTAGACTTAATATTTATGTTGTATGTCCATTCCTTTACAGAACAGATCTAGATTTTGAGATTTGAACTGAGGTTCATTATCAGCTATTGGCATCCCAAATCTGCATATTATATACTCCTAGATGAAATTTCTGACATCTTTCTCAGTGGTTTTGACTAAAGCTTTTGCCTCTACCCACTTGAAAAAATAGTCTGTAACCACCAACAAATTTTCTTCCGCCTGGAGCCTGATTGTTTCAGGTGTGTTAGTTTCCAGGTCTTGATTGTTGAAGTTATGATCAAGATATAGTTTTTAGATTGATTAAAGATATTTTACCATTGTAAATGGTCTCATAATATCTAGGGCCCATGTTACAAATAGCCATGGGCTGAGAACATTGTGTTAAACTTTAGCTGGCACGTTATTATAATATCTACACATTTCAGGTCACAAAGTATTATTTTGGACCTTATGAATCATTGCTTTGATATTCCAGATTAGGTAAAGTTTCAGATAACATTATTGTAGATTTTTGTTTCATGCTCATGAAGATAAATTAACATAAATTAATTAGAATTCAAAATTGAAAATTGAAAAAGTGAGGGTACCAAGTACACCACCAATTTTTTTGTTCGGCAACCTGTATGGACAAAACCTAATACAATCACAAGTAGGTCAAAAATAAAAACCTTAGAAGAAGATTGTACATGGATTTTTTGTCTTTATCGTCCACAATAAATATGTATAGACCAAATGTCTGTATACCCAACCGTGTAGAAGAGTTCTTGGATGATCTCAAAAATCAATATCCAAGTCAAGATCAATCGTGTCTGAATTAAGAGGATCCGAACTTCTAACAAGTACGAACCTTGTAATCTATCTTTGAAGATATGAATTCAACAAGAACAAGTTTTTATTTTGATCTCAAATAATAAGGAATTAAACTATTATAGAGATAAAAAATATAATATGGAAAAGGAAAAACACAAGACACCAAAAATCTTGTCAACAAGGAAAACTGCACCTGCATAAAAACCTTAGGACCTAGTCCAGCTTTGAACACCACACTATATTAGACTGCTACAAATATTATCCTACTGTCAGACTTCAGGCTGGAATGTTATTGACACCGACTTAACCCTCCATGCAATTCAGATGCAGTCATGTTCCTTACGTATCTTGAACCTCGCAAGATTCTACGCACTTGATTCCCTTAACTGACATTCTATACAGCCTAAGAGTTTCTTCAACCTCAATGGACACTTTTGATACCTATTTACCACTAACAGACAAGCTTATTTGATTTCCCTGTTGATATGTTTCATTCTTGGTTCGAAAAAACCTCACGAGTCCGGAACACTTACACTCAGTTCCTGAGAAGATTAGATTACTGACCATCACTCAAGAAAAATATAAAAAAATCAAAAAAAAAAGTTTAGTTATCTATATCGAGGAATCACAAAGTCTGAAACGAAGATAACTTTGTGATTTCTATTGATCTCGATCCCGATCTGATGTTTAGAAAACCTCAAGGATCAATAAAAACAAGATCTGGATACATGAACTATCAGGTAAAAGATAGTCTGATCGGGCTTCACAAATCCCTAAGTGAAGTCTTCAAAGTCATAACCAATAATACAATTCTATGAGGAAGCTAGGTTATAAAGGACAACTTTAGCTTTGCAATTAGGACATAAGTGTGTCAGGAATTGCGAAATACGGTTGCAATAGTCTCTCTATTTATAGATTTTTAAGGCTCTAGTTATCTTCGAATTCAAGCTAAGATAGATTGAGATCCAAGAAAACACTTTCTCAATTTAGATGAAATTCTTATTAGGAATTCATGTAAGCATGCAAAAATTTCGCCTTGAAATTACACAAAAGAATATGCGTTATGGTCCAGGGTTCTGGAACCGTGCACAATGATGGTCCATAGCGGCTTAAGTAGCCTTTGACCTTACAAGCACTAGCGGTGTTCAATAACACTCAAGTCTAAACAATAATCCACAAGCCCAAAGTGATTTTGTGAATAAAGTTATCTTAGAAGTGTGTATGAGAGTTTTAGCGAAAGCGAACAATAGTCGTACAGAATAGTTCGCGTACTTTTGTTAATATTGGAACTGTGTAGGTTTGCAAACCACTGGAAATTCGCAAAATCATGCCCAAGGGGGTTTGCAAACCTTGGCAGTTCTCAAAGTCATATCTGGGGGTTTGTAAACCGATCCCTCATTCTGTAACTCATATGTAAAGGTTTCACAAACCAGGAAAACCTCTACAATCTGCGGAATTTAATCTGACAGGGTTTACATACAAGTATGCGTACCTTGTGCCAAGTAGTTCTAAGTCTCTCATAATTAATTTGAAACATTTTCAATAGCCATGGACAGTATGAACTGTTGCTTGGGAAATTTCTAAATGATGAACTTGAAACAAAAATAGTTAGGGAACAATAAATTGTTCTAACTAAGATTGCTAAGGATCTACGAACATCCATTGCTTGAATCATATTTAGAGAGTTTAACTAAGACAATCTTGAACTCGAAATTTTTTCTTTGTAATAGTAATCAACTAAATTCAAACAACATAGTATCGTAAGATAGAATGGTAAATACCATGAGTAAATAGGATATGTCAGTTTTCACATCCCTCTTTGTTGATGAAGTTCTTGTAAATGTCTTTGTTTGTTTTTCAGTCTTCAATCTTCAAGGGTTATTCGATGATGTATGATACTCAATTAAAATGCTTTAATCCTAGTCCGAGACTTGGCTTTCGTTGACTAAAAATCAAGATATAGTTTTGTACATCTATTTTGACAACAAGCTTGAGATACCAAAACTTGCGAGTTCAACCGAGCGATTGTCTAACAAGAATTACCTCTGGCATTTGTCACATGTCTTTTTTACTAGCTCAGTATACCTATCATGTTTGGCCAAAAATATCCCTGAGATTTGGCTTTATCTGTTAGGACCTTTTGCCTGTGTGATTACCGCAAACTCTTGAATGTATCTCATCCAATATATATGTTTTTTTCTTTTTAACTACACACCTGGGGAGAGGTCCTAGGTAAGTTTTCATGTAGATGTCATCTCCTATTAGCTGGTACTTGCGGATTTTTGTAACATTTTTTATTGCTTATTTAGGATCATATGGTAATAGAATTCATATCGATTATTTTCTTCATTAAAGACCCAACAACTTCAACTTGAGTGGTATGATAGGTACAACATGCACTCTTCAAGATGAACATCACAACTTTGAAAAAATAGTGTCCCTATCATATATGAATGTAATATGTTATTCATTTTATGTGATCATGTTTATGTGATTATAACCAGAATATTCATCCATGAAAATTAGACGTTTGTATCTTGTGACAACTTCCATTATCCTATCAACGTCAGGAAGTAGATCGGTCCTTGGCATAACTAATATTTTTCAGTAAAAAAGGTTCATGCTCTGTTTGTAGTTCAAACATGTTTAGCTTTTCTTCAGGTGATAGGTCCTTACCTATGTAGGTGAAAACGTATGGGATACCAAATACACCCAACTTTTTCGTTCGACAACCTGTATAGACAAAACTTAATAAATTATATAGCAAGAAGGTCAACTTAATGATCCTTGAAAATATGTATATAGAGTTATTTCTCAACCTCTACTCAATCATTACATGTATAGAATCAAGGTCCGTGAACCTGATTGTTAAGCAGAGTACTTGGACGATCTCAAAAATCAATCTAGTCGTATCCAAATAACTCAATCGGAATTCTTCTAAGTGATTAAACTTGTTATTTATCTTTCAAGATACAAATTCTACAAGAAACTAGTCTGGTAATCGATTACAATTAAGTGGACGTATCTACTTAGATTGAATACGTACTAACCTATGTAAATATAATTTTAAAGATAAACAATATAATGCGGAAAAGGAAAAACACAAGAGACCAGAAATTTTGTTAACGGGGAAATCACAATAGCAAAAAAAAAAACAGGACCTCGTACAAATTGAACACCACACTGTATAAAGTCGTTACAAACACTAGCCTACTATCATACTTCGGACTGGAATATAGTTGAGACCGAACCCACCCTCCAAGCAATTCAGTTACAGTCGCGCTCCTTACGTCTCTTGAAACTCGCAAGGTTCTATGCACTTGATTCTCTTAGCTGACGTCCCTTATAGCCTAAGAGTTGTTTTAGCCGAAGTGAAGACTTTTGATACCAATCTTCCTTTAATAGATAAGCCTATTTGATTTTCTCTTAGATCAAATATCAAGGTGTGAAATTATGTTTGCAATAGAAAAAGCTAGCAAACCTCACAAATATGACACTTACGACTCCCAAAGAGTAACCTAGATTCTTAACCACCTCTCAAGAACAATATTTGAAAGATCAACTAAGATCAGTTTTTAGATATCTATCTTTAGGAATCACAAAGTCTGAGATGAAGGGAACTTTGTGATTATTATCTATCTTGCCTGAAAGAGATTACGAAAACCTCGATAACAGAAAAGCAAGATCAAGATTCACGAACTATCGAGGTAAACATAGTCGGACCTGGCTTCATGAATCCCCAAAGCGAAGTCTTTTAGTCGTGGACCTAATAACGTTACACAGAGGAAACCTAGGTCAATAAAGGACGACTCTATAATCAACTAGGACACAAAGTATCATGGATTGATTTTCCCAGTTGACATAGATGCTCTATTTATAGTTTTCAAAGACCATGGTTAGCTTAGAATTCAAGCTAAGATAACTTGAGAATCCAGCAAACACTTTAGGTCTTCAAAATACAATAGAAGAGTATACGCATAGGTTCGGCTACAGAACCGTGTATCATGACTGTTCGGTTTAGCAAGTTTAGCCAAAGAAGTAAAAGTTACTTGATAATCAATTAAACACCTAAGAAATTAATCACGATTCACACACGTAAGTGTATAAGTGATCAATGAAGTCTTAGAAGTGTTTAAGAGAGTTATAGCAATGCTAAACATATTAAAATAATAAGTCTTTAAGTATCTGCTAAACATTGTTGGGACAGTTGGTACAACGGTTTGCCAACCATAAGTATTTTTCACGAGTCAGGGTGTTACGCTTCGTGAACCGGGTTCGCCAACCCTACTAGACTACCGAACTCAGTTGGCTACGGTTCGTTAACCGGGTTCGCCAATTGCTAGCCTATTTATCCAACTTATAAAATTCACTTCACCACGGTTCGCCAACCGGGTTTGTAAACTGTTCCCAATTGAACTTGCGGTTTGCGAACTGGTTCGCCATCCTTCATGTATTTATGTATCTCATATATCTATAGTTTGTGAACAGGTTCACTAACCTACCCTGAGTAGAAATATCAATAAGTTCATATTTCTCTCCTATGATGTTTGAAACATTTTCAAGTGATATAATCATTTGCATGGGCAATTTTCAATTGATCCAAAAATTAATTCATAGAACTTATATTGTTAATGACATTTGATCATCTAATTTCTAAATCATATTTCGAGATTTTTCACAAGACAAGCTTGATAGACACATTTTTGTGTCTAATTTGATCTCAATACTATTTATTGTTGGCACTCGATTTTGTACTAATTTTGATATTTTATGTGTTTGTAGGCATTTTTGGGATATTTTATGTGTTTGTAGGCATTTTTGTGTCTAAGAATCAACTCGAAAAGTTGTTATTTGCACCCGGAGGACACGTGATATTCGGACTCTCGTTATTGGTTAAGTGGCAGCTCAATTACTAAGGGGCAACCCATGTCACCCCAAAAAGGCAGATGTTATTCGCACCCCAGGATCGGATAAGGGGAACCCATCTTCTTCTCCGTTTGAATTTGAAATTGGTGGGAATTTTTGAACTTCATGGAACAGAATTAGGGTTTGTGTTTGTGATGTGAATAATGAGATTCAATCGCTGAAACTTCTTGGGTGAGTCTGTTAAATCTTAACAGGGTTGGTATGATTGATGGAATTCATAAACTTTGGCTGGGTTTGCTAGAATCATGGATCTGAAGCAACACAGTTTTGGCGGGAAAGTTGTTCTTCACGGACCAGAATTAGGGTATGAGAATTCGAAGCTTTGTAGTGAGATTTAATGGCTATACTTGTTTGGGATAACTCCATTAGGTGAAACATGGCCGGTAAGGGTCTTAGAATCAATCCAGGTTGGATGGATAGTTGTATCCAAAGAAAACAGGGTTCACGGGTTTGACTGTATCTGTGTGTATTTGTGGAAGTGATTTAGCTGAAATTTAATTGGATTTTTGGTCGGAATTGGTTGCAGAATGACCTGTTTCATTCAAACAGGGAAGGTATGTGTGTTGGAATAAATCAAATATGGCTGCAACGTGGAGATTGGTTGAAACAGTGAAAGAATATTCTCGAGAGATATTTTTGGTATTTTGTTGAGATATTCTTGGTGGTAGCATGTGTCTGGATGGAGTTTAATTCATTCAATAGTCGTGTATCAAAGTAATTGGAACATGTAAATACCAGCAGAGCGCGTGAGGAGATAAAAAAAGAAAGAAAATACCCGTACCTTGCATGGAGAATAATCAAAAATATTTTGCATTTTCTCGAGAGATTTGGAGTCGCTATGGGTATAAATAAGTTGTTGGGAATCCTAGAAGGATATGGAGAGTTAGGGGTTAGAACAGAGAGCAACAGAGTGATCAAATCACGAGTTGCAGAGAGAAATTTTTGCTGCTGCAGAGAAGATGAACATGAAGAACATTAGCTGTTAAGGACAGTCGTTTTCTAAGGTCGTATATTTCAAGTCTGCAACAGTCCATTAGTCACGCTTATGTTCTGTTAGTAACACCTCTTGTAACAGTGTTTCTTTGTAACAGTTGCATCTGTAACAATTATAACTGTTACAAAGGACCTGTTTTATACCTTTTCTCCTTGTAAACACCTTTTTGAGCAATGAAAAATTCCTTTGAGTGTGTTTTCACCATGCGGAGCTAGACCCAATCACTGGGACAACAAAGGAAGCAATTTTTCATGATTGTGGTAAATGAATTAATTCTTTTATTGACTTTTTGCATAGATTTAATTGCTTTATGATTTCTATTAATTATTTGTTATTTTGTTAGATGTCGCATGCTTAGTTCTAAATACTTTAGATGCGTCATGCTTTTAACTTACAAATAATATTTTACGAAATCTATTTTTGGCAAAGAACTAGAGTCACAACTTCTTTTGTTTGAGCTATATTGTCTAGAGTTAATGACTGAACCATAACAATATGAAAAGTAGTGGAATCCCGCGTCTCAGCGTCTCTTCATCTTGTGACAAATTGTGTATATATATTTTTCCTTATTTTCTTTATTAAGTCTTAAAACAAATTCTCAACAAATCTGAGTGAACGAATCATCTTACTACAACATCATTGAAAATACCATCAAAGCTTGACTCGAAACTTCTTCTTTATAACTTTACTATAAGTCATACGACATAGTATCAATAGATAAAACGATGGTATAGTGAGTAAAATAAAATGGTCCAGTCTTCACATACCTGATACATAAGTTCTCCAAAAATTTTGTCGATGTTCAGTCTCCAATGGTGATCTCTGATACTCAACTACAATTCTAACTTATCCAAAACTTGACTTAGTAGACTATAAATCAAGATATAGTTTTGATTACCTAACATTGATAACAAGTTTAAGCTTGTGGGTTCAACCGATCTATGCTCTAACAGTAGGTAATTCTTGGTTCCTCAATTGTTCCAAGATTTATATCTTTTAGGAGTTCTACTACCTCCTCTTTAAACTCGCGTTCTGGTACATCCAGTAACTCTTTTTTAGCTTCAGAATGTATGTTAAAGACATGTCTTGGATTGGACGCTAGGTTGTTCAACCCAGTTATATGTCTTTCAAGTTTTGCTCTTTTACCTGATAATTTAACTACTATCTTCTCAATTCACCATGTGAGTCTTCTTGTTGAACTATAGATAAAATTGTTAATTCTTTTAACACCTCTTGATCCCGACGAACTATATATTCACCTTCAATTATTATGAACTCTGACTTTTGGTGATAGGTGGATGGTACCGCTTGCATTGCATGTTGCCAGTCTCTTCCCAATATTATATTGTATGGTTACCTTTTATTGATTACTTTGAAAATGACATTTGTTTTTATGCGACCTGCCTCAACTATCTGAGTTACCTCTCCAATTGTATAAGATTTTGAACCATTGAAACCGATAATAAATAAACTATTTGCGAGTAAAGCACCTTCCTTAGTTAGCTTCATTTTCTCGGATACTTGCAGATAAATGTTGTCACATATAGATCCTTGATGTGTTATAATTTTTCTGCAATCCCAACCATCAGCAATCAGATCCATTACCAAAGTATCAGAGTGTGAAAATATTAGTTCAGCTAGGTCTTTTGCAGCGAACCTATTGTCATCATGTGGTAAGAGTAACTCTTCAAAGCTTAGACGTAGAAAAGTTATATTTACACATAATTTTCTCTTTCTGTTAGTTAGTTCCAGCTTTGATTCATCTCCAAATTTAGGTGTTGAATATATATCATGTCCACACATCCTTTTATATGTTTTACGGGAGATCTAGGATTCTGGCCTGGACAATGCACAACAAATTCTTTCGGATGACCTTCCTTGACCATGTTATCGATGAACCTGATCAATTTTTTCCAATCATTAAATAGGTGTCCAATAGCTTCATGATATGCGCAATAATCTTTGCTTTTTCATTCAGTCTTTATTCTTCTAGGAGTTAGGAAGTATGGCTTATTTTTCATGTATTGTAATATATAGCTTTAAGAGTTATATTTAACTTTATGATGTATTGACTATCTTTTTCCCATCTGATATTTGTATCTTCCTTGAATTTTCTCCTCTTTGAGGGCTACCCTGGTGATTTTTGGAACTGAGTTCTCTTACCACTTGAAGACTGGCCAACTGAATATGCTTTGTGATCTGAAAGAATAAGTGAGAGAAAATTCTCATATTCTCTCCTAACCCACTTCCATGCCTTACCATATACTTGGTCTAAAGAAGAAAGTACCGAGCCAGTAAAAAAATCCCCGATTTGTTTTTTAAGCAAAGCATTTCTTAAAAGGAACACAATACTTTTTTCATGTAGCTTATCTGGTGATGTTGCAGCTTTGAATCTTCTTAAAAAATCTGTGAAGGTCATATCATCTTGGTGGAACATTTAAAAAATACCCTAAAGTACATCACCTTATTTTATGTTGCAGAAATAATTCTGGATAAACAGGTTTTTGATGTCCTGGAATTTATGAACTGAGTTTGATGGTAAACAACTGACCCATGTTAATGCATTTTTCTGCAAACTGCTAGGAAAGAATCTTCCATGGTCAATTTATTCTCCAGATATAGTGCCACCATTTGCTCATAGTGAAAGATATGTTCATTGAGATATATATCCCCATTGTATCTTTCGAAGTTAAGTGGATAATATTTTTCAGGATGACGACGTTCTCCTACTTCTTTTGACAATGGTCTATCTTTGAACTGAAGGGTTAGGTTTTTGTTTATTGGTCGGAAGTTTAAACATGTCTTCTTGTTCCTTGAACATTCACTCCATATTAGAGTCCAAAAATTCATTAACTGAGTTCATTATGACAATTGGTTTAACATCATAAACTACATGTCTTGGTGTTAACAGTTATTGATTTGCCATTGGGCTGTAATTTCTGAACGGTTACCTTTATCGGTCTTTAGGATAGTTAGGTAAGCTTGTCTTAGGTAGTGGAGGTACGTTAATATGTGAAGGTTGTTATGTAATTGTAAGATTGAAATTATTGTTTTAGGTGGAGTTATCTGATTGACTTTTTCAGCTAAAGTGTTGAATAACCGTAAGAACATATCGTGTGATATATGTACCACTAATGTAATATTTAGAGTTGGAGGTCTAGGTAATTGCCTCATTTACCTTGGTGTAGTTGCCAATACTATTAGGACTGTTATCGGTAAACTATCTGGGCCTTTAACAGTTGATGAAGTAATCTGAGGTACAATCTGTTAGGAAGATGTTGCAGGTCCAGATCCATATGATGTGTTAGTACGACCTGAAACACCTGAAGAAGATGCAGGTATTGCATGTATGATAATTGGTGTTGACACATCTGGTGTACTTATTATAGGTGTAGTTGTACTCATAGATAATATTAGTCGAGGTGGTAAGGTTCTCCTTTCTACCAATGATGACATTGTTATTTTTATAAAAAAAAATGATTATAAGATAACAGGTCTAACAATAATAGTAAATATCTTAACAAGAGAAATTAGATCTAAGCCTATTTTCGTAGGACATTTAGATTTAACGCTAATTGTAATTTTAACATTATAGTAGATAAAAAACAAACAAGGATCAATAACCTTAAATTTAAAAAACTAATAGTGTGTTTTTTTGCATCCGACTCACAATTTGGATCTGATTCAACCCCTTGACGCGAGTTAGATGCCAGGCCGCTTGTTTTTGAGTTTTAGTCAGATATGACTCGCAACCTGACTCAGAAAAATGCCCCTGACTCATGGGACCAGGCCACTGACTCGTATATTTTTGAATCTGTTGAGTCATGTCTAACTCAAAAAAAAAATAATGAATTATATCCTGTGAGTAAGGTGATTTCAGTCAGATCCAGACAAGCCAGATCCGAAAAAAAAATATGACGTAAGTTATTTGTTATCATATATAAATATTAATAAGAAATTCTGCCAAAACATATGCAAATGGTAGTAAAACAAATATTGATAATTATATCTACATATTTGATATGTCAAATGACATGGAAAATCTATGTCGATTAAAGTATCAACACAAAAGATCAATAAAAGTCAACACGATGAACTGATGAACTTGCAGTAAATATTTGATACCAAGAATTCGACGAATGATTAGATCAGATTACTTCCCTGAATTCAGTGATGATAGTGTTTATGCATGTAAATCGGCATGAATGATATCGGATTGTTAAAAGGTGATGTTTCATCATAATCGGTATAAGAATTCATCGATGACGCTCTGGTTTTAATCAAGAAAACCACTAATTGATTAATTCACTCAAATCTTACCAAAACCATCATATTTTCCATAAGATTTCAAGTATTATAAGCAAGAAAACGATATAAAGGTTAATAAATCAAAGTTTTTAGGTTGAATAATTTCCAGATTAATCTTGTAACCCTAAAAAATCATCAAAAACTTAGTGAACATTGTTTCTGCAATCGTTTTGTTTCAAAATTACAGGTTAAACATGCATCAAAATCATGACTCAAAGCTTAATATAAATAGAAATCAAAATCATGATGTAGCATGTTTTTATCGTCGATGAAGACACATAATTCAGTTTGATTTTATTGTGTACTTGCACAATGATCTGATTCAACTTATTTTGTTAGACTAATCACCTTTACTTAATCAATTTACAATATTCGTGCATAAATCAATCACAATTCAATGATAGTTTCTCAGTTATCTTTTGAGTCGGATAGAGAATAATCACTAAAGAGAATTGTAAGAGAGAGAGAGATATCATAGAAAGTATAAATTTTATTGATCAAATGTTTTGTCTACAAGATCAGCCTTTTTGGATATAAATACAACGTAATTCTCATATTAAAGGTGCAATTAATTAGGGGCCACTTATGCCCACGTGATGATAACGCCATGGTTCATTCGGCTTTCTCGATAAGTAACCTCCATAACCCGAAGTTGATTTTCTCTCTTAGGTCATCATCGCAACTCCAATCCTCGAATCTCAGGTTGGCATTTGATAAATTCGGGTCCTATCTTGACTTCTCACTCCAAAACATAGGTTTCATATGAGACTTGATGTTAGACTTCAGGTCTCACATGTGATAGAGTCTTGATCTTTAGGTCCCGCACATGATTGGACCTCAAACTTCAGGTCTCGTACGTAACAAAATCTTCATCTTCATATCTCGACCTGGGATTTATCTTCCTACAATTATATGTTACTATGTGTAGTAGGGTAAAAACTGATTCTAGAGAAAAAAAAAGAAGTAAAAATGGGTAGGTTGACGAAAAACGAGCCTAAACCCTACACAAATGTACTGCATAGGAGTACTTTAGATCTATTCGATAGATCAATTTGTACAATTCTGTCCTAAACCAAGAAATGGTTGTTCCAGTCTTGCTTCAATCACAAAGGAATGAGAAGGGTTGGTCTTAGGGAGGGAAGCATAGGAAGTGTTGAGATCAGAGTGGCAGATTCTGTGAGAGGTGAAGGTGTGTGAGCGTCTATCATAAAGTAGAACCTGCTTGAAGGTTGTAAGCAATGTGTTCTCTGTATTCTGGATACTTACGAAGTAGATCAGAAAATATATTTATGTGTAATCATGCATGTACACCCTGATCTCCTAGGAAGTGGAAGTTGTAGAGGAGTAAGAAGGTGCAGATCGTGTGAAAGTGATGAAACCGTGTCCCTGTCATGGATGGAAGACTAGACGGTTTCACATCCACTACTCTTCTACTCTTGTTAACTATCCGCCTTTCCTGAACTTTCTCATAATGGGTGCATTGCACACAGCATTTCCGTAGACCGCCAGACCAATGCCCTGATGAACATCCCCCATTTGTGACATTGTTGATATCTCGAGTAAAATATGAAAGAAGTCATCTTACATGACTAGCTTGTCATGCATGACTAGACTGACATGCATGACTAGGTCGAAAACTTGTGTTGTATGGAACGTAGTTATGCTAACACCTCTCCTTGACTGAAAAGTAGTTATGAGAGGTGAATAAGAAGACGTGATTGTTTAAAGATGTGGTGTTGAACGTGCATGTAGGACATGCGAGTTTTGACCAATCACATTTAAGTTATGTTACATGGAGATAATAGCAATTCGAGTCTCTCATGGATTTCCAGGAGAAGCACCCAGAGATGTGGTGCTCTTCGATTTGTTTGATTTTTGAACAAAACCGATAATAAAGCAATTTGAATTTTCCACAAAACCCTTAAAGTTAATGTTTAAAATATTTAACGTGTGCGACTTACGCGGTCAGTCTTAAATGCTTTTATATAAATTTAAGAAGCATGACCATCCCTGTGAGCTATGGACAACGTGGTTGGTCCACTGGGAAGAGGTCCGACTGGTAACCGTAATGGCACCTCATAAGTCGAACGGAATTAAATCTAAATCGATCAATTAGCTAGTGAAGTCGAGCGACCGACATGAGTCTGCGACTGTCATGGACGGACTATTTGACCTAATTAGGATTTTTGAAGTAACTCGACTAGCTTACTTTGGCTAGCTATTGGGAGCTGATCATGTAGGCTAGGAGCGTTCCTATTGGCTGAAAAGGTAGAGGGGCGAGTAGTGATCATTATGAAGCTTGATCGTTTATGTAAAGAAGAAGTTGAGCTAGCTCAACTGACCGTCCAAGTTGGATAGTCGTGATTGCTTCGCGACTGACTCGGGCGGTCCGGATCCAATTCTTCAATAAAGTTAACGAGCTCGACTAGCCCATTTTGGCCAATCACTGGGAGAAGAGCATGTACGCTACTAGCAATCCGATTGGCCAGAATATAGACGAGCGACAGGTAGTCAGTATGGCTCCTTACTAGCCGCCCATAAGAAGACCTAAGATAGCCAAACCTACCAGTCAGGATGGGTGGTTGTAACTGCTTTGCGTCTGTTTTGAACGACCAAGATCTAATTTCTTAATAAAACCAAGCAGCTCAACTAGCCTACTTTACCCTGCTATATGGAGTGAAGCATGTAGGCTATGAGTGATCGGGTTGGTTGGTTAAGAAGAGGAGTGTGCGGTGGTCAACAGGGGACATGCTCGTCGACCATGGAAGGCATGAAGCATGTTGGATTGGCCAGCATAGTTGGATGGTCGTTATGACTTTGCGACTGACTTGGGCGGGCAAGATCCAATTTCGAATAAGCAGCTCGACTAGCTTACTTTGGCCGGCTATTTAAAGCGGGGCGATCAGATTGGTCGGTTAAGAATGGGAGCATGCGGCAGCCAACATGGAACATGCTCGGTCGGCCGTGGGATGCTTGATTGGTCGGCCAAGTGGCGCGGCCGGTCCTTTTTCGTGACTGACTGATCTCATCTAAATCCAAATTTGGTTATTTTTAGGGTTTTGCACCCACCAGCTCCATGATCAACTTACTCCTAATTTTACTGGGCCTAATTCCGACCAATAGGAAGTGACATATTATGCATGCTCCAGTTTTAGGGCAAAAAATCAAATTTTGTGAGTTGACACAAATTTAGGTCAAATAATTGAATTTTGTGTATTGATACAAAATTGAGTAAATTAATTGAGTTTTGCACGTTAGTGCAAAATCATTAAATTTTGCTAGTAGCGTGGTGCTGGTCTTGTTGGCACGTGCTTTGATAAGGCACCTTTATGCATATCTTAATTCGGAAAGTTCAGGAAATTCATGCTACTCAGCAGAGAATGAACACGAGTATCATGTCAGTACTAAGAGTTCAGCTGGGAATATAACATTACATAAATACTCAACATGCTCTACGGTGGTAAACAATTCAACTTGGAGCTTGAGTTTTAATACAATAAAATTACAGAATATCTGGAATATTGCAACATGCGCGAATATTATTCTAATAATTTCGTAAATACCGGTACTGAGCAGTAAACATAATTTGTACATTCATACGTATACTTTATGAACTCAGCCAAGCAAAGTTCGTAGTCACATACATGTAGCAAAAGAGGCATAGGCATTCACTAGGTTTTTAATACGTTGCTCAAATTCTTTGCAGAATGAAGGCACAAAAATAGATAAGAGTTTTACAGTTTTCGTCCTAAGCTAAAAATTATGGATGCTATATTTTTTTATCCACACATTCTACAAGAATGAGCGTTTAAAGGAATTATTTTGGATTTTTGTTAAAGGGAGAGCAAAAGGTGATTCGAGGAAAGCAAAAATCGTAGTCAACTCGTTAGCTAGAACCCGGTCAATATATATTTCAAATTAAGACCAAATTACCCTTCTCAGAACACCCACCCGGCTTTAAATTCCAATCCACCCCCAAAAAAGAATACCGCCACCACGAAGATTGATAATAGCAGGACTGCAGGAGCAGCAAAATCATATTGTGTTGTGTGGTGAATGTACTGCAGATCATCACTCATAAATCGTTTGGTATATACTAGAAAGAAAATGAGTCGAAACTTGTGCACTGACAAGAGATTGTGGATGTGCAACAATACAGTAGGTTGTTTTGGTATTAATAGGATGAATTACTAACTTTCCAATCTATGATTTCTACAAGGGAAATTTCATATGTCAGGTTAGGAAATGTATGCATCGGAATCTAACAACAAAAATGATCTTGATAAAAGCCCCTTATTACTCGCTACAGATTGTACCAATATTAAACCATAGCAGTAAAAATTAGTTCGGTGAAGAAATCTCTAGAATCCTAATTCCATCCCCGTTATTTATTTATGAAAATCCTATTTTATGTATTCATCAAAAGCTTTGTTTACCATGCAGTATATTTCTCATTCAGAAGTTTCCCGGTACCCTGTTATTGAGTCAATTTGTCCCTCTCATATCATGTTATCACCAAGAAGATCATGATAGTTCTTTACAAAAAATGGCATGGAAGTAAATGGTGGTGGAGTCGTCGAGCCGATGGTGGTGGTAGAATAATTTAGGAAATGGGCGTGAATTTTGTGTGGGTGGGAATTGAACGAGGGTTGTTTGGTCCGAGTTGGTATCCCTGTATCAATCGTGACTCTTTTAGTGTTATGCAAAAGCATTTCAGTGTTCTCATGAAGCCATCACAATTTATGGGACCTTATTATATTTTTGGAGAAAGATTCCTTCAATAATTTCAGCAAGAAGGATTTAAAATCAATGTATATTAGATGCAATGGCTGAAACAACCATTCTTTTCAGCATGACTTAAGCTTCACTGTGGTTTTTTTCTGTTGGTTTTCCATATATTTTTTTTGGACCTATACTTATGGGAAAATGAAGGCCATGCCCACTACCATACAATGACACAACACTCATTTCACATTCAACTTTCTAGTACTTTCGCAGTCCGTTACATTGTGTTTACCTAAAATGCAAACAACATGTCAGAAAATTTGATAATGTCTACATAGAGAGAGACTCGAGTACTGGAACCAGTAGAAAGCAGCTTACCCCTACCCAGGCCAAGATAAAGAGACTTCAATCTAACTTCCTAAAGCTGTCCTCCTTTGCACCACAAAGTCATCAGCGGAGTAATAGTCGGCAATGAGACGGTACATATATGACGGGTTATGTCCTCCTCTGAGAAGCAAGTAATGATAAACTTTAGATTCAGAATTGTAAAATATCACAAAGAGGAAAAAAAAAACTACTAATTATTACTTTATAAGTATAGAAAGTGGATTAAAAGAAATGGTTGATGATTAATCTCCAGGAAGCTAGTTGGTTTGCTGAATTCTTTCCTGAACTAACAAAAATTGCATCCCATGAATGTACTTTCTCCTGGATGCAAAACTACATTTGCTCGGAATAAAAAGACGTTGGAGATTACCTTCTAGAAGTAGAATAGATTTTTACATACCCAACAGCCAAAAGAGTAAACTCCAAAATCTCTGTTTTTATAATCTAAAAAACGGTTTACTGCACGTTTTTTTTCAGAAAAAATCAGTATCTATGAAATCATTTTCACAATTTTAGGTTTGAACTAAACAAGCATCAAATAGATATATGCCTAATGAGCATCATAAAATTTTACGTCATAAAATATGTTAGAGAAAGAAAAGAAAATGCCAACACAACCACGAGCTGTTTTCCATCGATAAACATGTTGGCAATTTCCATAATCAACAAGAAGACACATAGGCAAAATAGAACAAAAAAGAGAGAGCGCTTACATGTCGGTGATGAATAAACTGACAAGCTTTGGTGGCACATAATCAAATGCAGGGTTGACCACATGAAGAGGAGCACCACTGCCTATTCCATAGTCCATGCAATCTGAGAACTCCCCAAAATCTAGCAACTCAGATGGTGATCTTAGATCATTCAGTAAGACCTCTGGATTGTGAGGGTACAAAGGGCACGACTGTCATACAGACATCAAATAGCTATTAGAAAAAAGAATGCAATATCAGAGTAGCAAGCCAAATCTCAATCCAGAAAGATAAATAAGTGGATGGATGATACTTCATCTCCAGAGGAGAATTTGCGCAGCTATAATATCATGCAAATTTATGGCTAGCCTTAGCCTGTTCATCCCTAGCCTTTTGACTCTTAACAGTTAACACTAGTGAAGCACAGGTTAGCCTTGTTCATCACAAGCGTTCGCTTTATGTAATTAACGACTCAAATTCACTTACATAAGTCAACTTATGAAGCAATGGAACAGAATACAGCCTCGTGAAAAGCAACATGTCACTGGTAAAACCATTGATAAATACATCAAACGTCAGCAGGACAGACCAAAGTAGCGACAAGCGGGGTCAGTTGACTGCATTTAAGTAATTTTTTTAACAATGTTGGTAGGGTAATGATTAGAGTACATCCTTGAGCGCAATATGTATGGATTACTAACTAAATAGGACTACAATTAGTGCTTATACTCTCTATTCATACCATCAATCCTCCATTCAAACTGTAAATGTATATGTGTGTGTGCACTACTTCAATCAAAGTTAACTGATTAAAGGGCTTTTCTTTTTCTAGCATAAAGTTTCCCTTAAATCAAGTTTCTGGGCCCGTCACTGATTGTAAGGAGGCGTCTAGACATTTAATGACGTAGCAAAATTTGGCACGGTTGGTGTAGTAATGTTCCTATGGTCAAGAAGAAGAAAGAAACTCATACTTTTAGGACTCTTCTTAAACCTGGATCAGATGATTTTCTCACTCAAAAGAAAAATCATGTCAAAGAATGTTGGCAAAAACAGCAGAAAATGATCAACTGCAACATTTGCACAAAACATACGTTCTTATAGAATACCAAAAAGCGACAATACCGTGCTACAAGTACACAATCAACTGTTGCGGAACACTTATTTATTTGATCTCGGTATAACTGTGCAGCCATTCAGAAAAATATTTGAGCTTAGGTGTGGTCTTTTCGTCTATACCCACAGAGTGAGCTGATTGTCGAAAGGAAACAAATTGTGCAAAGAGAAAGCTTGAAAGTCAAATACATAAATAATAGTCTTTTCTCAAAACACAAACTGAAATAACAAGAGACATGGCTTAAAAAGGCGTTTGTGGGGCGCGCTTTTGGGCGCCTTTTTGCGCTTCAGGACCTAGAAGCGCCGCTTTATGAATTGGTTTATATTAGGAAGTGAAAAGTCGGCCTTTGAATCCCAGTAGGGCCTGTTTCACGTTTTCTAACTAAATACTAATAAACCTAACTTATAGGGCATGATGATGATGATGACGACTATCTACATGATGATATGAATGATGCAGACATTCGTGGCTAGTATATTTAAAAAGCTCATGGGTAGAATATGCAATATCAGTATGTCATATGCTTAGTTAGTCTAATTGTCCCTTTCATTATGTCTGAACTTCGTAGTTTTCTTTTATTAGGTTGATAACTTCTTATTTATATATTTCAAAAAGCTCGCTTTCGCTTTACGCTTTCGCAACGCTTTACGCTTTGGTATGAGAGTGCTTCGCCCCACGCTTTCGCTTTTTAAAACCCTGACAAGAAACATGGTCAAGATTTTAATTTTTATGATTTTATCATAAATAGTACGAGATGTCCTTCGCCTTGCCCTACCCGTCGAAGCAAGGTCTCACGTCTCAAACAAATATCCTAAAGCCGCTATCTCACTAAGTAGGTGTAGAAAGTCCAGTTAGTACCAGCAAGTGATTTATTATTTGGCTCGTTCTGTTAAGTATACAGTGGAAGGGGATGATATCAACATGAGTTATAGGAGCCACTTACCTTGTGACTGCCAGCAACTACGACAAATGGGACAGCATGTCTTTGGGCGGCAAGTGCAACCATGTTCAACCCAACAGGTGCTATAACCCCTCCATTGGCCATGATAGCATGGGCTCCAACAATTACCTATATCAAACCACTCAAATTCAAAAGGGAATATTGGCATCAAATTAAAAGATAAAAGTTGGAGAGAGAAACTACAATGTCAAAGTCATTATATACCATATTTACTCGGGAAATCATCGCAAAAACTGCGGAATCAGTGATTACTGTGGTTTGTAAACCTCTAGCAACCAGCTCTTTTGCAAGAACATGGCCCTGATACCTGTTGGATACAACCACAGTAAGAGAATATCAGAATGTGCTAAAAAATATCCAAATTTTCTGGGATGAGCGGAAGATTTCATTGCTTATTAACAACATAAAGCAAGTCCTTGCCCCTGTACCTTGGAGCACCTTCCGCTACAAATACTCGGAAAGAACGTTTTTTCTCCTTTGCAGCACAAAGAAACTCCATCACAGTTCGCGAACGGCCCAGTGTTAATATGACCTCACTGATACGTAGAGTTGCATTGGTTAAAAATGCAAAACAGGGAAATATTTAGATGCATATGATATCACAATATAACTAATCATGCAGAGGGGGCACAGAGACAGAAACGCCTTTTTGGACTTAAAAAGTTAAACTGAAGATATATATCCGGCAAGACTTAGTTGAATGACTAAAACTGTGGTCAGCTCGGGCTTTCTGTAAACTTATAATGTTGAACTGGCTTCTCTTTTATAACATTAGAATTTAGAACTAATATAACGTGATGAAAGATGTAAACCAAGAGCAAGAGAGGGATGAAAAATACTTGACTGAGGCAGATGAATAAGCAAAAGAAGTTTTGTCATAGTTGTGGGCCATATGACATGAATTTCGTGATGCATAAACAGCTATTATGCCAGTAACATTTCTCAATGAGAATCAGTTAACATCACGGCAAGTGAGGATAATACACATAGAGGTAAGAAAAATACTTTTGATGGATATGCTCCACTGCTTGTTCAGCAATCTGCTCATGGCACGTATCAATGTCTTCAAGAAGTTCATTAATAGCTTCGATAACGTCATGCTTTAGCTTCCGGCTCCTTACACTCTTATCAGCTGCTGAAAAGAGAAAACAGAGGAACCAATGTGTAACAAACAAACATGCTTATCGGTAAACATTAAGTGTTTCATGTATTATACTTCATAGTTCATACACATTTAGAGGATAACAAAGCTTTGGGGGACATATATGACGCATTAATGAGCTATTGAGTAAACATTAAGTGTTTCATGTATTATACTTCATAGTTCATACACATTTAGAGGATAACAAAGCTTTGGGGGACATATATGACGCATTAATGAGCTATTGAGTCCTGATAGACTTTTGGTTGTGAATAAGCAAAAGGAAAAAACACAATAAGAATAATATATGCTGAAATGATTAACCATATTACAGGCCAAATGTTAGAAACCTATCAAAAATCCCAATCCTAATGAATTTAAAGATAACTGATTGGCAACAATAAAAAGAATTACTATAGTATTGGGATCTAATGTTAGCGCCCTTACTTGAATTTTACCCTAACTGAGTTAAACAGAAATGCTCACATTTGCTTTTTCCTTCAGATTCACCCCCTGAAGAAGGAGTATGGGGAGCAGCTGCTGAATCAGGTATATCCTCGAGAAGAGTATGCAACGCAGGTGCACGCAGAGTGCTTCTGGAAGCTGCAGCAACTGCTGTAGCAGACAGTAGTGTGCGATCGTCTCTCTCAGCATCCTCATCATCATCACTGTCAGCAGATAAAGCCAAGCCCCCAACTGCAGTGGTTGCAAGAGAAAGATCTTCCTCTTTGATGATATGCAAGACACGTCTCACAATGTTACCAACAGCAAGCTCTGAAACCCCATCCAAGCAGAATTGTTAGCATGCAAGTTAAACAGTATAACGTCACACCAGGCATTTGTAACTCTGTGCTTTAAACAATAGGTTATGTTGTGCCAGAATTCAGAATAATGCATCTGGAATATAGTAATCTAGTTATGTTGTGCCAGAACTCGGAATAATCATCCAGACAATACTCTATTTCAGAATAGTAGTTTATCACAAATCTGTGAGAAGAGGCAACACCCATGTGCATAAATATGTACACTCGAGATCTCCAGGTAATTCAATCAGTTAACAATTAGATAATCAAGAGGATATTGAAACTGAAAGAACCGGGTAAAGGGCAGTGATCAAGTACAAAAGTGCTCAAGGTTTGAACCAATTTCCAGAGTACATACCAACAGGATTTGCAGATATTAGCTGCTCACCGACAACCTTCACAGCCTCAATCAGGTGTGCAGCTTGATTCGTGTGTGGAATCCTCTGCTGAGATATCACTGAGCGAAGCAGTTCAGCTGTCTGTCTAGCCGTAGCATGGGAACCCTCGACTTTACTGCCACCCCATTAATGCAAACTCCAAATCAATTGATTAACACAAAATTGACAATCATAATATTAAGAAAAAGGAACAAATGATTGAATTTCACAGATACTATACCGGCGTTTAAGCTTCAAAACAAACTCACTAACAAGGGCTTGAGTATCTGGCATCCTTCGCACCTAATATAAACCAAAATCGAACTTCAAATAACCAAAAGAAACGAGCTAAAAGATATTAAGAACTTTTATGTTACGGGATTACGATATAAGAGGTGCCCTAAATTTAGACTTATAAAGAAATAGGGTTTAACGAGATTTGTCTTAAAGCTATGTATACATAATAGCAACCCAAACAAAAATTACCAGTACTTGATATACAACTCTACTACTACTTCATCTATCTGTGAAAACGCGTAGAATAGGAATACGAGAGCTGAATTACAAACCTGGAGAATTACGAAATTCTGCAATTGGAAGTCGAATAAAAGAGACCGTGAAGAAGGGGAGAAATAAACCCTAGTGACCTAATAAATGCAAAACATGGAAAATAGTAGAGGAGAAAATTCTAAATCACAATATTAGGAATAAGTTACATTTTTTTTATACTCCCTCCGTCCCACCATTAAGTGACCTATTTGGTTTTTAATTTTGTCCCATCATTAAGTGATCTATATCACTAAACAAGGAGATATTTCTAAAATTACCCTTTTAATTAATTATAAGAAATATAAGAAATATGCATAATTTGATAGGCATGTTTATATTCGTTATGTAGGTGTTTTAAAATGCTTTTCAATGATATAAAGTTTGCGAACATCCGTGGTGTAGTTTGAGAGATAAATCATTTCAAAATTTTATTAATTATTATCCATAAGGATATAATTGTAAAAAATGATTAAAATCTCTTTTTCCTTGCTTGCCTTAAAATTTGTGCAAACTTCAACTAGATCACTTAATAGTGGGACGGAGGGAGTATATTTTTAACCGGGTAGGATGGTAATTGTCACACTAACTCACAGTTTTACAAGTTTTTTTTTTTTATTTCTATATAAGAACGATCCTTTGCTCTTTTATTATCACACTATCTTACATAAAAACCAAACCGTAACGGATTTGAAGTTAATAGTTTGAGGATATGTTTCTCTAACGTTATTTTTAGGGAAAATTGGGAATATGTCCCGTTTTCACTAATTCGTTTGGGGATCTATCCCATAACGGAAAAAATAAAGAAATCTATCCTAACCATCCAAATTTTCTGCTAAGTAGTATATATGGCACATATGTGACTGCACACGTGCGAATAAAAGACAATTAAGCCCTTAATTCATTATATTTCATATCGAAACTCCCTTTTGTCTCTGTCTTCTTCCTAATCCAAGTGACTCTCCCTAGTTTCCCATACCAAAATCATACTTTCGGAAATGATAAATGTAGTCATACATTAGTATTCACACGGTTGGACATTAGATATCAGAGAACAAGGATAAAGAAAGACGTGCAGCAAATCCAAAAGATAGACAAACACTTTCGATTGCTGGAATTGTATCATCAGGTATACATATAATGTGAAGATGGTTATGGAGATGACAGTTTTGGGGAGGTTTTATAAATGATTTGTGTCTTTTTCAATTTTTGCAATTGATGAATGATTTTGTTTGTAAATGGATGGATGGGTACTGATTTATCATGGTTGATTTCACCAATTCGAACGTTTAGGTCTAGATGATATTAGTTTAATTCCATCATCATCAATCATGGATTTTCCGTGACTACATGTTTAAAGTCCAAGCAATGATTGATTTATCACGAGAAGATTATATAATCGTGTTTAAGTTGTTAATTGAAGATGAACAGGGAGGATTGTGGTTTCTGCCATGGCCATGGAAAATGGTTCCCAGAAATGAAGATGACAGAAACTTCATGGTAAGGGTATACACGTCAATTTGTGAGAGTCTAGATGATATTTTGGCCGGTCAATAGTTCATATTGACTACTTAACAGAAAATTTAGATGGGTGGGATAGATTCCTTAATTTTTTCCGTTATGGGATAGATCCCCAAACGAATTAGTGAAAACGGGACATGTATCCAATTTTCCCTTATTTTTATAAAACCTCACGATCTACCGGTCTTAATTTCGACGGCCAGAAATCCGTAGATTGTCAACGGCTCATTTTCAAAGTAGTAGATGATGGTATTATACGTTTCAGAATACGCTCATTTTTGGTAGGAAAATAGAGTTATGTGATGGTAACACATACCCAAAGTATTGGCTTCAAATCCGTTACAGTCTGATTTTAAATCGCAAAAATGAGGTTCAACGTGTGAGATAGTGTGATATTAAAATTGTGAGGGGATCCCTGCTCTCCTTTATAAAACCAATCTAACTGATAGGAGACCCCTAAATTATTAAGTTCCCCTCATTTAAATTATCAAGCTTTATTAAATCATGTAATTTCAATAGAGGTAGTTGACAAACTAAATAAATCATGTATTAAATAAATATGTACATATTTACAAAAACACCACTGTTTTAAAAATAGATCAAATTTTTTAAAAACTTTGTATCTTTCAAAATATACGACGAATTTTTATAATATTTATTGCCCCGACCGATTGGAAGGTCCCGAATGGAGAGAATCTCTTTTACGGCCATTTTTTTGTAAAATGAAATCTAACAGAAATGTGCAATTTGATAAAAAGATTGTAAATATGTATGCAGTTTCAATATGGTTCGTTGGGTCAGATAACTTAAAAACACGGAATTCGACGAAAGCTGTTCATTTAATAAGCATTTTGAATATGATTATCGTGTGTAGATTCGATATGGTTCGTTAGATAAGATGAATTTGAAACACGGAATTTGATGGAAGTCATTCATCTATAAAGGATTCCGGTATAGTATATAAGAAATTGTGAGGGTTTATTTTTAATTAACTACATTTATAAGGACCTAAATATATATATATAACAGATTTCACTCATAAACCTTCATTTCTCTCTCGATTCTTCAAACAAGGTTTAGAGGAGAAAACTAATCGCAAATGAGGACGACGATGTTACATATGTTCATATTAATTTGATTAAACCTAACCGGAAATCAGAAGGGAAGATATCGTTGTTGTTCAATACAAAGCTGTTATGGAATTATGGTCAAGGAAGAAATGGTAAATTAGGGTTTTTTGCTGGCATTAATAACAGTGATGAATCGAAACTGAAGAGAAATATATAATGATTGTGAGTATGTTGCAGAGCGGGTTCGAGTTGGAATTGACGGTGGATGTTATTGATAGCAGATGGGTTTTAATGGATATGATTATGGGTTTAAGTCGAATCTGAAGTTGGCGGTGAATTGAAGCCAAGAAGACAATATGGAGATGTTCATGAGAAGTAGTCTTGATGGGTGATGTCTCTGGGTTTGATTTGAAGCCAATTCAACAGAGAAGAAGGATGAAATTGAGAAAATGTTGTTACAGGGTATGGTGGTCTTGAGCTGAAACAGATGATGGAGTTCATGACTTGGGGATGGTTTGAAATAATTGCAATTGAAGCTAATGGTGCTAAATGAACAAAGAAGAAGAGATGGAGCTGATTTGAGTTACTGTTGATGAGAAGAATGATTGAAATGTGAATGAAATAGATGTATGCTAGGATTTTTTACAGGCAATAGAGCTAAAATCGGTCTGAAATCGGCCTGAGAATGCCTAGAATATAAACAAGACTTTGTCGGATTTTCATCCCAAAGAGTTAATACAGTACCGGTCGATGAGATAATCCAACTCAGACCAACTAGATCAGTCAGCTGAGTTAGACAGCTAACTCAATGATGATGTATAACGCGTTATGCGATCAACGGTATTTCGTTTTTCCTCGGTCGGATCTCCCCACCGTGACACCGGTGTTGTGGTAAATTTGAAAAGGTCTTTGAATTACCTACATAACGAGTATAAATGAGAATACTAAATTTTTATTTTACGTAAAAAAAATCATTGTTTTCAAATTGAATACAGCATTGCATCGCACATGTGTTCTGACTAGTAACAATTAAGCTAATTCTTTTTTGCTTCTTGTTGTGCTCAATTTTAATAGGAATATATGATTGTTTAGTTTTCCAAAGATAACATATTATCAAAATATTAGTGTGACAGAAGGAAAATCTTGCCCAACACTATGTTGAGCAGGTTAAAACTTCTCGATTCGCCACTCATAACGCATTGATCGGGCTGTAAAGCTTCACTTTTCACCAGGAAAATACACGTTGATTTGCCTTTGCAAGCATGATGTTTTAAATGTAGATTGCACACCACTCCAACTTACCCCTGTTTTGCGAAGGGTGCAACGCCATAAAGGCTAAAACTAATGCATATTACATGCATCACTGATTTCCGAGTCTTGTCTAGGCATTACTTGGATTTTCGCATTGGTTGTTGCAATCATGTTTTCCCAGCTTCCTTAATTATCTTCGACATTAAGCTGAAAGCATACACTGATCTTTACTCGTGTCAAGGGTGCATCAGTCAGGGTCATGACATCCTTGCTTGCATCATACATGTAATGTAGGGGACGTATGCAAGCTCTCCGAACTTGCATACCGGTTTAGCTTCTTTCCCTGGCCATCCATGATTCACAATTGATACATGTCTACATCGAACGGCTTGATGGGCAATATGAGCATCCAAGGAATTTAGTGCAACCAACCCAACAAGTACGACAATAATCATCTCTTTCCTTGCATTGCGGAGCCAGATGGTATGAGTTACCAAAATTTTGCAATCACCTCGCAATTAGATGATATTAGCAAAAAAAATTGTTGGACCACTAATATTGCAACTCCTTGCGGCTTCCTACGTACCCTTCTTCGTACTTTGAAGGGATCAAGAACGGAACGTGGTTCATCAACGTCGGTCGCATTAACAATGTGCGACGATTGGGTGGTCAGTCTGAACTCTTGATAATGGGTTTCGAAAGAAAAAGAAGCTTTCGTGGATCAACGTCGGGGATCCTAGGTACTAGCAACTAAAGCCAACTCTTGTTTCAATGCCAAAGCCAAGTAAAACTAGTCTGTATAGTGCAAAAAGACTATCACAAGATACGCACGATATAGTGCATAATTGATACTTCGTCGGGTAAGTAGCACGGTATGATAATGTTTTAGCATCATATATGCTCCATCGGTCAAGCTTTATAGCTTAAGGATGCATCTCCGTGTAATGCACCTTTAACCAACACCCCTTTCTTATAAAATACTCGCTAAAAAGTTCATAATGCATAGTCCCTAGTGTTATCTCCGAACTTGCTCTGGTGCCAACTGTGACGGATCGGAAAATCTTGCCTTCAGCGTTATGCCCAGCATGCCGAAATTCCTCGATATGCCACTCATAACGTAGTGGCGGGGCTACAAATTTTCACCTCTCATCAGATAAATGCACGTTAATTTTCCTTTGCAAGCATGTTTCGCAAGAATGATGCCTTAAACTTAGCTTCCACACCGTTCCAACTTACCCTTTTTCAGAAAGGGTACAAGGCCATAAAGGCTAAAATTGATGCATGTTACAGGCATCATTGACTTCTGAATCCTGTCCAGGCATGCCTTGGATTAACACATAGATCGTTGCAAGCTTGTTTTTCCAACTTCCTAACTTCGCTTCAGCATTGACCTGAAACATGCAATGATCTTTACTCGTGCCAGGGATCAAGGATGCATCATTCACGCTCATGTCATCCTTACCTTGCATCATCCTTGTGATGCAAGTGATCTATACAAAATCCCAAAACTTGCATACCAGTTTAGCTTCCTTCACTGGCCATCTCAATTTTTAATTGGTGCATATCGAAAGGCTTGATGCGGAATATGAGCTTCTAAGGAACGTAATGCAACTAAGCATCAAGTATGGCAACAATCATCTCTTGCCTCGCATTGCTGAGCTAGATGGTATGAGTTGCTAAAATGTCGCAATTACTTTAGAAGTAGATGATATGAGCGACAAAGTGTTGGACCACTAATGATGCAACTAATTGCGGCTTCTTACGTACCCTTCTCCGTACCTTTAAGGGATCAAACACTGAGCGTAGTCATCAACATCGGGACTAGCAACTAAAACCAACTCGTGTTCAAAGGCCAAAGTCAAGCAAAGCGTAACCAGTATAGGTCAAAGGGTTTATCACAAGATACTAACGAGATTGTACATAACTGATACTTCCTCGGGTAAGAAACACGGCACAACGATGTTTTAGTATCATGTATGCTCTACTAGGAAAGCTTTATAGTTTAAGGATGCATCTTTACGTAATGCACCTTCAACCAACACTGCATCCCTGTATATGTGTTACTAATATTTCCACGCAACTAGAAAAGGGGATATAATGGACATGTACCAAGTCTACTTGCTTTCCCAACAAGTTTTAAGTGATGCTTCCTTGAGAAAGCTACAAAGGATCAGTGATGCTTCATTGAGTAAGCATCGCAGCATAACAATGTCTTTGCATCATGATGCTTCCTCGGGGAAGGGATATACAAACAATTACGCTTCCTTGAGTAAGGGTCCTTGGATAAGTTTTATAGCAACAGTTATGCTTCCTTGGGTAAACATCCCCGATTTCCAACCAACCAAAGCCTCATCCCTATATATGTCTTATTGACATTTTTACAAATAGATTGACCAACGTCAAGTCTGGTGAAAATAATAACAAGTATATGAGTTACTTAATTATATATTAATAAGTCTAAGAGCATGTTGTATTGATATGATACGAGCATTGAGCTCTGATGATGCGATCAGCAGGCATTGAGTAATCTGGTACTTAGTAAGAATACGAGATTATCAACGGTGGTGTGTTAAATGATCTCAGTTGAGAGGCTCGGTTATACAATATTCGCGACCCATAACATCGAGGAGGTAACTCAGTCTCGAGACACACATGAGTGAGACGAAAAATTCAATGTCTTATCAAAAATGAGAAGTACTAGTTGGTACTAGTGTCACGGTAGTCAGTGCTTATGAGGATAGTTGGAGATATAATTAGGCTAACTTTATTTTACGGTTGGCAATAGCACTAGACTAGCGTCGTAAGAGGGTTGGCACTAACACTAAGCTAGCATCGTATGACAAGCTGGAGCTGGCATTAGGGCAATATCATGGAAAGGTTAGCACCATATAAATAGTTGGCGCTAACCTTGAACTAGTGATGAGATATTTTAATCGTGTACCGCAAGTGCATGGCTATTGGATAGTGTGTAAATATGAGTCGTCCATAGAGACTAAATTATTGTTACTCTTAATTTTTAATAAAAACTATGACAAAAGGAATAAGTTGAAAAATACTATAACTAAATAAATTAATAACAAAAGAAACCCAGAGTTTTGGATTCCACTACTAAGACATATATTAGAATATTAAAATATTTTACTACTAATTTTTATGGTTTCAAGACCATTTACGACAGAATTACACGTCTTGGAAGATAAAGCGTCAATATCAAATGAAATATTTTCAAAATACTAACAAATTCTCTTCACTAATAATGCTGATCTCTAAACCAGAGTATAAAAATCACTATTAAATCATGAGGACATATGAGGAAAAACTATTATCATTACGAAACAAGAATAATATGACCAAGAAAATTTTTATAAAAAAAAAAATCAGAATCCTCCAACACACATCACAAGGATGTAAGAGGATAGTCATCCCGTCCCTTGTCAATGTATGATAGGACGGGAAACGATCGAAAGCATGTTTCTGGATTTTTGGAATCATTAGGAGAGAATGACTAGCTATAATCAGGTGTTGAAGGGTGTTAGTCCTCAAGGGAATCGGGGGAGTTTGGTGTAGTTGAGTTTTTTCCCGTTAGTCTGGGGGGAGTTTGAAAGAGTCTCTCAAAATCCCCGTTAGTCGTGGGAGAGTCTAGAAGAGTCTCCCAAACTCCCTAGAAAACCCCGTTAGTCGTGGGGGAGTTTTAAAGAAACTCTTAAACTCCCTGCTAGTGGTAAAAATTAGAATTCTAGGGAGTTGGGTTTCTTTGGGGAGTTCTAGGGAGTTTACAGTGTATTTTTGCCTCACTCCAAATCTCCCAAAAGAGTAGAGATTTTGGGAGAGTATATCAAACTCCCTACACTCAAAACACCAAACTCTCCCAAACTCCCTATACTTTCTTACACTCCCTCAAAATCCCCAAGATCCAAAATACATCAAACTCCCCCCAACTCACTCGTGGACTAATCCCCTGCAAGTTTCTTACCGGGAGAGCCTACACCTGGTATGAAAATATTGCTCCAAATTAACGACATCTTAGTTGGTCCCATATGGTCAATGGCTTTTACAGAAAAGTATTTCTTCTTTTCCGAAAAAATCACTCTTTTAGAGTTAGGAAGAATATTGTAGAGAAAAATCGATTACCCAACGACTACATGAAGCGGTTCAGAACTCGGGTTCTCGATTGCCATGACCCGAATGTGACTGAGCTACAATTGGTGGAGCTTTGTATTAATGGTATGATTTATGTTTATCGCCCCTTACCGGAAATTTTACGTTTTTAAACCTTCTTTGAGCTTCGTGAGACCGTCAAGCGATCAGCCACGACTGCTCCATAATTATTGGAGAAAGCAAGGCCTGCCAGAGAGGAAAATCGTGGAGATACCTACGGAATCAGACGTCAACAAACAATACTCATCCCAACCGTCCATAGGTGTTGTTGCTGACAAATGAGCCAATGAGAAGGTTACGCCTCAACAAGCATCACATACTAAACATCCTGCATCATCCTCGACTCCAGCTTTAGCCCTGATTCCAACACCGACCTAAAGATAAGCCCCACATTAGGGCTCCACCCCAACATCCACAACAACGTAAAAGACCAAACCCAACATTCCTAGACTTCCCACGTCATATGGAAGAAGTTCTGAAATTGTTGGATTTCTGGATATAAGGTGGAGCTATCAAGTTACCCCATGTACGACGCCCACAATTGTCTAAGAGATGTCAGATCCAATGGATCACGTTGGAGCGCCTTGGATCCTCATTATTCTATTTTCGCATTTTTGTAGGAATTTTTTCGATTATCATGCTTCACCAAGTTCACACTAAGTAAGATTAAAACATAAATTTGGGATAAAATTATCCTATGAAATCGGAATATCATTAGCAAGAGAAAATCACATACATTAACAATAAAGTTATCCAATTTGGAACCGAGGGACGATCCCTTCACACTTTTATTCACACACTATCATAATATATGCGTCATTTTTGTGAATAAAAACCAAACAATAACGGATTTGAGGCTAATACACAGGGGATATGTTCCTCTTACAAAGCTCCATGTTCCCACAAAAATGAGCATACTCTGAAACGTATAACACCACTATCTAATATTTTGAAAACTAGATGTTGAAAATCAACAAACTTTTTACCATTGAAATTAAGATCAGTAGATGGTGGTGTTATATGTTTCAGAATGCACTCATTCTCGATAGATATGTAAAGCTTTGTAAGAACAATACATCCCTAAAATATCAGCTTCAAATCCGATATCATTTCGTTTTTATTCATAAAATACGGCCCAAAGTGCGAGATAGTGTGAGAATAAAAGCGTTAAGGGACCTTCCTTCTTTAAAATTACATATTTAAAGAAAAACAATTAAATTTCATAATTGTCTGAATCACCAACATTCAATGTTGACTATTCCCAACTTCTCATAGTACTCTTCCATTTTTCTTTGTAATGCACTCCATGTGTGATACTATTGAAGGTATTTCGATTGTGATGTTCAACAATTACATTGGTAAAAAGGATAATATAATAACCCACGGACACAACAACATGGATAGGGAGAATCATAATCATAATAATACTTTCATGATAACCTGTTAATATTGCTCAATGGTGTGAAGCCAGCATCTACATCCCTGGATGTGATAAAAAATAATGTTAACTTTCTCCAAATCTTTTACCTGGCTAAATTGGGGTCTACGCCAATTAATTTGGGCCTACACTACAGGACAAAAAAAAGGTCATTGAAAGGTAAAAAAGAACACCCCTTATCCAATTATTTTTTAAAATGGTTAATTTACCCCTTGATTAATTAACGTTAATCAGGTGATTAATTGATGTTTAATCAAATTAAACTAGAAATTAACTAATTTTGATTCTTCATCAAAACGTGATTTTTTTTTATTTTTTTGAAAAAACTCGTCCAGAATCGGTGGATATTCATGCTCACATAAACCGTTCGTAAGAATCGGTTTATAATGCTTAGAACATAGACCCGATTGTAAAATTCATGAGTTTTTCTGTGATTTTTTTTTTGCCAGAATCGGTTTATGTTAATTCTCACATAAACCGGTTGTTAATTTGTGCATTTCTTCGACTGTTTCGCTCATAACTTCTTCGTCCGATGTCGAAATGACCTCATTCTTTTTGCATTCAATTTCAAATTTCATGATCTATAACATAAAGAAAAAAATTTCAAGATTTGTACAAAAATTCAAACATGGTTAATGAATCGGTTGATATGTGCATCAGCATAAACCGATTATAGTTGATGTTCATCACATAAACCCATAATCGGTTTATGTAGGTGTACCATATCTACCGATTTTGGGGAACATCAATAACAATCGGTTTATGTGGACCATTAAATAATCCTATTGTGGGCATAGCAGTTAAGAAATCAAAGGTTGTACAATCGGGTTATGTGGACATACATGTAATCCGATTCTAACAAAAAAAATATACAGAAAAAAACGGTTCTGTTTCATACCAGAATCGGGCTATGTGGACATTAACATAGACCGATTCTGGTGCAATATTTCCAACCAGAATACACATTCAGTACAATCGGTCTTTGTGGGCATGAACAAAATCCGTTTTTAAATAAAATCGGTTCATAAGTACATTGACGTAAACCGATTCTAATAAACCCAGAACACTTTGATTTCAAAAAAAAAAAAAAAAAAAAACGAATTTTAAGTGATTGCATGTTGCTAAAACCTAATCTAGGGGATTGGGTTGCTAAAAAAGTACTTGATTCGTGCCATTCATTTGCTTCTATGACAATCGAAGATGGTTCGTATTAGGGGAGAAGAAGAGAAGAAGAATCGGTTGGAGATGAAGATGGAGATGGAAATGAATTTGATTTTGATTTTGATTTAAGTTTTTAGTTTTATGATTTTGATTTTAATTTTGATTTTGATTTTAGTTTTTAAGTTTTTAGTTTTATTATTAGGATTTGGTGGGGACACATTTGTAGTATTAGTATTTGATAAAGAGTAAATTGGTAGTTTCATCTTTTAATGACTTTTTTTGTCTTGTAGTATAGGCCCAAACTAATTGGCATAGGCCCCAATTTAGCCAGGATATTTTATTCAATGTTTACTTTTTATTGCTAGCTACAACATATAAAGATCCCTTTTTGGCACTCAGACAAAACACATGTATAAACTATTTCTACTTGTTCACATGGATTGTTGGATTCAGTCAACAATGATCCTGATTACCAAACTCTAATATTAAACTTTAGGGGATCCAAATGCAATTTTGATCGTAAAGTTGGATACTAAAAACTAAATATCCCCTTTGTTTGCAAACTCCATTGGTTGCATACTTTTGTCATCGATTATTTGGTTCAGAAGTATTTTCACCATTCTTTTCTTTTCACTTTATCCCCACCTCGATATCCTTTAGACGCCTTTGTACTGCTTTCCAATTTTTGTTCAATATGGGTCTTAGAGCAGTTCTCATGGGATGAACAAACTCAGAGTTTGTTCATTTTGCTCCCACTATGGAATGAACAAACATGAAAAATGGATGTTCAAATGAACAAATCTATTCATTTGAACATCGAGTCGGAACATCCGGCGCGCGTCTGTTGTAAGGACGCGCGTCATCCCTACTAACGCTGGCGATATTCTTGTTGATGCCCGTGTTTTCTCTACGAACGCGTTCTTACTTACAGCGCCAGAATCATTACCAAAAACGTCAGCGTCTGACCCAATGTCGCCAACGGCTACATCCGAACGGATGAAAAATCTGGTGATCCAACGGCTATATTTTTTGAATTCTATAAATACTCCTCATTTTAACTCTAAATTCACACATTCTACACATTCTTCTTCTCTTCACTCTCAATTCTTGATTGAACATGTCTCGGCCCCGGCGAGTTCTGTATGCTAAAGAAGAAGATGAATCTATTTGCAGAAACTATGTTTTTTTCTACTCAGCTTGCTTCGACAAACTATCCATGGGTGAATTTCTGGGCGGTTATTCACGATGGGTTCTGCAGTGACACTCGTAATCCGAGTCGTTGTTCTATATCTGACATATAACATCGTTTTGGTACAATTAATAAAGAAGTAAATGAGTTTGTAGCTTTAACCATACACGTAAATCGATATCGACTGAGAGGTGAAACTAATGCTGAGATGGTGACAAGATCATTGGCTGAATGGCGAAGATGGAAAAATATGGCTTTTCCTTTAGACAAATGTTTTGAAATCCTTAAGGTGTTGAACAGTTTCAACCCCTTCCTTGGTATTGTTGTTCCACCAAGTACTTCTTCTCATTAGTGAAGCTAATGTAATGTGTAGTGCGTCGTAAGTCGTAACTTAGTGAAGCCAATGTAAAACGCTTTTACTTTTAAACATATGTAATTTTATTTAATTAAAGACTGACGTACTTTTAAAACGAAAACTACAAGTGTAGAAGAATTAAAAATTACAATAATCTATCTAACGTCGCTCATCTCTAGCTCCCCCATTGTTATTTTCTGGAGCCAATAATTCAGAAAGTCCTGGGGATAGAACTGGGAAATGACCCAAAGCCAACATAGTTTGTAATTTCCAAATGGGGATAGACCTGATAGGCCTGGCTGACCTGGCTGAACAAAATTAGGCGATTGGTAAGCACTCTGCGTACTCGGTCCTCCAAGCATAAAGGAGGTTTGTTGTGGTGGTGGTGTTGGTGTGTAGCATTCACTTGGGTTGTAGGGCACATTCGGGTTGTAGGGCGAGAATGATGATGAAATGCGCCTAGGTTCAAGCCGATATGCCTGAGGTTGAGATAAAGGCACAATTTATGGTGAAGCAGTATTGTGTTATGTTTCTCGCACCACATTATTGTGTATCTCGCACCAATGTTTCTTCACTTTCGTGCCAACCTGATTTGTTGTTTTCTTCA
Organism: Papaver somniferum; assembly: GCF_003573695.1. Classification (NCBI taxonomy): domain Eukaryota; kingdom Viridiplantae; phylum Streptophyta; class Magnoliopsida; order Ranunculales; family Papaveraceae; genus Papaver; species Papaver somniferum. The sequence goes on from NC_039366.1 coordinate 83,019,122, forward strand.
CTTTCGTGCCATGATGATCTGTTGCTCCTGGTGGAATCGGAAGAATGTGGTCGATGCCCATCATTTGGACTTACAGTTGGAGTCAATCCATACATTGTGTCTGTATGCCATTTTCGTACTTGTTCCAAGTGCATCGCCTCTACTTGCTGATTCTTCCAATGTAAATCATTGAGTTAAATCCGCAACTCTTCCTCACTGGCAGGGACATTGGAGTAAGGATAATCACGGTTCATACCTTGGGAAACAATGGGGATCGTGATTGGCTCACCTTGTGAAGTAATACTTTGCAGCTCCCACCGAATTTCGGGCATATTTAACGAGGATGATGAAGAACTTGCACATGTTCTGGGATAAGTCATAAAGCTTGGCTCTTCTGGAGGTGGTTGGGTAGGAACGATACTTGGATTATGGGACAAGTTTGATAACCCTGGGAAATCAAACCCATAGACGTGCATGTTTTGTGTCCCAATCACAGGCTTCGTAATTGACGTGTACCAGTTGACATACTGCGCTTCACTAATATCCAATTGTGTATTTAGTTCATACCTCTCCCAACCGGTTCTTCTCAGACGATAAAAATATGATGCATAGGTTTGCATCTGTTGTACCGGGTTAATTGCAATTGCAAATATACCTTGTATTTGGTACTGCACTCTTTCTCCCATATACCAAACCCCTCGTTTCGATTCCGGACTGAAAAAACAACTCTACGCTTAGAATAATCAACAATACATACTCCAACATCATCACTATACTGAGGTAAACCATCGTAAGGGCGAACAACTACGTTTTTGTGGCTCCGAGTCATCTGATGTAACCTGTAAACAAAACTGGAACCCAAGACGTCACTGCCAGTGTTCTTGTCTAAGTTGTCCTTCATATACATGTCCAACATTGGAAATCTAATTGTCCCGTCTTTTAGGATTGGTTTACCAACACGGAAGTAGGTATACCACCAATACTGCAAATTACTCCATAATTTTAGTATATTAAATAATCTACATTTATTCATAAAAATTATTTAAAAATCATTTAAATTTAGTAATAATAATAAATTTAAAAATAATAATTTTGATATTTACCTCTATGATGCTCCAGAAACCAGTGAAGTTTTTATCCCCCATGGCGCTTTATCCAACGCACAGTACAATTCTGCTAAAATTGCAGATTCCCAACCATAATCTGGTGCTTTGTCGAGATCTTCTAACGCTTCAAGCCAACCAGCATGAGCAACATAAGTTGAGTTTGGAAAGAATGCCTGACCCAGTACCCATAAGATAAACATCCTTTCGAGTTCATCATAGTCATCTACATGTTCAGGGTCTCTGACTTTGGTTAGGAAAATCTTCAAGGCCGCACATCTAATCCCACCTCCTTTTAAATTTTTATAATCTTGATGCATGTTTGTTTCCAAAAACGAGGGACAAAACAACTCCCATTTTCTATTTGACATCCATTCGTCTTGGTTGAATGGTGGCGGGTCTCCCTTTCCACTTGGAATCCCAACAATGAAATACAAATCAAGGGGAGTAATTCCTATTACAAGTATAATATCAACTATGATATTCTTTTGATTATTTAATATTATTTAGAAAATTTAATTTAACTTAAGTTAAAAAAACTTACCAATTTCGAAATCCAAAAAATGGAATGTGTGCGTCGTCAGCCACCACCTTTCTACCACTGTTTTCGAATTTTTTTTGTTATGTTTTATAGGATTAATTCGATAAAGCGCACGCCAAGGATATCTGTCAACCCTTTCTCGGACTGCAGACGGTAGACCAACATAAACAAAATTTAATTCTGAAAATCCTCCTCTCATAGTATAATACTCATCACACCGTTCACGATGCCCCGACACATGACCTGGGACTAATAATGGAGCAACAACTATATTTGGCGCAACAAACTCTGCTTCTCGATTTTGAGTAAAATCTACACTTGTGTGAGGCAACGGTGCCGATTCATTGTTCCGATCTCTTTTCTTCTTTATATTACTCACCGCTCTTCTCAATATGTTCATATTGTATAAAAAAATTTGATTCAGAAGAGTTTTAGAAGAAGGAAATGGTAGCGGTGTGACTGAAAATGAAATCAATACAACGAATTTATAAGGGTTGAAATTCGACCGTTGAAAATATAGGCGTTGGAGAGTCGACCGTTAGAGACTTTGTTTCTAACGCCCGCGTCAGAACATCGAGCGCCCGCGTCAGCACACCGAGCGCCAGCGTCGGGCCTTCCAACGCCCGCGTTTTGCCTGCAAACGCATGAGTCTTTCGTTCTGTCGCGCGCCTGTTTCTTCAAAGCCCAATGCTTTACCATAGTGGAAAACCCAGTTTGGCCATCCACGTGACTCAACAAATATTTGAGTTTGGCCATTGCCATAGGAATTGCTCTTAGGTCTAGGATTGCACAAGACCGCATCGAAACCGCAAAACCGCACCGAAACCGCGCCGAAATCGTTCATCTAAAAGTCGGTTAAGGTTTTAGAAGTGATAACCGTAGGATCTACGGTTTTGTCCATGGTTTTAGCACAAAACCGCACCGAACCGACCATAATAACCGATTGATAGTAACCATTGATTTCCTCTAATCTGAACCCTCCATCTATACTATATAACCCTAGTTGAACCCTAAGAATTTTCACTCTCCTCTTAATCTCTTCTTTTGTTCTTCTCTTCTGCTTGCCTCTAACTCACAGCTGCACAACCACTCATCACCATCACCCTCCAAGAAGATCAGGACCACCATAATCACTCTTTTCTTCTTCTTTGATTACATCTTCTTCTCTTTCTCTCTTCTCCATTTCAAACTACACCAACAGTACCTGCAACACCATCATCACCGACACCGGCCACACCATCATCGCCAGCGCCACAAGCTGACATCAACACCACCATCTCTCGATTGGTGAAGGATTGAAGAATAATTAGGTGTTTATAGGGGTTGATGGGTATATCAAAATTTTAGGGTTATTTTGTTTTCTTGAGGAGATAGAAATTAAAATGGAACTGAAATTCTTTAAATAGATTTCTCTGTGTTGGTTGGGATTCCTAATTTTCTAATTTTTTTTCAATTATCTTACTGTGTTTTCTAATGGGTTTTATTATTAATCTCGTTTTCATCTTTAGTTTTTCTTTGATCAACTTTTTGATGATTTTAGTGTTGTTTTCTGCTTTTTGTGCAAGGATTGGGTTGGGGTTTAATCAAAGATGAGAAACAACAAGATGCTATGTATGTTCTAATTTTGTATTCACACATATCATCAAGTTGTTTTTGTTAGATTTATTAGGGTTTAAACTTTTAGATGTTGCTGATGAAATTTTGAATAGAAAGTCTACGAATTTGTATAAATTCACACGAATCTTCAAAGGGATTTGTAACTAATAGATGTATATATGAAGATCTAATCCCAAAAATGGATTTTGTAATATACAGATGTTAAGTAAATGAGAATATTTTTTTTTTAATCAATAAGGAAGAACAGAATTTGAATCGGTTAAAAACTGTAGAAAACAAGAAAATAACCGATTCAACTCTGTTCGGTTTATAATCGAACCGAGTTATGAACAGTTCGGTGACGGTTTTTGAAGTGAAAACCGATCATATTACGGTTAGGTCAACGGTTTTACCAATAACCGTACCGAACCGAATCGTGTGCAGGCTTACTTAGGTCTCCTTTTATCATAAAATAAAAAACTGCACGGGC